>NC_039360.1:88734338-89056027 GCF_003573695.1 Papaver somniferum | reverse complement strand
TATTCCATGAAAATGCTCCATGTGAGTGTGCATTGAAGCTTGTACGTCCCCTTCAATTTTAGTTGATTCGATTGGATTTCGATTGAATTATTATAATCAACATATTGATGAAACTAATACCGATTGTTAAACCAACGTCGATTATTAGCTTTTATATTTTGTGAAATTCTGCCGGGTCTTAAGCCACAGTCGACAATGTCATATAACAATAGATAATTCAATAATGTTTTTTTTTTAGTATCCCCTATTTGTGAGAGTATTCTAATCATAGGTTCTAAATTAAGGGTTAGATGACGGTAACAGAACATAACAATAATAAGATTTTTTCCTATTTTTTACACATGTCAGCTTTCCACGTGCGGACAACAGTTTTGTATCTCGGAACAAACGTCCGGATTATATTTTAATTTCTTGTTATCCATGAAAACACTCGTGACAACTGTATCTAGAAGTTCAAAGCCTAAATCACACCATCCTAAAACAACCATGACTAAAAGATTAAAAACAAAAATCCAAGTGAAAGGGAGAAAGAAAAGGCACAAACACCTTTTTTGAACTCCTCCAACCCTAGGTTCAGCAAACTTGGTTCAATATAACAATTTCCAGGACAGATGGATTTAGGTTTGACTCATTTGAAATTTTACAAGGGTGCTGAACCACTGTACGAGGATGTAGACATGACGGAGAGAACATCAGTCACTGATGACATGGAACACAAAGCTGCTTTCAGAACATCCTGGGAGCATCCTGGTTTCACCATGTTCCTCACCTAAGAAGAGAAAGAAAAAAAGTTATGATGGGCAAAAGAATTAAGAATTTGAAAAACAATACGCACATAAAGAACTACTCATAATAAAGTCCATTTAGGTTTTATACTGTGAAAGTCACTTCTATTTGGAGTAGTAACTAATAGAATTCCAGCTACCATACCAAACCAAATATACAAGGAAACCAAAGAAAAAAAATTGGGGGTTAAAAAGCGTACTATGGGAAATAGTGACTTAGAGCTGACAATTTTTGTGTTTCTGAAGCAAAAAAAAGAAGCAAATAGTTTCTTTGCTCGTATACAGAGCAATAAGATATTTATAAAGTGAAAAGGTGGGAGCAGTTGATTACCTTGTCAAGATATTCCTGCAACTCCTTGATCCTACCCATGTAGTCTTGGTCTTCTACACATAGAGTCATGGTCTTACTGTCAGCACCAGGACCATCATATTGTAGTGGCCCAGGGTTTCTGTACATGTCGTCCAGCAAAAATGCTGATGCATTTTCTCTCAGCAACCTGAAATCATGGGCATGCAAACAGTACAATGTTAGGGTCTATCTTTTTTATAATGTACTTAGAAATAGTCAAGCAACCAATTCAACATGATTATAATGTACTTAAAAATAGTCAAGCAACCAATTCAACATGAAATTTGTTTTAGAACGTCCAAATTGATGGTAAAAGCTCTAAGCGCCAAATCCAACTTTAGTAAAAGTTTCAACTTAAGCATTCCTTTACATTTATCTAGATAGTCAAGACGTTAACTAGATACCAACCAAGTAAATTTTCGACAGTCCTTTAGGTTTTTCTTTTTCGTAAAACATCTTTTCTCCTCATGAATCAACAAGTACGCGATTAAAGTTAGTCATAATCATGTCAATAGACAAACATACCCATAAGCTTTGCCTTTCAGATCGACAGTAGCAGGATGAACAGCAGGTTTTCCAATATTTGAGGTTCCAGGACCACGTGCCCATCTCTTTACAGTCATCATTGCCTAAAAAAAAAGTCAGAGAAAATTTTATAGTCCACACCACACAGAGTTCACACTGCAGTATGCAGAAAGAGACGCCTCTTTACTAGCAAGATGAAAACAACCAAGAAGAATATATGTATAATAAGGAAAGCCCATACCGAGATTGGAGCAGCACCACAACGCCACTTGTTTGACGGGCTTTTCAGGTTGGTAACGGTTGCCATGTAACCATTCAAGCCAGCTGCTAAGATGTGATAGCAGATGTGTCCAAGAACCTGCAGGGACATGAGACATGACATTGTTAATACCTGATCTCCACACATGAACTATCACAACTAAACGCTCTACACTGAGCACTACACTGAAATGAGTAACATTTGAAAACATACATAGGCGTAGTCACAATCGAATTTTGATGGCAAAGATCCTCGAGCCTGATAACCAAAGAAGTGGCAGATGGCGTTGAACTTCTTTCCGGTGTATGTGCCTTCTTTCTGTAAAGATCATCAAAACATCAACACACATATTGCACAGAAGAAAATGACCTTCATAGATGGATAGACTTTCATGTTTTCGTATTATTATTTTAAATCTAAGGAGACGGCTTGGTTAAACATCAAAAAGCTCTCTTCCAATCCATACTTGTTAAAATTTAAAATAATAGTTGGTATGGACAAAAATCTAAGCGAGAATCATGTTGCCAACCTCAAACAGCACTTGGGATTTAGAATTTAAAAGTGATGATAAAATTATGTTACCACATTCACTATTTCAAATGCATGCTTTTCTCTGCATCAGATATAATCAGATATAACATAGATAACAAATAAAACATGTTCACAGTAAAAACCTACCGTACGCTTAGTCATTTCAGTCTCCACTAAATGTGCTAGAAGTTTCTCTGTCTCGATCTGGAGAAAATGAAGAAACCAAGATTATATAAACTAATAATAACAAGAATGTCTTAGAAAGCACCAAAATCTGGAATCTCTGTACCTGGGACAACTGGGCAGAGTCATCAGATTCAGGGTGAAGCAACAGCTGCATGATACAAGGGTATTAGTCTTCAAATGAGCATCATTACAAATTGAATGAACATACAGAACGAATCCCTCGTTTAATGGGAACACTAGAACAAGATAATAGTACCTGTTTCTTAATGAAGATTGGCAAAAACTCGAACAGGGCAGAAGCCCAGGGTGAAAGTTGTGAAGAAATGTTGTCAACGGAAACACCCTGTCTCTGCAGACTGTGAATTTCCTGAAGGCATAAAATAATACCAAGTGTTACAAGATTCAATAAATCGACTATCATCCATTTCTGCTGGATATAAACCAAGAATAAAAATGGGGTATCATTCCTCTGAGAATGTACAATACCTGCAAGAGTGCATAGATTTCAGGAATGCTCTCTATGAGTCCCTCAGGCAACAAGATGACCCCGTGATTCTTATCTGCTCCAGAAACAATAGATAAAAATAAGAAAACCAAAAATGAATAAAGAAATGCAGGAGTTTAAAATAAAGAAAGTCACTAAAGGCTAAAGTCGATTATACAATGACCACTGGTTTAATTGTTTAAAATAAAGAAAGTCACTAAAGGCTAAAGTCGATTATACAATGACCACTGGTTTAATTCAGCAAGCTGCAAACAGCCTAACAACATAATTAAGCAAACAAAATCACATCAAAGCCAAACCTTCTGCCGCCCTGGCTTGAATAGCATCGCATATTTGTTTTGTAATATCAAAAAGAGTAAGCTTTGATGCAGACACCTCCTCTCCAAGGATAACCTGGGATAGAATTCCAGCAAATCAAGTATAGCACACGACTAAGAGGATGTAACCCCACCATAAACGTTAAACATTCTAGATAACGGATCTTGTAAGATGAGAAGGCTGACCATATTTGGATGCGACTGAAGAGCGCACTCTAAGGCAACATGTGATGCCTTTCGTCCCATGAGTCTTACAAAGTAGTAATACTGAAAAAACCGAAGGATGCCATAGGTTAGAAGTTTCATAAAGCTAAAGAACAGAAAATATATCCACTGGTGCTCTCAATACTGAATATCCATCCCTAAAAAAATAAAGTTCCGAGATAAAGAATATTTTGACCAAGAAAAGGATGAAGAGATATTCTATGGCAGCTTTGTACTTATAATCATTAATGATCCAACAATATAATTTCCCCTTGCTTTTTAATTTTTCAGTCACTTGCTCATACCGTGGATAGTCCACTTTGTGAGGGGATTTATTAGATTCCAGAGAGAAAAAAACTTTAGATAAATAAAAAATTAAGACAGGAAAAGATAATGTGTGGCGCTATTAATACGGAGTATAACTAACCCATGAGAGACACAGTGTTGCTGTTTGGCAACATATATGGTCACAGACCAATCTCCAAAAAGATAAGTTTAAACTGGATGCAGACCAAGGATCAGTTCAATTTGAAAACAAAAATGAACCGTTGAAATGAACCGTTGAAAAGGACAGTAGAACACATGCAAGATAAAGTTGTTTGTCATCAAAGACTAATGCTTATGATTGTCAAAGGATTCTCGTTCAAAAGATTATTTGTCTGCTTGGAAAAATTGCAATCACTTACTTTCTCAGCAGATAGAGCATCTGTGCAGACATTGCTGATGAGCTGGGAGTTGACCTATATACAAGGAATAAGAAACAAGCTCCACCATCAGTTATGCTAACTATACTTCCAAAGATTACACATGACTCTGTTGAGTTAAAAACAAGAATCAACTTTTTTCATGGTAACATAATTAGGTAAGATAATACAATGAATACCTTGCATATTGTATCAAACCCCACATCGGTTTCAACAAACTGATTTTTTAGATCTCCATTCAAAGTAACAGGGACTCCAACAACCTGCACGGCTCAAACAGTTTACTTAATAAGATGTTATAGTGCAAAAATAACTTCACGTCTGATGCCATAATGTTGACAGAGTCAGCCCCTCCTCCCTCCCCCACACACCCTGGGTGTGCCGAACCATTTAAAAATCAGAAAATGTAACAAGACTTTCGTATGTTCAAGGTACCTTTGTAGAACAGTTGGCTTCAGCAAAGGTCTCTGCTAGCTGAGCAGCATCAGTGTTTGATGTAACACCTTCAAGAAAATAACAGCTTATTAACTAAGAAGCAATGAACTTTATAACATATAACAAAAACGTAACTGAAAAAGGAAAATTAGGAAATCTACCTCCAACAATCACAAGCCCATCCAATTTCAAAGCTTTGCATGCAGCTAATGAAGCATTAACTTGCTCAGTTGTTTTTATTTGATCTTTAGTACGGCCCAACAAGTCATAACCACCTGTAAAAGCAAAAATCAAAATGGTATAAAATTCTTGCGTTTGCAAATGCGACTAATTCAACAAGAAATATTAGGTTAACTCTATAACAAAGACAGTGCACAAGTACTGGTTCTCAGTATCTGTAAGAATTAAAATTTGAAAGTAAACTTCGCCTGCAACTAATTGATACCTTGGTTTTTGTAGGTGGAGAGAACATCATCTGTGATTTCTAGAGTCTTCTGAGCAAATAAACCTTCAGACCCACCTGTTATCAGACACCGAAGGTTAGATTGACCAATTCATACTTCCCACAAATTTGGTTAATCTGCTTACAGCAGAGAGTTAATGTTTCGAAAATGGTTAATCTGCTTACAGCAGAGAGTTGATGTTTCGAAAAAGTAGATTATATATCTTCCATGAGACCTTTACTTGAAGCTCATGGGTATAAAAAAGTAAATGAACATTAATATTAATTGTTGATTTTTCCAAATTGAAACCTCTAAAGGCATGTCTTATAAGAGAGACGAAAAGGCCTTTGCTGCTTCGACAGAAAATATACAATGTAGAGCACCGAAGCAACACAACTAGAGTATAATAGCTTCGTTTGGCCTATTGAAGAGGCTGCATACCCCAGTAGTAGCAACAAGTACATAGCATATATCTGCAAACCCAGTGACAAACTCGCAAGATACGGTATGAAGTCCCCAAATAAGGTTTTCCCAGAGAAGTTAAAGTGTGAAACGCGAGCCCTCCATAAAATGATAAAGGAACCCAAACATACAAAATATTCATTTAACAGCAAGACAAATTCCAGGCTATTTGCAGATGGAAAAGAATAAGAAACTACAGATGATGAAATCAGTAATAACTGAGGCATGATCTAAAAGCATTATGGAGGTCATGTTAAAACAAAATATAAAACTGTATCACATATAACTAAAAGTGTTGCGGAGCACAACTTAAACACCAAAGCATGAGACAAGATAAGACGTCTTACCAAGAAATCCAAGCAGAGTACTCTTAGGGTTGTGAGTTTTAAGAGCATCGTGAAGACCCCATACGACATTATGCCCTCCTGGTGACTGTCTCCCACAGAAGACCAATCCCACCCTGTAGAAAGCATTGTTCCATAAGTTCACCACTAATTGAGAACAGTGAAACATAAAAACATGCAATGGCAGAACACAAGACGTAAGAAGCTGTGACTACCCCTTGTACAAGTAATAACCTACCAACACACGAATTCATGTACAACTTCATTAAAAGTTTGGACAACCCCACTTAAACACCGTATGTTATTTTCTAATTCGTTGTAGTTCCGGAATGTAACGTTGAAATGGTACACATAGGATCCATATAACTTTCTTCCAATAATATAGAGCCATGATACTTTTTTTTTCAAAAGAATCAGAATAATAACAGGCATGAAGTAACATAAGATTGATTTTCCATAACAAGCTCAACTAAACACATTCTCACTTCAGAACCACCACTCAGATTAGTCAAATCAATTAAATGAAAAGTGAATGTTACATCTACAGCGAACATGTACCTGATTGCTGGATGTTCTGTAATAACCTGTGCGCCAGGAACCTGTGCTTTTGGCCTAAAAAAATGCACCAAAGGCTGACCATATGTGTGTGGGAAACCACGGCTGATGATATTGCCACTGGAAGGATCAGCCGCGGTGGTTGCATCACCTAATTCCACCCTGACTGTCGTTCCCTGCCATATTTGTGAAAACGTTATACCCAACATCTCACTATAACCAATCAAATATACAAATTTAAGAAGTGACGCATAATAATATGTAATAATTCCATGCTGTGCACCATGATTGTTCGTTCCCCACTATACAAAGTGGATCTCAGGAAAATTGCACTGTTCATAATCTAGATGCACAGGATCATGGTAATCATCGCTCAGCCAGAATTTTTTCAGTCTTTATGATTCCTAATATTTAAAAGCATATGTCTTCCGCTCAACTACCAAAACACATTGGATGCTCCAGAATAAGATATCAGATTCATAACACAAAATAAAAGCGGAGAAAACAAAGTAATCCTAAATACAGTTCTCTTTTAATCAGATCGATTAAAGATAAACAAAAAACACGATTCGGCGTTAAGCTAACATACAACCTAAACAAACATTCAAATAAGAGTACTAACTAACCAAACATAATGCAGGATCCAATAATACAAGTAATAAACATCAACCTCTCTAATAAAAGGAGAAAACAAATCCTAATCAAAACACAAAACGAAAATCGGTGTCGAAACATGATGGTTAGCTTCAATTGAAAACGAACTAAAAAAAAAAACTAATACTGAAGTAGAGAGAGTGATATCGTGCGAGAAAAGAAATCGTAAAACCTAAAAACAAAGAGAGGAAATGAACCTGAAGACATGGTGGAAGTTCAGGTTGATAAGTAGATCTATGTTTTTGCAGATCTGAAAGTTCTCTGGGAATGCCGAAATCTGAATCCATTGTAATTCGTATTCTTTCTCTTCTCAACTAACTAGTTTTGGTGTTGTTTTGTTTCGCTTTTGCCTATTAACCGCAAGGAAAAGCCACTTTTATACTGAGCCGGCGATACTACCAAAACGCCATTGGTTTAGCGTGGTGCATTCTAAATTGCCCATATATATCTCAGGATATTGCGAATATGGGATTATACTTTATTTCCTATGATAGAGGTTTATTCTTTGATTCGACGATGCCAGCCAGTTTAGGCAATTCTCGCTTTTCACACGTCCGAGTCTGTGGATGGTATGAACTATGACCGACCGGCCAAAACCAGGTCCCGTTATATGTACCCTAAACGGCAACCAAGTCCCATTCCACTAGCATTTGAAAGAAGTAGTAGCACCTTTTGTTTGTTTGTCATTTTGTCTTTTTTTTTTTCCCCTGCACACAATGGTTAGATTTTAGATAACAATGAGCTAAGATCCATGACCATTTTTACACACAGATACTATCTTATGAAACGGCCAAAACCAGGTCCAGACACTAGTCTATCTTTTGAAACGGCCAAAATCAGGTCCTGTTATATGTACCCTAAACGGCATAAACCAAATCCCACTACACTAGCATTTGAAAGAAGTAGTAGCACTTTTTTTTTGTTTGTTTGTCACTTTGTTGTCTTTTTTCCCCTGCACACAATGGTTAGATTTTAGATAGTAATGAGCGAGGATCCATGACCAATTTTACAGACAGACACAACTTATGAAATTTGTACCAAATTTGCTGACTTTTCTCTCCTGTACATAATGGTTAGATTCGGCACTTAAAAAGAATAAAAATAAATAATACTTAGAATTTAGATAAGAGTGAGAGAGGATTCATGAACAATCTTATATGGACATTATCTTATAAGATTTGTACATTTTTTCTTTAGAGTCCAAACGGCAATGAATTTGAAGCTAATATTCTGGTGATATTTTCATCTTATTAAACTCTAGATTTCCTATTTGAAATGAGCACATTCCGAGATATCAAACCTCACTATCTACCGATTTTAATTTTGACCATTGATTTTCAACAATAGATTTTCAAAGTTGTAGATGGTGGTGTTATACGTCTCGGATTGCAGTCGTTTTTTGTAGGATTATTGAGTTTCATAAGAAGAATGTATCACCAAAGTATTGACTTCAAATTCATTGTCATTTGAACTCTAAAGAAAAATTGATGTAAATCTTGTAAGATAGTGTCCATATAAGATTGTCCATGGATCCTCCCTTTGTAGATAATATCCTGCTTGGTATTTATATTTTGTCCACAATTTAAAATTAGGTACCAAATTTATCAAAATTAAGGATGGTGGATTGTAACAGAGCAATACATTAAATATTTTTATGGTGTGCTACCATTATCAGATTGGATTTTTCATTTTATGTAAATAAAGCTTGTCAAATTATGGAGTCCTCACCTAGAGATGGCTGGTTTGTAGTGTGAAACGCAATTTTTGTTATGTTAAGGATATCCTTACTTTTGGTTGAAAATTTAAAAAAATTCTCATACGATTGCATGGTTAATTAGATGTTAATAGGGAGAGTGGTTAAATATACTGACGTTTTACTGATGATCTAATATAAGGATCTGAATCTTATTTCTCGGTATTCGAGACTGACTTCAGTAAACAATAAATCAAGAAATAGTTTTGGCCATCTAACATTGAAAAAAAACTTGGCAAACCAATATTTATGGGTTCAATCGAGCGATGCTCTGACATCGTCTATCATGAAGGTTGAGTATCGAGCTTTGATTGATGCTACATCTAAACTTGTCTGGATTTGGTATCCAATGGTAGAGTTGGAATTCTTTCGATGTGAGTGTCCAATTCATGGTTGTATCGAGAGATCTGAGATCTGAATTCAATTTTAGTTAAGTTGGATTAATTAAGTACTAAAATTGGCGTTTGATTAAAACTAATTACAAAAAGATATATATTTAATATCTTATCAACTGGGTGGAAAATTTTAAACAAACTTATTTTAAATCATTAAAACAATCTCCAAAGACGTCTCTATAGTAGATGGATAAATTTCGAGAATGTCCTCATAATGCATGTTGTTCGGAAAAAAAATTCTTTATTTGTGTAAACTGAAAATATAATATGAAAAGAACCAAGACACGACCCTTTGTAAGGTTGGCTTACTCGGGGTAGCCCCACTTTAGGTTGCCCATCTTAAATTAGTTTATGAAACAATTTAGCTAGTGAAGTTTTCAACTGAAATAAAGATTATATTTGTGTTATCTACTACTAACTTCAAAAAGAAGAGAGTACCAAAGTACACCACCAACTTTTTCATTCTGGAACCTGCATGAACAAAACCTAATACATTCGCAAGTAAATCTAATAAAAGACCCTTGGACAAATTTTACATATAAAGAGTTTGTATCTCTTTCTCTTCCACAATCAGAAAGTCAATACAATAAAGTCTGTGAACCTAATTATTATTATATATATAATTTCAGGTGAATTTCCTTGGTTGTGGTTGAAAGCTATATCAAGCTCGAATTCTATAGCTTCTGGCTTTACTTGAGAATATAGACCAATAGTATATGGGGATTTTGAAACATTTTCGGTTGTTTTTGCCACCTGTTTTTCTATTTCCTATTAGGTTTTCCAAAAATCAATTTCGCTAAGAAAAACAAAAACAACAACATCGTTTTTACATTTTCACCACTGAAACGGAGAAACAAAACCCTAGAATCGTCAGTACAGAGATCGTGACGCAAGTCATGTATAACATTAGATAATCGGATGCTTTCACGTGTGGAGCGTGTTTAATCTTAACTACGATTCAGTAAGCTTAGTCTTTGAATCTGTCTACTGGGTGTCCAGTTCTCCTCCTTAATATTTTTGTTTCTTGATTCCGAAGGAACTACATTTCATGATATTTTTTTCTTTTGATATTTCATATGGAAAAAAATCACATTTTTTCCACAATTTTTTCAGATCAAAATCCCGATTATGAACCAACAATTGAATTAGGCCGTTCTTCTATGTTGTTGTTCCCTGTGGTGTCGTTGATCTTGGAGGTTTGTGTGTTCTTAAGTCACTGAATGTTAGTGGGGAAATTGAATTATATTTTTTATATTTCAATTAATTTTCTTAACTATACGCGGATTTTGTGTTAAGTGGTTGTTATTGTTTGGAGGTGATGTGGAACATACTTTACACACTTATGGATATTTAACAAACTACACAAAAACCAGAAATCAAACTAACTTAGGTGAATGAATTACTTTGCCGCCCATTAATATTGTCTCCTTTTGTGTGTTGTGTATTTTAATGAGTAATGAGTTTGTTGTTATTGTAGTTGTCCAGCAAAGTACTAAAGGAAGACCTAGCTGTGACTTCTGGTATTGTGACTGCAAAGTTAAATCTTGAAACCCTGGATTTTCTTGCATTTTATGTTGATTTTTTTCTTCAAAATATTCATAATTTTATTATGAATGGTGTATGGGATTTGTGAATCGGGACTGCAAATTCAAAGAGTGTTTCACAATTATGCACGAGAACTCGGATACATGTTGAAAAGCCTGATGGTTAGTTATGTTTTAAAAAAACTGAGTTTTTTTGAGATTTTTATTTGGTTTTCCGTGGACCAGTAAAGGGCTTGCCAATTTCATGATGTGATATGGATCTTAGAAGTCAATCTCATGTTCGGTATCCATAATATATTGAGTTGTGCTTTTATCTCCCTGATTGTTCACCATTTTTGCCACTACAAAATTGGTGTAGCATAACCACTTGTGAAAATGCGGGGTCTAACAATCACACCCAACAATTCGTTTGGCAACCTGAGAGGACTTACTCAAATACACTTTCTAGAGAATCAACCAGACAGTCATACTCAATCTAGAGTAAAGTATATCAAAGAGTTTAATATCTCTGTTTCAGAATGTAATCAGCAAATCAAACAGATAGAAATCCACGAGCCTTATTATTATGTGAAACAAATTAAACGGTACCAAAGACCAATGTTCAAGTGTCAATCAATTTAAATCAACAACCAAATGTTGGATATTTTAATTGATTGATCTAAACGCACAACCTGTGATATTTCAATCATTATATAACAAAATATAATGCGGAAAAGAAATAACACAGACACAAGAAGTTTTGTTAACGAGGAAAGCGCAAATGCAGAAAAACCCCGGGACCTAGTCCAGATTGAACACCACGCTGTATTAAGCCGCTTCAGACTCTAGCCTACTACCAATTAACTTCGGACTGGACTGTAGTTGAATCCTAATCAATCTCACACTAATTCAAGGTACAGTTGCGTTCCTTACGTTTCTGATCCCAGCAGGATACTACGCACTTGATTCCCTTAGTTGATCTCACCCACAACCAAGAGTTGCTACGACCCAAAGTCGAAGACTTGATAAACAAATCTGTCTCACACAGAAAAGTCTATAAATTGCATAAATCTGTCTCCCACAAAAATACCGAAGAGTTTTTGTTTCGTCTTTTGATAAATCAAGGTGAACAAGAACCAATTGATAAACCGAACTTATACTCCTGAAGAACAACCTAGTATTATCAATCACCTCACAATAATCTTACTCGACTAGCGAAACAAGATATTGTGGAATCACAAACGATGAGACGAAGATGTTTGTGATTACTTTTATCTTGCCTATCGGAGAAATTAATCTCGAGTCAATTATTTCAATTGTACTCAATACGATCGAATCGGGCAAGATCAGAACACGCAACTACAAAGAAAATAGTTGGGTCTGGCTTCACAATCCCAATGAAGTCTTTGAAGTCGCTAACCTACAGGGTCTCGATAGAAACCTAAGGTTAGAGGAGAATCGACTCTAGTTATGCAACTAGTAACACACATGAGGTGTGGGGATTAGTTTTTCCAGTTGGTAGAGTTCTCCTTTATATAGTTTTCAAATCAGGGTTTGCAATCCAAGTTACCTTGGTAACAAAGCATTCAATATTCATTGTTAGATGAAAACCTGATTCAACCAAGCTAATGTCTTTCAACCGTTAGATCAAACTTAGCTTGTTACACACAAATGAAATGTACCCTCATTTAGGTTTATGTAAACGTACCTAAGCGTGTACACCATGTTGGTTCACAAATAGTTACCCGAGTTTAGCTGTTTGATTACTCTCATATCAACCTTATTCATCTTAACCATAACTAGTTCAAATGACTCAAATGAAACTAGTTAAAGAGTTGTTCAATTGCTATATTCTCATAGATTTATACAAGAACACAATTGAAACAAAATCGGTTTGATTCACTCGAATCAATCATGAACATTATAGCCACGGTTTGCAAAGATTGCATTCCTTAATATATAAATGTTTATGTTTATGTTCATGTTCATAACCGATTTTAGAACTTTAACCTTCAAGTATGCAAACGGGTACGCATACTTGAAATATCCGGACCATGATTGAGTTACGCAAGTACGCAAACGGGTACGCGAACTTCAAATCCCAGTAGAAATTCTCGGAATGAACCTGTACGCCGGTACGCAAACGGGTACGCATACTTAGGTTCCCAGATTTCTCAAACCAACCAGTACGCAAACGGGTATGCATACTATGGTTCCCGGACATGGATATGTGCAAGAGTGCACAACATGACATATCCAATAATGGTTAAGTGTTATAAACTCTTATTTCAATCATTGAAACTTTCTTAGAGGATGACAATAACCGTTTTCATACACTATTAGCATTAAAGCAATTTTCAAGTTATTGAAATAATCATAACGAAACATTCCAAGACAACACCAAACGATTGTATCACACAAACCATGTAAGATGTTACTCGGAAATTTTCACATGATATTAGATGAACTTGGTCGAAGCGAAAGCTTTCCAACACATATTTCGAGAAATATGTAAGCGAGATAATCTCAGCTCGAAATCTCAAATGCGTATATAGAAAACTATATCGTAATACGACTTATGTCTCAATATAAGAGATAGAGTAGAAATAGACTATCCAAGTGATAGATAAGTTTAAGTCTCCACATACCTTTTGTTGATGAAGTTCCAAAAGCTCCCCTTATTAGTTCTTCGTATTCAAATGATGAACGTGAAGTCTAAGCTCAACTACACAATCTATGTCCTAGTCCGAGACATCTATAAATAGGCTAGAAATCAAGACTTATAGTTTTGATCACTAACATTGAGAAACATGCTTGAGATAGCAACGCATGGGAGTTCGACTGAGCAGTGCTCTAACAATCTCCCCCTTTGTCAATTTTAGTGACAAAACTATCAATACATATGGATTACTAAATAAAAATAAAAATTGTAGCTTCTCATCCAAATGCTTGATCTCCTTGGCATCTTCAACACGACTCGAAAACTTCGTCACTTCCAAGTACTCCATGATTATAAACGTGACAAATGCTCTCAATCATTGTTGTACAATGTCATAGTATCATTACACAGCATCAAAGTCCAATTGTATCACAACTTTGACAACAATACTATGGTGATATGTATCACTCCCCCTTAGTTAATTCTTCATCTCAACGTGAAAACCACTCCCCCTTACATAATGATCCGTGAACCATGTGTATTTGTAGTATGAAACTACACATTAATTCTCCCCCTTTTTGTCAATATAAATTGGCAAAGGTACGAAAACTAGTGGGATCCTCATGGAATTTTCATAGAGATACTTCATGACCAAAAGAGAATAACATACCAACTTATTTAGATGCAATCATAAAGCCAAAGCTAAATGCATTCATCAAGGAGTTTATAAAGATACAAGATAACCCCTATAATATTCCACATCCACACTCCCACAAAGATTTGGCAATTAAAGCATAAGTTCAAAAAGAACTATCCCCCATAAAATGTCATTCCCGAAAGAACAACAAAGGCGACCTTGCTTTTACAAGAAAATAAGGATTTCTTTGGACATAACCAAATCTCATAAAAACATGAATTTGTATCCAAAATATTCAATTGAATAACCACAAGAGAACCCATGGTTAGTTCAATTGGAACACACAACTAAATTAACCACAAGAAAGTGATCAATTCAATTGGCCATGCTCAACATAAGAGAACTTACAGATCCACACAGTATATGCACAAAAATGTGGATCGAAGATCGACCAATACTGCGGAATACACAAGGATTCATTCTATTTTTCATCACTATTTGCACAATGACATATAATAGACTTAATCCTTGTAAACAAAAGTTCATCCTTTCTTCCATCAAAATTTGCATAATGACATAAAAGGCTTTAACTTTTGTTTGTCAAAAGTTCATTCTATATTTTATCAATACTTTCATATTGACATAATAGAGATAACTTTGAACAAGTACGGGACAGTCACAGGTTCACGGACGTAAACAACATATCCCATAAAAATTTGCAATATATAAAATCGTAAAGATTAAAATTGAAAACATCATCTTCCAAAAAATAATTAGATTTTAAATAAATAAATCTAAAAACATGAAGATGAAAACGTTGGACATAGTTATGTGTACTCACAATAATGGCTATTCCAAACCCTAGTAATCCTTCTAAAAATACAAGAATAAAATTCTCATAAGAAGTTTCCTAGACATCAAGACAAACTCGTAATGCACATATAAGATGATTTTTCCTTGGAGGGTAAAATCAATCTTTTTCGCATGGATTTACACCAAGAATAGCTACCAAAGGCGTATAAACAGATTTTCTTAACAAAGAAGAACATATAAAGTCATTAATGACCATGCACCATAGTTCACAAAAGATGATTGTAAACATTCAAGAATCTCATAACAATGTGTACTACCTTCCATTCTTGAGCTTCCTTCTTTGTGATTCACCAACAACATTCTTGTAAAATCTACAAATGAGCTTAGAAGATTATTACTCCAAGAATCCAAGTGCCCAAGTCCAAAAGAAGTGGAACAAGTGCGACGAAACGAAGCAAAACACTCAAAAACAAGAGACAGTACAAATACCAATCTTAACACATCCAAATTCAATAATTCTCATCTCCATTTCGAATAAAATTCAAAGAGAAAGAGAATGCAAAAATAATGAGGACATTCCGAGTTCGGACGAAGAAGATACGACCAAAACAGGTTTATCGAATATCGACGTCTACAGGCCACTATGCATACGGGTATGCAAACGGATTTTCAGTATGCATACGGGTATGCAAACGAATTCCCTGGATTTTATTACAAAAACTGGTATGCAAACTGGTATGCATACCTGAAGTGTACCATGAACGCCAAAACATCCCGAACAACTATTTTCAACCAGGAACATTTAAGAACCTTAAACACAAATCAAGTTAGGTAGATATGAACGATACACAAGGTACATAGATCATCATAAAACTTGCTCAAGTTTAGAGACATACCTTTTTAGAAGAATCCGATCGAATTCTATAACCTTACCAATCATTCAAAATCATACCCAACATAATATGTGTGCCCCAGTTCTTGTGCTTCCCTCATTGTATACATAACTGGGCATTTCTTGGTGAGGATGCACTTTCAACACAGTCAAGTTGTGTTGAGGTGAACAATGTCTTGCTCACCATGGCACCAAGAAAAAGTTTCTTTCCAGCAACTCTTGCATCTTACAGTGTTGAGAAACACCCAACGAACTGTTTTTATAAGTCTATCAAAGAACTTCAAGAGAACCCAAAAAGATTTTTATTTCTGATTTCTTGTTTTACAACTTATAAAAAATAGTTTCTGCAGATAGTTTTTAGTATTGCGAAGGGAAACTCTTTTGATAAAAAGAGACGTCCTAGCTTATTCATAAAAGAAGATAATACTACTATCTTGATAGGAAGTATCCGGAATTGAGCAATGAATCGATTCATGCTTTGAGGTGATATACTCAGATGACTGAGATTTAAACTCCTCTTGTAAATCATTTAGTTTGTTGCAACTAATTGGATCACGCGGAGGAGGAGCAATGCTCTCACTGATTAGTAAATCATTGTCGACCTCAACATAAATATTATTCATCATAACTTGATTTAGCCTATCAAGAGACTCTTCTTCTTTCTAGAGAAATAAATCAACATCAGAAGATAAGCTATCAAGTTTCTTTTCAAGCCCTGAAAAAACTTCAAGGGATTTTAAACCTGGTGGAGGTTTAGATAGAATTTCTTCTACAGATTTTATTAAATCAGTCATGGAAGAGATTTCTGGAATCCCTGGATCTGGTGGTGCATTTATTGAGATAACACTAATGTCCATATTCAGATCACTACAAACATAGACTTATGAGGTCTTAAACGTGTTTGCCTGCTCTGATACCAATTAAAAATGCGGGGGTCTAACAACCACACCCAACAATTCGTTTGTCAATCTGAGAGGACTTACTCAAATACACTTTCTAGATAATCAACTAGACAGTTAGACTCAATCTAGAGTAAAGTATATCAAAGAGTTTAATATCTCTGTTTCACAATGTAATCAGCAAATCAAACAGATAGAAATCCGCGAGCCTTATTATTATGTGAAACAACTTGAATGGTACCAAAGACCAATGTTCAAGTGTCAATCAATTTAAATCAACAACCAAATGTTGGATATTCTAATTGATTGATCTAAACGCACAACCTGTGATATTTCAATAATTATATAACAAAATATAATGCGGAAAAGAAATAACACAGACACAAGAAGTTTTGTTAACGAGGAAAGCGCAAATGCAGAAAAACCCCGGGACCTAGTCCAGGTTGAACACCATAGTGTATTAAGCTGCTACAGACTCTAGCATACTACCAATTAACTTCGGACTGGACTGTAGTTGAACCCTAATCAATCTCACACTGATTCAAGGTACAGTTGCGTTCCTTACGTCTCTGATCCCAGCAGTATATTACGCACTTGATTCTCTTAGTTGATCTCACCCACAACCAAGAGTTGCTACGACCCAAAGTCGAAGACTTGATAAACAAATCTGTCTCACACAGAAAAGTCTATAGATTGAATAAATATGTCTCCCACAGAACTACCCAAGAGTTTTTGTTTCGTCTTTTGATAAATCAAGGTGAGCATGAACCAATTGATAAACCGGACTTATATTCCCAAAGAACAATAGTATTATCAATCACCTCACAATAATCTTAATCGACTAGCGAAACAAGATATTGTGGAATCGCAAACGATGAGACGAAGATGTTTGTGATTACTTTTATCTTGCCTATCGGAGAAATTAATCTCGAGTCAATTATTTCAATTGTACTCGATACGATAGAATCGGGCAAGATCAGAACACGCAACTCGAAAGAAAATAGTTGGGTCTGGCTTCACAATCCCAATGAAATCTTTGAAGTAGCTAACCTACAGGGTCTCGATAGAAACCTAAGGTTAGAGGAGAATCGACTCTAGTTATGCAACTAGTAACACACATGAGGTGTGGGGATTAGTTTTTCCAGTTTCTAGAGTTCTCCTTTATATAGTTTTCAAATCAGGGTTTGCAATCCAAGTTACCTTGGTAACAAAGCATTCAATATTCACCGTTAGATGAAAAACCTGATTCAACCAAGCTAATATATTTCAACTGTTAGATCGAACTTAGCTTGTTACACACAAATGAAATGTACCCTCATTTAGGTTTATGTAACCGTACCTAAACGTGTACACCATGTTGGTTCACAAATAGTTAACCGACGTTAGCCATATGATTACTCTCATGTCAACCTTATTCATTTTAACCATAACCAGTTCAAATGACTCAATGAAACTAGTTAAAGAGTTGTTCAATTGCTATATTCTCATATATTTATACAAGAACACAATTGAAGCAAAATCGGTTTGATTCACTCGAACCAATCATGAACATTATACCACGGTTTGTAAAGATTGCATTCCTTAATATATAAATGTTTATGTTCATGTTCATAACCGATTTTAGAACTTTAACCTTAAGGTATGCAAACGGGTACGCATACTTGAAATACCCGAACGAAGATTGAGTTACGCCAGTACGCAAACGGGTACGCGAACTTCAAATCCCAGCAGAAATTCGCGGACATGAACCTGTAAGCCAGTACGCAAACGGGTACGCATACTTAGGTTCCCGGATTTCTCAAACCAACCAGTATGCAAACGGGTATGCATACTATGATTCTCGGACATGAATTACATATGTGCAAGAGTGCACAACATGACATATCCAACAATGGTTAAGTGTTCTAAACTCTTATTTCAATCATTGAAACTTTCTTAGAGGATGACAATAGCCGTTTTCACACACTATTAGCATTAAAGCAATTTTCAAGTTATTGAAATAATCATAACGAAACATTCTAAGACAACACCAAATGATTGTATCACACAAACCATGTAAGATGTCACTCGACAATTTTCACATGATATAAGATGAACTTGGTCGAAGTGAAATCTTTCCAATACATATTTTGAGAAATATGTAAGTGAGATAAACTCAGCTCGAAATCTCAAATGTGTATATAGAAAACTATATCGTAATCCGACTTTTGTCTCAATATAGGAGATGGAGTATAAATAGACTTTCCAAGTGATAGATAAGTTTAAGTCTCCACATACCTTTTGTAGATGAAGTTCCACAAGCTCCCCTTAGTAGTTCTTCGTCTTCAAATGATGAACGCCGTGAAATCTAAGCTTAATTACACAATCTATGTCCTAGTCCAAGACATCTATAAATAGGATAGAAATCAAGACTTATAGTTTTGATCACTAACATTGACAAACATGCTTGAGATAGCAACGCATATGAGTTCGACCGAGCAGTGCTCTAACAATTTGTACTCTGTAGATTTAATCTTCTAAATGGCATCCGAGATTAGTGCATAAAGACATAAAATCCGAGGTAATGGTCAACTACAATCATATGCAAGTCTGACCAAATATCTTTACAAAGTATATTAAATTTGAGGAATCTAATTTAATGGTGTCGTCTCATTGTTCTGCACTTCCCCACTCGAGCACTATATTTTGATGACCCACCAACATAGTATATCTGCCCAAAAGAAAAAATGAAAATCTAAACTATTGTACTTAATCGAAAATCAGTAAATGAATACTTAACCAAACTATAGTTTGCGTTCCGTTTCTCTGTTTTTGCAGCTTGGAATTTAGGTAGCCTGTTGAAGATGCTTTTGAGCTTCTCTATGAAACAAATCAATGGGTCAGCACAAGATTGTGGGTTGGGGAACTTATATACAGTAACTCTAGTTGGAGCTTAACTATTATGTTGGTGATCAGGTATTACATTCATAATTTCTGTTGATTTTCTTATGCACACGTATATACACCTTCAGGATGTTTTTTCATTTCGACGAATAATGTGTTGCATTATTCATTTTATAATGATTTTAGGCAATTGCTACCCTGATCTATATGGGTTATCCTATGTATCTGTTGGGTTATTTTGCAACTCATTGTCGGCTTTATCAAGTTTTTTTAATTGATTTTTCATATATATTATTAGAGCACTGCTCGGTCGAACTCGCAAGCGTTGCCATCTCAAGATTGTTTGTCATGTTTAATTGTCAAAACGATAAGTCTTGATTTCTAGTCTACTTATAGCTATGTCTCGGATTAGGATAGAATGTATAGTTGAGCTTTAGACTTCACGGAGTTCATCGATTGAAAACGAAGAACTACTAAGGGGAGCTTGTGGAACTTCATCAACAAAAGGTATGTGGAGACTTGAACTCTATGAAGTCTATTTCTATTATATCTCCAATTGAGACAAAAGTCGTATAGCTATATAGACTTTACATTATACACATTTGATATTTCGAGCTGAGTTTAACTCGTTTACATATTTATCGAAATATGTGTTGGTAAGCTTTCGCTTTAACCAAGTTCATCTTTTATTCTTGACGAAAGTCAAAAATATGATCATGTGAAAATCACCTGGTAACATCTTATATGATTTGTGTGAGACATTCATTTGATGTAGACTCAAAATGTTTCATGTTGATCATTTGATCACTTGAAAATTGCTTTGAAGCTAATAGTTTGTGTGAGACAGCTATTCTTGTCTTCCAAGAATATTTCAATGATTTAAATGGGAGTTTAGAACAATTAACCATTGATTGGATATAGCACAGTATGCGTACTTGTATGCTAACTGTTGCAAGTGTATTCCAAGTCCGGGAATTTAGTATGCATACCGAGAACTAAAGTATGCATACCCGTATGTGTACTGATTTCAACTGAGTTCGGTCATGAACGACAGTATGCGTACCCGTTTGCATACTAGCGAACAAGACCAAGTCCGGGAACTTAGGTATGCGACCCGTTTGCATACCTGAGTGGGTTAAGTTCTAAAATCTGTTAAGTATGTTTACATACTTATGAACAAATACATTTATTTAATAGGGAATGCAATATTTGCAATTCGTGGCTATAATTTTCATGAATCGATTCGAGTGAATCAAAACCGATTTTGCTTCGATTGTGTCTTGTATTATTCTATGAGAATATAGACAATTGAACAACTCTATAACTAGTTTCATTTGAGTCATTTGAACTAGTTGTGATTAAGATGAACAAGGTTGATATGAAAGTGTTCATATGGCTAACTTCAGTTAACTATTGTTGAGCCAGCAATGTGTACACATTTAGGTACGGTTACCCATATCTAAATAAAGGTACATTTCATTTGTGTGTAACAAGCTAAGACAATCTAACGGTTGAAAGATATTAGCTTAAATCTAATCAGGTTTCATCTAACAGTGAATATTGAATGCTTTGTTACCAAGGTGGCATTGATTGTAAACCCTGATTTGAAGACTATATAAGGGAGAACTCTAGCAACTAGGAAACCTAATCCCCACACCTTCTGTATGATACTAGTTGCGACTAGAGTCTATTCTCCTTTAACCTAGGTTTTTCTAAAACCATTATAAGTTAACGACTTAAAGACTTCATTGGGATTCTGAAGCCAGACCCAACTATTTTCTCTGTAGTTGCGTGTTCTGATCTTACTTTGTTATATCGTATTGAGTACTATCTTCTCTAAGATTTGCTCGATATTTAATCTATGATAGGTAAGATAAAAAGTAATCACAAAGCTCTTCGTCTCATTCTTTGTGATTCCACAATATCTTGTTCCGCTACCATAAGGTTAAGTTATTGTGAGGTGATTGATATTACTAGGCTGTTCTTCGGGAATATAAGTCTGGTGTATCAATTGGTTCATGTTCACCTTGATTTGTCAAAAGACGGAACAAAAACTCGTAGGTATTTCTGTGGGAGACAGATTTATCTATTCAATAAACTTTTTTGTGTGAGACATATTTGTTTATCAAGTCTTCGACTTTTGGTCGTAGCAACTCTTAGTTGTGGGTGATATCAGCTAAGGGAATCAAGTGTGTAGAGTCCTCCTGGTATTCATAGGCGTAAGGAACGCGACTATACCTTAATCAGTGTGAGATTGGTTAGGGATCAACTACATTCGAGTCTGAAGTTAATTTGTAGTAGGCTAGAGTCTGTAACGGTTTAATACAATGTGGTGTTCAAATCTGGACTAGGTCCCGGGGTTTTTCTGCATTTGCGGTTTCCTCGTTAACAAAACTTCCGGTATCTGTGTGATTTCTTTTCCACATTATTATATAATTGAAATATCCCAGGTTGTGCGTAGTTCAATCAGTTGGTGAATCCAACCTTTGATTGAAATTGATTGACGCTTGGATATTGGTCTTTGGTAACATCCAAGTTATTTCTCATATTGATCCGGCTCACAGATTTTTATCTGTTCGATTGCATATTGATTTGAGAAATTGAGATATAACTCTTGGATATATTTTCTTTGATTGAGTCTGACTGTCTAGTTGATTATCTTGGAATTATATTGGAGTTAGTCCATGTAGTTTACCTAAACGAAATATTGGGTGTGGTTGTTAGGCCCTCGCTTTTTGTATTGGTATCAGAGCAGGCAAACACGGTAAACCTAATAAATTTGTGTTTGTTTGATCCTAAAGACTGTTCCTATGGGGAATCACTTTGGGAAACTTGTTTTAGGCATCTGTAACGCATACCAGAATTCCTCAAAGATTGTTCAGAGTTTATTCTTCTCAAGACTGCTGGTCTCTCAAGATAATCTCTTATCATCTAAGACGTTATAAATCCTAGATGATAGAAAACAATCTAAAGGAAAAATTATTGATTCCTTCAAAAAGGTTTGATGCAGGAAACGTGTGAATAAAAGCTCAAGGATATGGAACCTCACTAGACTTCGTATTAATCTTTTTGAGGAATACTATCGTGATGGATTAACTGACAAAGATCTATTTATGGTTTTTGAAAACGTTTTTAAATCTTTGGAACGACTTGTCTTGATTAAGGAAAAGGCTTGTACTGGAAAAATTCTGATTTTGTCATTCGTGACATACCTTCGAATTTTGGCAACAACTCAGTCAAAATCGATAAAAATATTTTTACTAGTGGTGTTGCGATTTCCAGTTATTGGAAATCCTTCCTTTAATCATAAAAAAAGGAGTCAAAATTTTCAAATAACCCTGAGTATCATCATTACTGTGATTATACTTCTGGTACATTTCACAAATATCGACCGGAGAAGGTGCTGGAGGTTTCCTCTGCTCATCTTGCCTCTTGGTAACAAGATTGGCTCCACCCCATTTGTATATAACTTGAAGTGGGGCAAGTAACAGTCTGATTTATTTTGTATTAAGGGTTAGTTTTTGGAATTGATTTTTTTTTCTTTCTTTTTGAGGAAAAAAACTCTCTCAATGGATTCCTCCAGCCCACCTGAGGTTAGTTGATGTTTTGCAGTTATGCACTTTGTTCGTCATCACACTGGTTCCTCTCCGTGTGCAAACCTCTTGGTTCTAGTATAAAATTGGAATCTTATTTCCCTTTATGGGTTACCGAACCAGTATGGGTCCAGGCCCACTACCGGGTTATTTTAAGAGTTCCCGTACGCGTACCCTTCATCTTCATCTCTTTTTCCGAGTTCGTGAGCAAGAGCGTTTCTATGGTTCACGAGTTTACTCCATTAAATTCCTTATGGAGGTAAATAAGGGACAAAGGCTTATCATCATTATCAAGGAGCATATCAAGTAAAATTTTCTCTTTCTTATTACTCTCAATTTTACGGTTCATGAGTAAAATCAATAATGATGATAAGGTTTCTAAGAAGATGTCAAAAAATCATGTTCCTTCCTCTCTTAGGAGTATGAACATACCTAAGGACCGAGACTCTATTAGAATTAGATTCATCAATGATTCTAGTGGTAAGACCTTTGAAAAGATTTCTTCTAATGGTTTCATTCTAGAAAACAAATTAGATGTGGTTAGTGGTCATAAAGAAGTTTTGATGTGTTTTGAAAAATATGATCTTGGAAACATCTTTAATGGTCTTGGTGAAGGTTCTGAAACTCTCACAAGGATTCTTGATGACATGGAATTCAAGACCATGATAAATAGAGAAAGGATTCTTGTTGATAGAGAGTTGGTTTCAAAGATTACCAAAATTCCTTTGGGTAATTTTCGTCTTCCGAGACCAAGGAAAGAAATACCATCATATGAAACCATTTCTAATGGTCTTTGCGTCAAGAATGTTGATTGGATTGAAGGGAAATTTCCTACTAATTATCTTAGTCTTGCTTTGATGTCTTTCGGAAAACTTGGTATTCCTAATCTTTGTCGCTCCACAATTGAGAATTCTCGGTCGTGAGTTTGCGGAGTTGGTCTATTTCCTTGAATTGGGTACTCCATGTCTTGATATTTGTGGATGGTCTCGATGACGTCATCCAATAAGAAGTTAGGCTTTCCTTGCTTAATTGAGCAAATTTGTCATGAACATTCCATTCCTCCCATTGGCAACTCTCTTGGAACTCCCAAACTTGTTCGTCCTTGTAATTTCAAATGTATGAAGGAGAATGCTTGCAAATGACAAAGATGTGATTCCCTTGACGGTTCTTGTGATCCTACCACCTTGAGTCTTCTTCATCAAATTCGCAAGGGTGTGCGTAAGATCAATTCCAAGGTAAAATATGTGCAAGAACAAATTCTTGTGATTGCTATAAAGTTTCCCGAAATCAAGGAAAAAATGGAAAAAGTTCAAGCATCCTGGATGGATTCCGATGATAAAGATGATGATTAGTTTCTCTATCTCTTATCTTTTCATTTTATCTAGGAAACTTCTTATGAGAATTTATTCTTGTGTTTTAATAAAGATAACTAGGGTTTGGAATAACATATATTGTGAGTACACATTGCTATTGCCAATGTTTTTCATCTTGCAATGTTTTTAGATTTATTTATTTAAATTCTAAAGTTTATTTGGAATATGATTTTGCAGTATTAATCTTTATTGGTTTTATATATTGCAAATAATGTTATGGGATATGTGTGTTTACGTCCGTGAACTATGATTGTCCCATATATGTCAAAATTTAAGTCTATTGTGTCATTATGCAAATATTTATGAAAAATAGAATGAATCTTTGAATATTCCGCAGTATGGATCTTTCCCTGATCTATTCTATGTGAAAGTACTATACGGCTCCGTAAGTTTTCTTACGTTGAGCATTCCCGATTAAATTAATCATTGAGGTTCCTTTGTGGTTAATTTAATTGAGTTTTCAGGATACAAATTCATGTTTCATGTGATTTGTTAATGCCCAAAAAAAATCCTTATTTTCTTTCAAAAAGTCGCTCTTGTTGTTTTTCGGGAATGACATTTTATGGGGGAGAGTTCTTAATTGAACTTGTGCTAAATTGCCAAATCATTGTGGGGAGTGCGGCTGTGGAATATTGTAGGAGTTATCTTGTATCTTTATAAACTCCTTGATGAATACACTAAGTTTCGACTATGTGAAATCATCGAAACAAAGTTGATATGTTCTCTTTTAGTCATGAAGTATCTCTTTGATAATTTCATTATGATCCCACTAGTTTTCGTACCTTTGGCAATATATATTGACAAAAAGAGGGAGACTTATTTTGTAGTTCACACTACATATACATATGGTTTACGGATCATTATGTAAGGGGGAGTGGTTTTCATTGTGAGATGAAGTATTGACTAAGAGGGAGTGATACATTCACCGTAGTATTATTTTCAAAGTTTTGATACAATTAAACTTTGATGTTGTGTAATAATACTATGACACTGTCTAACAGTAATTGAGAACAATTGCTTTCTTATTGTTATGGCTACGGATTTTCAAAAACTATGATGCTGAGTTGAACACGTTCAGAATCACTGGAGTACTTGGAAGTGGCGAAGATTTTGAGTAATGTTGAAGAACCAAGGAAATCAAGCATTTGGATGAGAAGCTACAAAGTTTATTTATTTTGTAATCCATATGTATTGATAGTTTTGTCACTAAAATTGACAAAGGGGGAGATTGTTAGAGCACTGCTCCGTCGAACTCGCAAGCGTTGCTATCTCAAGCTTGTTTGTCAAGTTTAGTTGTCAAAACTATAAGTCTTGATTTCTACTCTACTTATAGATATGTCTCGTATTAGGATAAAATGTGCAGTTGAGCTTTAGACTTCACGGCGTTCATCGATTGAAGACGAATAACTACTAAGGGGAGCTTGTGGAACTTTATCAACAAAAGGTATGTGGAGACTTGAACTCATCTATCACTCAGAAGTCTATTTCTATTTTATATCCTATTGAGACAAAAGTCGTACAACTATATAGACTTTACATTATACACATTTGATATTTCGAGCTGAGTTTAACTCGCTTACATATTTCTCGAATTTGTGTGAGACAGTCATTTGATATAGACTCGAAATGTTTCATATTGACCATTTGAACACTAAAAAATTGCTTTGAAGCTAATAGTTTGTTTGAGACAGCTATTCTCGTCTTTCAAGAATGTTTCAATGATTGAAATGGGAGTTTAGAACAATTAACCATTGATTGGATATAACACAATATGCGTACTTATATGCTAACTGTTGCAAGTGTATTCCAAGTCCGGGAATTTAGTATGCATACCCGTATGTGTACTGATTCAACAATTGAAGTCCGGGAACTATAGTATGCATACCCATATGCGTACTGATTTCAGCTGAGTTCAGTCATGAATGACAATATGCATACCCGTTTGCATACTGGCGAACAAGACCAAGTCCGTGAACTTATGTATGCGTACCCGTTTGCATACCTGAGTGGGTTAAGTTCTAAAATCGGTTAAGTATGTTTGCATACCCATGAACAAATACATTTATTTAATAAGGAATGCAATCTTTGCGAACAATGGCTATAATGCTCATGAATCGATTCGAGTGAATCAAAACCGATTTTGCTTCAATTGTATCTTATATACTTCTATGAGAATACAAACAATTGAACAACTCTATAACTAGTTTCATTTGAGTCATTTGAACTAGTTGTTATTAAGATGAACAAGGTTGATATGAAAGTGTTCATATGGCTAATTTCGGTTAACTATTGTTGAGCCAACTATGTGTACACGTTTAGGTATGGTTAACCATATCTAAATAAAGGTACATTTCATTTGGTGTAACAAGATAAGACAATCTAACGGTTGAAAGATATTGTCTTGAATCTAATCAGGTTTTCATCTAACGGTGAATATTGAATGCTTTTTTACCAAGGTGGCATTGATTGCAAACCCTGATTTGAAGACTATATAAGGGAGAACTCTAGCAACTGGGAAACCTAATCCCCACACCTTCTGTGTGATACTAGTTGCGACTAGAGTCGATTCTCCTTTAACCTAGGTTTTTTTAAAACCATTATAAGTTAACGACTTAAAGACTTCATTGGGATTCTGAAGCCAGACCCAACTATTTTCTTTGTAGTTGCGTGTTCTGATCTTACTTTGTTATATCGTATTGAGTACTATCTTCTCTAAGATTTGCTCGAGATTTAATCTATGATAGGTAAGATAAAAAGTAATCCAAAGCTCTTCGTCTCATTCTTTATGATTCCACAATATCTTGTTCCGCTACTATACGGTTAAGTTATTATGAGGTGATTGAGATTACTAGGATGTTCTTCGGGAATATAAGTATGGTGTATCAATTGGTTCCTGTTCACCTTGATTTGTCAAAATACGGAACAAAAACTCGTAGGTATTTCTGTGGGAGACATATTTATCTATTCAATAGACTTTTTTGTTTGAGACATATTTGTTTATCAAGTCTTCGACTTTTGGTCGTACCAACTCTTAGTTGTGGGTGAGATCAGCTAAGGGAATCAAGTGTGTAGAGTCCTCCTGGGATTCAGAGGCGTAAGGAACGCGACTATACCTTAATCAGTGTGAGATTGGTTAGGGCTCAACTACATTCAAGTACGAAGTTAACTTGTAGTAGGTTAGAGTCTGTAACGGTTTAATACAATGTGGTGTTCAAATCTGGACTAGGTCTGGGGGTTTTTCTGCATTTGCGGTTTCCTCGTTAACAAAACTTCTGGTATCTGTGTTATTTTTTTTTCCGCATTATATTTTCTATATAATTGAAATATCACAGGTTGTGTGTAGTTTAATCAAGTGGTGAATCCAACAGTTGGTTGTTGATTGAAATTGGTTGACGCTTGGATATTGGTCTTTGGTACCATCCAAGTTATTTCTCATATTGATCCGGCTCACAGATTTCTATTTGTTCGATTGCAGATTGATTTGATAAATTGAGATATAACTCGGATATATTTTCCTTGATTGAGTCTGATTGTCTAGTTGATTTTCTTGGAATTATATTTGAGTTAGTCCACACAGATTGCCTAAACGAAATATTGGGTGTGGTTATTAGACCCCCGCTTTTTCATATATGTATGTAGTTGGTAGTATATATAATAGTCCAAATAATAAAGTTAATGTTTTTGTTTATGTTTATTGTGTAGGCCATACCTGGAACTGTAGGATCAGAATCTCGTAGCAATAATGCCTCAGCGAAATTATCAACAACACAACACAACAGTGCCGCAGAACAATTTCAGAAAATGAAGGACAGATTAGCTGTCATCCACTATGTAATTCCCTATAAATTGCCGTTCAGTTGTAAAGGAAAAGAGAGAGATCTTTTTCTGAGTGAAAAACAAGTAAATAGGAGAGAGAAAATCTAGAGCAGAGGTTATTCTTGATTCCTTTATCTTTCCTTGTAAGATTGTTCAAAGATTCATTAATAAAATTAAGATTGTTAATCTAATGAGTTGAATGTTAATGAAATCTTATGAGGGGTGTAGTGTAGGATTTCCTGCAACTACATATGGCGCTAGAAACAAGGAGGCTGAAGATTGAAAGTTGAAGATTGTTATTGAGATTGTTCAAATCAAGAAAGTGATTAAACAAATCAGTGAACCAGTTAAAAGAAAAGTGATTAGAGTCAATGAAGATGACAAAAAATTGGAGTGTAATATGATAACAAAAAAAATAGTTAATGAATTCCATGAAAACATCAAAGGAAGGATACATAAACGATATTTTTAAGGAAGGAAGGTTATGGTGGTAGAAAAGACATCACCCTTGAAAGATTGGGAAAAGCAAAAAATCACATTCATGGCGGCATAGATACCAAAAGAAAATTTGAACCACACATCTCCATTGGTTATTACAGTGCCTATTATGCGAAAAGAGAAGGGGACAACAACAAAATCCACGGAAGAATGAACATTGAACAAAACTTTAGTCGATACAGGAAGTTCAGTGGATATAATATTTTATCATGCGTTCAGGGGAATGGGATTTAAAGATGAAGAAATGTCCAGTTCAACATATCTTGTTCATGGCTTTGGAAAATCCACAACAAAACCTAAAGGAGAAATAGTGGTACGAATTCCACTAGGAGAGATCGAAACACACGTGACACTATGCGTGGTGGATATGGAATCACCATATAATATGTTGCTAGGAAGACCATGGATACATGCGATAAAAGCTGTAGTATCAACGTTGCATCGATGTATTAAATTCCCACACCAAATGGAATAGGTGAAATCAGGGGAGATGTTGACAATGCGAAATTATGTCATCAAATTGAAGTAAAGCATTATGAAGGACGAGCAAAAAAGAAACAATTTCGCAAAAAGTTGGCAAAGGAGGCAAAGAAAGAAGAAGAATTTAGAGTGTACACGATAAGGGCAAAAGAAGGCAGGGGAATACCCAGCGAAATTTCGGAAGAAGGAGAAGGACCTGTGAAAACAATAAAAGAACTAACACCAATGGGAGAACCCAAGTCCAGTTACACTGCCGCAGAACCAACAAAAGAAGTAAACGTTGGGACAATAAAGACATTTTCGCAGAGAGCATGGATGAGATACCGGGAATAGATCCATCAATTGCATGTCACAAGCTGGAGATTAACAAGAATGTGAGACCATTTAAACAAAGAATAAGAAAAATCGCAACGGCCTACCATTCCCAAATAGAAGAAGAACTACAGAAAATGCTTGATGCAGGAATTATAAGAGAAGCTAAATACCCAGAGTGGATAGCGAACATGGTCATTGTTCCAAAGAAAAATAAAGGAATAAGGATTTGCATAGATTCCACTGATTTAAACAAAGCCTGCCCTAAAGATAGCTTTCCCCTACCAGATATTCCTCAAATGGTGGAATCAGCAGCGGGAAATGATAGGGTATCGTCTTTAGATGGGTACAAAGGATATAACCAGATCCCTCTCGCTGAAGAAGATCAAGAGCATATTGCTTTTTTCGCCCCTAGAGGTTTATATTGTTACACGAAAATGCCATTTGGTTTTCGAAATGCGGGAGCAACATACCAAAAAATGGTAGAGAAGGTGTTCGCAAAATGGATACACAAAACATTAGAAGTATACGTGGACGACATGTTAGTAAAGAGTAAAGAAGCCAAAGACCATGTACAGGACCTGAGGGAGATTTTTGAACAAATGCGGCAGTATGACATTAAACTGAATCCTGAGAAGTGTACCATTGCAGTTGCATCGGGAAAAATTTTAGGCTACATTGTATCAAAGGAAGGAATACAGGTTGATCCAGAAAAAGTGCAAGCAGTTCGTGACATGCCAACACCAGCAACAATAAAAGATGTACAGAAGTTGAATGGACTTTTAGTTTCGCTAGGGAGATTCATTTCGCGATCATCAGATAAATGCAAGTATTTTTTCGATATACTCAAGAAGGGTGCGAAATTCAAATGGACTTATGAATGCGAATAAGCTTTTCAAGGGATCAAAGAACATCTTATGAATACATCTATTTTACAAAAAGCAGAATCAGGAGAAAAGTTATTAATCTATCTTGCGACGATGTCGCATGCATTAAGTGCCGTGTTATTGTGAATAGACGCAGGAGTGGAGAAACCCATCTATTACATTAGCAAAACTTTTAATACTGCTGAGAAGAATTACTCAAAGATTGAGAAGCTAATCTTAGCATTAGTTTATCCATCATTTAAGCTACGCATATATTTTCAAGCGCACAAAATAAATGTATTAACAAAAGTACCAATTGAATCAGTGATAAAGAATTCAAAAAGATCAGAAAGAATGGAGAGATGGAATGCACAAGTAGGCCACTTTGATATTAAATATGAAATTTTGTCTTCACCAAAATCACAAGTTGTTGCAGATTTCTTGGCAGAATTTCCTTTAGAAGAATATGAAGCGGTAGAAGAAATGATGGATATAGAAGAAGAAAATGGAGATCCAAAAGACTTATTAACAAAACCAAATAGATGGGAGATATTGGTAGACGGATCATAAAATGGATAAGGCAATGGAGATGGAATTGATTTAATTTCGCCATAAGGAGCGAAGATGGCTTTTTCATTCAGATTGGAATTCACATCCACTAATAACGAAACGGAATATGAAGCTGTGATACACGCCTTAAAGTTCGCAATAGAAATGAAACTAGAAAATGCCAGGATCACTAGTGATTCGCAGCTAGTTATTTTCCAAATAAAGGGAAAGTACACTACAAATGAACCATCCTTGAAGAAATACAAGAAGCTCGTTGAAGAATTGTCAGCGAAAATCCCAAAGATAAAATGGAGGCACATTTCAAGGAAGGATAACAGACTCGCAGACGCTTTTGCTTTCATCTCAAGCATGATGACAGATCCAACTGCGAGATGCATAAAAATACAGACACTTCTGTCACCATCAATCAATAAAGAAGAAGAAGAAATGAAAGTGATGATAATAGACGGTGGAGAAGAAGAACAAACGAACAATATCGCAGATTGGAGAACAGAACTTTATGCATATTTGGCGAAAGGAGAAACACCAAGAAATAGATTGGAAGCACACAAGTTAAAAAGCCGCGCAACAAATTATGAATTAAGAGATGGGATGCTATACCGAAAATCCTTTAATGGACCATCACTCAGATGTTTGACACGAGAAGAAGGAGAAAAGGTGCTAAAAATGTTACATAGTGGGGATGCTGGCAATCATAGCGGGGGAAGATCTTTGGCACATAGAGCAAAAATGCAAGGCTATTACTGGCCATACATGCACGAAGATGCTAAACAAATATCAAGACGTTGCGAAGATTGTCAGCGGCATGGAAAGAAAATACATGCACCTGGAGCACCCTTGTCATCTTCAACCATTGTGTGGCCTTTTGGAAAGTGGGGCTTAGATATTGTGGGGCCATTTTTACCAGGATCTGGACAAAGAAGATACTTAATAGTCGCAACAGATTATTTCACAAAATGGACAGAAGTGAAGGCAGTACAGCATATTCGCGACAAAGATATCTTTACACTCATATTCGAAAATATCATTTGCAGATTCGGAATTCCTGCACAATTGGTATCTGATAATGGGAAACAGTTTGAAGGACAAAACATAGAAATGTTACTTAATGCATTTAGGATAAAATGTGGAAAGTCTACTCCTTTGTATCCACAAGCTATTGGGCAGGTAGAAGCAACAAACAAAACAATTGCAGATATATTAAAGAAGAAATTAGAAGGACATCATAGAGCATGGTGCGAACAAGTACATAATGAAGTATAGGCTTATAAACAACTAGAAGAGAAGTTACTGGAATGTCACATTTTTGTTTAACATATGGAGTTGAAGCGGTGTTACCAACAGAAGTTGTTATTCCGACAACAAAGAGAGAAGCTTGGGAGAAAAATCTTAGTGCGGGTTTGATCTTAAGCAAACTTGATGAATTAGAATAAAAAAGAGAAAGAGCTTTACAACATATGGAGAATTATCAGCGAAGATTAGCCCGAGAATATAATAAACGTGTCAAAGTACGCGAATTCCAACCAGAAGATTTAGTTCTGCGAGAGACACCAATATATCAGCAAGAAAATGGTGGAAAGTTAGCGAAAAAATGGGATGGAACTTACATCATTAAGGAGATAGTTGGAACAGGAGCTTATAAATTAATGGATCCAGAAGGTAGAGATGTTGGTCATAGACTTGAAAAACCATGGAACAGATTGTACTTAAAAAGATATTATCCGTAAGAAGCTTTGAGAAGTTATGGATTCTGAAAGAATAGTTGCGAGATTATTCATATCAAAACAAGATCATGATGTGCGAAACTTTCGCAGAGAGAATCATTGAACAATGACATAAAAGAAAGGGGCGAACCTTTATGGCGTACACCCTAGTTCGCGAATAAAATATCGCAAGAGGTAAATGTAAGACCTAAAGTACGTCATATAAGGGGGTACCTGTTGCATGGCTCAGGGAAAGGCTACACCGCCACCGGAACCTGAGACATGGATATTTGGGGTCAATAAAGCCCATCCGGGAGAGGCACCTTGGATTCTCAACTTAAGCATATGACTTAGGTTGGGCGACTAAGGTAATAAGGACTCTCCCAAGGAGTGCAGAATCTGATCAAGGCACCGAGGTACACGGTTGAGTCAAGAGTGCCAGGGGCGTCTGGAGCGTACCTTGCCATTCTTGACAAGTCTTGGCTTATACTGCACTCGGCCCGAAGAAAACCCCACTTAGGGTGCAGTCTCGTAGCCATAAACCCTATAGGTAAAAGGGATAAGAGGCCGCGAAAACAACTGGTTGTTGTTAAGACTGGATGGGAGGAGCTAACCTTGTATGGTAGAAGTACGCCTCCTTGAAGGGGAAACCAGGGGGAGATAATGGTGGCACCCTCCATTATGGAGCTGAAAGTGTCTTAAGACGCAAATGTCATGAGGCTTTTTACTCGCAAGGGTATTGAGGCTTGTCATATTTGTGCAACAATCCTGAAGTGGCAATAATACTAAAGAAAAAGATAAGACGAGATCAATGGGTTTTCGCATGAAAGTGCGAAGACGTCCTGCGATTTCGTCGCAAGACGACAATGTAATGGGGCTTTATTTTCGCAAGAATATTTAGGCCTGTCATATTTTTGCAACATTCCTGAAGAGGCCATAATACAAAAGAAAAAGTTAAGGCAAGATCAATGGGTTTTTGCATGAAAGTGCAAGGACGTCCTGCGATTTTGTCGCAATGACAAGAGGTGGCATAATAATACCTTTAACTAGGAATGCAAAATAAGACCACACAGGGATGAGATTTTGAAAAGAATCAAAATTCACTTTGCATATGATTGCGAAATTATACATAAACAACTACGAAGTTGAGGCACAAAATAAGAAAAATCTGCAAAATCTTTCATTTGGATACAAATAACAGAGGCAAGTATTGGAATGAATGAAATTAGAAAATGTTATTTGTCTCCACATGATAGATTTACGCAAAAATTAAAAAATTAATGGTTATGTTGATTAACCATATTGCAAGGAAGAATTGTTTTAATGAATGCAGGTCAAAATGAAAAAAAACTCATATATTAAGGAATATGGAGAACCAAAAGAATTCTCAAATATACAAAAAGAAGGAATAAATGTACAAGTATTACAGAAGATTAAAGAAACAAACAAAAACTACTTCTTAGTTGATCCTCCATCATCTTCATCACACTTGTTCCCTTCTTCGTCTGCATCAGAACTTTTATCTCCATCAGAACCTTCATCACCATCAGATTCTTCATCATCAGCTTCGCTATCATAAATGGTCAGACTAGGAGTGTTTTTTGGGATCTCCTCCAAGAGACAAGGATAATCAGAGTGAGGAATACTATGGTCATCACAAACCATTTGAATAGTTTGATTGCGAAAATGCAGAGCATCGTTCTTAAAGTTCGCAACAGTGATCTTGATTTGATTCTTTAATCTAGAATACTTATCGTTGCGAGAAGAAAGATTCTTTGCGAGTTCCTCTTTTTCAGCTTCAAGTTCCTCAATTCTTTCGCGATATCTACTTTCAGAATCTGTGAGCAAAAGGCAATCAATTAATAACTTGATGAAAATTCATAAAAAAAAACAAAAGATTAGTGAAGAAGAACAGTTAATAACCTTCTCTGTCAGAAATCATATCTCTAAGCAAGGTTGTATTGGAGACTAACATTTACACCTAAATCTTTTCTGGCATCGTCTAAGATTTTTGCAGCCCAAGCGAATTCATCCTCATTATTTATAAGGAGACGATAACGAATTTGGTTTTCTCTTTCGCAGAGCTCGGTATTCTTGCGGTTAGCTTCATCTCGTTCAAGTTGAACTTCAATAAGGGTCTCTTGGAATTTCGCGAAAGCCTTAGCACCTTGATCAGAGATGCGATCCTTATCATCTATGAGACCGCTAATTTTTGTTCTTATCTCATTGATTTTTTCTTTAGAATTAAGAAAGAAAAGCTTAAATCTGTTGGCTAAACCTAAACTAGATCCATGGTCAATCTCTAAGAGGAGAAATTTGGATCTCAGTTCATTCAGAGAAAGAGATGAAATTTTATCATTTGAGAAACTAGATTTATTAAGACGCTCAAGAAGGGTATCATTATCCAAGGCATTAGGAAATGAACGAAGAATGGTAGCTTCATCAGAAAGACCATAAATGTCTGCAAAAAGGATCAATCAAATAAGATAAAACAACAGGATGAATGAATGAAGGGAAAGGAGAAAAATAACATACCATAGAGTTGATTATTAGCTTGCTGGAGACTAGAGATTTTATTCTTGTACGAAGAAGAATCAATTTCTAGTTGTTTGTTCTTCTCGCGAAGACCTTTGACTTCAATTTCCAGTTCCTCATTCTTTACACGAAATTGAAGATTCTTCTTTTCAAGAATTTCGCATCTCCTCTCCAGATCTGAGGCAACAGCGAAAGAAGCTTTTCTAGCCTGCGAGAAAATGTAAAAAGTATTAAAATAGAAAGAGATTTTGAGTTACAGTAATTAAGAAGTAAAAATACGAAAGCATACCAGACTATTAAGAAAATGCAAGAAGTTGGGAGTAACCGATATAGAAACTCCGCGAAGAGAATTATCACCATCCAGTAAAGGAACATCGCAAATCGTAGCGAGAGCTTTACAGGTATTAGCGAATTGATTATCTCCCATTCCTTGCCAAGAATCATAAAAGAGGCCAGAAAGCTTAGCCATAGAAGATTCAGATGGAGAATCTTCATTTGCAGCAAGGTCATCATTATCCTCATCATCCTCATCACTCTCGGAGTTTTCATGAGAAGGAATATTTGAAGGAGAGGAAGAACGGATTTTTCTCTTCTTTGAAGAGGGAGCAGTTGGTTTTTCCCTCCGAAGAGCACCTTTGCCTTTATCACCAGTCTTCGCAACATTGGCAGACTCTTCTATTTCATCAATAATCTTCACACACAGATAAAAATAAGAAATAGAGGCAACAATATACTGTTTAAAATCATAAGAGAATATTTCTTACCTCATCTATGTATGAGCGAAGAGCTAACAAGGTACTAGCCTTCCCAGTCCTGTGATAGCTATCTTTCAGTTTCTGGATCTGTAGAATGTCGCAAGAATCAACGAACAAAATAATAAAGACAAATAAAGAAATATAAAGTGGGTGAAAATGGAAGAGACATACCTCTTTCTCCTTCTCGGGCCAAGAGAATACCCAAGGTTGATAAGAAGCGAGATTCTCAGGAAGAACATTTGACCCAGCAATGTAAGGTCCTTTCGGCATCAAGGGAAAACACACCATTTATCATCTTTGGATTGGCGAGGAGTTGTGTTCTTACCAGAGTGCCAATCAATGTCTTGCATGAGTATTTTATCTTCATCAATATGATCTTTCCTTTTCAAGCGAATACCCCAGCGAGTATTCTCTTTCTTCATGGATATTAATTCATAGTTTTCGAAGAAATTCGCTAATGTATATTTCTCATCGAATATCTCTAGATCTGCGAATTTAGGATCCCTAAGATCTTTGGAATAAAGAGATCCTTTACCAGCACCACGGTTAGCGAACTACATCATCAGACGGATGCAATCCCCACTCAATTGGAAGATAGCTCGCGAAAATCCCGAGTGAGCGAGAATTTAATAGAACATAGGAATATCTGGGTCATAAAGAGGTTGAGACCTGCGAGAATTTGACCTAGCGAAACTATGATTGATTGATTGATCATCACAATGTTGATCAGAGAAAAGTTTGATAGAAAGAATTGACTTGGCACTTTCACCAGGAATGGTAGAAAGTGTGAAACCTTTCTCAGCAAGATCTTTTTGGACGTCTTTTAAGTTTTTCTCATGTTTGTGGCCACTTGGAGGCATATATGAATATAGAGTATGGGAATGGATAAAAAGTAAGAAGATTGAAGAGGGAAGAATTACAGTAGCAGAACTTACGGAAGAACAATAGAGTTGCAGAGATGAGAGAATAAAAAGAGAAGAGAAAGTAAAAAGAAAATGGAAAGAAGAGTAAGAAGAATATATAAAGAAGATTTTTTTTACTCGAAGAAATAAACACCATTAATACGAAAATACGTGAGCGGTTAAAAAGCAGCGGTTACAGAAGACGTGTCAAGAAATAGATGGAAGCAAGGATACGTGTGATAAATGCAGAATATGAAGAGATGGACAACTGCGGTATTTCTCACATCGTTCTCTACTTCGCAGGGAATATATGAGAAGAGGCAAGATGTAGGATCAGAATCTCGCAGCAATAATGCCTCAGCGAAATTATCAACAACACAACACAACAGTGTCGCAGAACAATTTCAGAAATGACATAATAAACGACGTCAGCTAAATCATGAGAAAAATGTGATGGTCCTGCGAAAATTAGAGAGTTTGCGAGATTAACATTTGTAAGGTCGCGAGAATGTCGCAAGCCATATCCGAAAATAAAGGACAGATTAGCTGTCATCCACTATGTAATTCCCTATAAATAGCCGTTCAGTTGTAAAGGAAAAGAGAGAGATCTTTTTCTGAGTGAAAAACAAGTAAATAGGAGAGAGAAAATCTAGAGCAGAGGTTATTCTTGATTCCTTTATCTTTCCTTGTAAGATTGTTCAAAGATTCATTAATAAAATTAAGATTGTGAATCTAAAATGAGTTGAATGTTAATGAAATCTTATGAGGGGTGTAGTGTAGGATTTCCTGCAACTACAGGAACATGCAGTCTTTTAGCCTCACTATTAACAACCTTTTTATTTACAGAGGTCTAAAATTAGTACTTCGTAACACATTGATAGACACATTTTTGTGTCTACATTGTCCTTAATTTTCTGTATTGTTGGTACTCCATTTTGTACTTATTATGGTGTTTTTATGTTTGTGTAGGTGTTTTTGGAGAAATACACTTGTGTGGAAAAAGTTGCTCAAAAAGTGCTATTTGGACCCCCAGAGAAAAGTACTAAAGGCACCCTCAGTTTGGATAAGGGGCACCCCCCAGATCACCCCTCAAGGCAGCTACTATTCGCACTCCTACTCTGGTTAGGGGGCGGCCCTTTCTTCTTCATTTGAATTTGCTTTTGGCGGGAAAATATTGCAGCACACGGCCAGATTTAAGGTTCGAGTTTTGATCATGTTCTAGAGAGATTCAAGGGCCGAAACTCTTTGGGTTTGTTTATTTGAGCTTAACAGACGTGGTGTGATATTCGAAATCAATCCAGTTGGACCATATAATCGGTGAGAAGGAAACAGAGTTGCGTTCACGGGAAAGTTGTTATGAAACTACGAAATTTTCTAGATTCGGTTTGGGGAATTCCTGGTGAGACTCGATTGAATATTTAGCATGATTTGGGCCTGTTAAACTCAAACAAGACTGGTAAGTCCTTCAGTTTCGAAAAGGCTCGGTTGGTTACATGGATTTGGTTAAAACAGAGAACACAAGATATTCATGGGATAGCATGACTGGCCGTAAGTTTGAGATGAGCATTGCTCGAGTTTGGAGGACTTGGGACACTTTATGGAGCGTGCAAGAAGGTTTTCTGCGTGTTTGGAGTGAGTTAGCCGCAATCGGGTGCATGGGAAGATAAGTCAGGGAAGAACATATTCCCGAGTTTATGGCTGGACAGAGAGAAGATTTGGAGCAGTTATGAGAAGATATTTTGTCGTTGTCGAGTATAAAAAGGTTGGCTGGGATTCAGAGAAGAGTCATGGAGAGTTAGGGGACGAAAAAGGGTGAGAAATAGAGTTGCAGAGTGTAGGATCAGAATCTCGCAACAACAGTATGAATGCGAAACTATTAACAACATATTGCGAAAGCGTCGCAGAATGATCTCAGAAACGACATAACAGATAATGTCATCTTCAAATTAAGAAAGGTATGCCGATTTTGCGAAGATTAGAAGACTTGCGAAATCAACATTTGTAAGCTCGCAAAAGTTCCGTAAGACAAATCCGAAAATAAAGGATGGATTAGCTGTCATCCACTATGAAAAACTCTATATAAAGAGCCGATCAGCTGTAAAGAAAGGGGAGATCTTTTTAGAGAGAGGAATAAAAAACAATTAGGAGAGAGAAAATCAAGAGTGGTTGTTGTTCTTAATCCCTTTATCTTTTCTTGTAAGATTGTTCAAAGATTCATCAATAAAATTAAGACTGTTAATCCAAAAATGAGTTGAGTATTAATGAAATCTTGTGAGGGGTGTAGTGTAGGATTTTCTGCAACTACATAATGGCGCTAGAAACAGGGAAGAATGATTAGAGTCAATGAAGATGACAAAAGATTGGAGTGTAATATGATAACAAAAACAATGGTTAATGAATTGCATGAAAACATCAAAGGAAGGATACATAAACGAGATTTTGAAGGAAAGAAGGTTATGGCGGTAGAAAAGACATCACCCTTGAAAGATTGGGAAAAGCAAAAAATCACATTCATGGCAGCAGAAATACCAAAAGAAAATTTGAGCCACACATCTCCATTGGTTATTACAGTACCTATTACACGAAAAGAGAAGGGGACAACAACAAAATCCACGGACGAATGAATATTGAACAGAACTTTAGTCGATACAGGAAGTTCAATGGATGTAATATTCTATCATGCGTTCAAAGGAGTGGGATTCAAAGATGAAGAAATGTCTTGTTCAACATATCTTGTTCATGGCTTTGGAAAATCCACAACAAAACCTAAAGGAGAAATAGTGGTGTGAATTCCACTAAGAGAGATCGAAACACAAGTGACACTATGCGTAGTGGATATGGAATCACCATATAACATGCTGTTGGGGAGGCCATGGATACACGCAATTAAAGCTGTAGCATCAACGTTGCATCAATGCATCAGGTTCCCCATGCCAAATGGAATAGGTGAGATTAGAGGAGATATTGACAATGCGAAATTATGTTATCAAATTGAAGTAAAGCATTATGAAGGACGAGCAAAAAAGCGACAATTTCGCAGAAAAATAACAAATGAGGCAAAGAAAGAAGAAGAATTTAGAGTGTACATGATAAGAGCAAAAGAAGGTAAAGGAATACCCAGCGAAATTTCGGAGGAAGGAGATGGACCTGCGGAGATGATAAAAGAGCCAACACCAATGGGAGAACCCAAGGCCAGTTACACTGCGGCAGAAGCAACAAAAGAAGTAAATGTTGGGACTATATAAGAACCCCTAATATTGAGGATTGGAACTAAGATGGATGCAGAAGAGGAAGAAAGAACTGTCAATCTTTTGCGGGAATATAAAGATATTTTCGCGGGGAGCATGGATGAGATACCTGGAATAGATCCGTCAATTGCATGTCATAAGTTGGAGATTAACAAGAATGTGAGACCATTTAAACAGAGAATAAGAAAAATCGCAACGACCTACCATACTCAAATAGAAGAAGAATTACAGAAAATTCTTGAGGCGGGAATTATAAGAGAAGCTAAATACCTAGAGTGGATAGCAAACATGGTTGTTGTTCCAAAGAAAAATAAAGGTATAAGAATTTGCATATATTTCACTGATTTAAACAAGGATTGCCCTAAAGATAGTTTTCCATTGCCGGATATTGCTCAAATGGTTGATCAGCAGTGGGAAATGATAGAGTGTCTTCTTTAGATGGGTACAAAGGTTATAACCAAATCCCTCTCGCTGAAGAAGATCAAGAGCATACTGCTTTTTTCGCTCCAAGAGGTTTATACTGTTATACAAAAATGCCGTTTGGTTTGCGAAATGCAGGAGCAACGTATCAAAGAATGGTAGAGAAGGTGTTCGCGAAAGGGATGCACAAAACATTAGAGGTGTACGTGGATGACATGTTAGTGAATAGTAAAGAAGCCAAAGATCATGTACAAGATTTGAGGGAGATTTTTGAACAAATGCGGCATTATAACATTAAACTGAACCCTGAAAAATGCATTTTTGGGGTTACATCAGGAAAATTTTTAGGCTACATTGTATCAAAAGAAGGAATACAAGTTGATCCAGAAAAGGTACAAGCAGTTCGTGACATGCCAACACCAGCAACGATAAAGGATGTACAAAAATTGAACGGACTTTTAACTTCACTAGGAAGATTCATTTCGAGATCATCAGACAAATGTAAACATTTTTTCAATATACTCAAGAAGGGTGTGAAAATTCAAATGGACTGATGAATGTGAAAAAGCTTTTCAAGGGATCAAAGAACACCTTATGAATACATCTATTTTACAAAAGGCAGAACCAGGAGAAGAACTATTGATCTATCTTGCGACAACATCACATGCTTTAAGCGATGTGTTATTGTGAACGGACGCATAAGTGGAAAAGCCCATTTATTACATCAGCAAAACATTTAACGCTGCAGAGAGGAATTATTCAAAGATTGAGAAGCTAATTTTAGCATTAGTATACACCGCATTTAAACTTCGCATATATTTTCAAACACACAAAATAAGGGTGTTAACAAAAGTACCAATTGAACCAGTGATGAAGAATTCAAAAAGATCAGGTAGGGTGGAGAGATGGAATGCACAAGCAGGACATTTCGAAATCAAGTATGAAATATTATCTTCACCAAAATCACAAGTTGTCGCAGATTTCTTAGCAGAATTTCCTTTAGAAGATGATGAAGCGGTGGAGGAGATGATGGATATAGAAGAAGAACATGGAGATCCAAAAGACTTATTAACAGAACCAAATAGATGGGAGATATTGGTAGATGGATCATCAAATGGGGAAGGCAATGGGGTTGGAATTGTTTTAATTTCGCCAGAAGGAGCGAAGATGGCTTTTTCATTCAGATTGGAATTCGCTTCCACTAATAACGAAACGGAATATGAAGCTGTGGTACATGCCTTAAAGTTCGCAATAGAAATGAAACTAGAAAATGCCAGGATCACTAGTGATTCGCAGCTAGTTATTCGCCAAATAAAGGGAGAGTACACTACAAATGAACCATCCTTGAAGAAATACAAGAAGCTCGTTGAAGAATTGTCAGCGAAAATCCCAAAGATAAAATGGAGGCACATTTCAAGGAAGGATAACAGACTCGCAGACGCTTTTGCTTTCATCTCAAGCATGATGACAAATCCAACTGCGAGATGCATAAAAATACAGACACTTCTGTCACCATCAATCAATAAGAAAGAAGAAGAAGAAGTGAACGTAATGATGATAGAAGGTGGAGAAGAAGAACAAACGAACAATATCGCAGATTGGAGAACAGAACTTCATGCATATTTGGCAAAAGGAGAAACACCAAGAAACAGATTGGAAGCACACAAGTTAAAAAGCGCAACAAATTATGAATTAAGAGATGGGCTGCTATACCGAAAATCCTTTAATGGACCATCACTCAGATGTTTGACACGAGAAGAAGGAGAAAAGGTGCTAAAAATGTTACATAGTGGGGATGCTGGCAATCATAGCGGGGGAAGATCTTTGGCACATAGAGCAAAATGCAAGGCTATTACTGGCCATACATGCACGAAGATGCAAAACAAATATCAAGACGTTGCGAAGATTGTCAGCGGCACGGGAAAGAAAATACATGCACCTGGAGCAACATTGTCATCTTCAACCAGTGTATGGCCTTTTGGAAAGTGGGGCTTAGATATTGTGGGGCTATTTTTACCAGGATCTGGACAAAGAAGACACTTAATAGTCTTAACAAATTATTTCACAAAATGGACAGAAGTAAAGGCAGTACAGCATATTCGCGACAAAGATATCTTTACACTCATATTCGAAAATATCATTTGCAGATTTGGAATTCCTGCACAATTGGTATCTGATAATGGGAAACAGTTTGAAGGACAGAACATAGAAATGTTACTTAATACATTTAAGATAAAATGTGGAAAGTCAACTCCTCTGTATCCACAAGCTAATGGGCAGGCAGAGGCAACAAACAAAACAATTGTAGATATATTAAAGAAGAAATTAGAAGGACATCATAGAGCATTGTGCGAACAAGTACATAATGCAGTATGGGCTTATAACACAACTAGGAGATAAGTTACTGGAATGTCACCTTTTTGTTTAACATACGGAGTTGAAGCAGTGTTACCAACAGAAGTTGTTATTCCGACGACAAAGAGAGAAACTTGGGAGAAAAATCTTAGTGCGGGTTTGATCTTAAGAAAACTTGATGAGTTAGAAGAAAAAAGAGAAAGAGCTTTACAGCATATGGAGAATTATCAGCGAAGATTAGCCCGAGAATATAATAAACGTGTCAAAGTACGCGAATTTCAACCAGGAGATTTAGTTCTGCGAGAGACACCAATATATCAGCGAGAAAATGGTGGAAAGTTAGCGCAAAAATGGGATGGACCTTACATCATTAAGGAGATAGTTGGGACAGGAGCTTATAAATTAATGGATCCAAAAGGTAGAGATGTTGGTCATAGACTTGACAGACCATGGAACAGATTGTACTTAAAGAGATATTATCCATAAGAAGCTTTGAGAAGTTATGTATGACGCAACAAAACGATTGCGAATAAACATTCAATGAAAGAATAGTTGCGAGATTATTAATATAAAAACAAGATCATGATGTGCGAAACTTTCGCAGAGATAATCATAGAACAATGACATAAAAGAACAGGGGCGAACCTTTATGGCGTACACCCTAGTTCGAGAATAAAATTTCGCAAGAGGCAAATGTAAGACCTAAAGTACGTCATATAAGGGGGTACCTGTTGCATGACTCAGGGAAAAGGTTACACCGCCCCTGGAACCTGAGCCATTGAGATTTGGGGTCAATAAAGCCCATCCGGGAGAGGCACCTTGGATTCTCAGCTTAAGCATATGACTTAGGTTGGGCGATTGAGGTAATAAGGACTCTCCTAAGGAGTGAAAAATCTGATCAACGCGACGAGATACACGGTTGAGTCAAGAGTGCCAGGGGCGTCTGGAGTGTACCTTGCCATTCTTGACAAGTATTGGCTTATACTGCACTCGACCCGAAGAAAACCCCACTTAGGGTGCAGTCTCGTAACCATAAGCCCTATAGGCAAAAGGGATAAGAGGCTGCGAAAACAACTGGTTGTTGTTAAGTCCGGATGGGAGCAGCCAACCTTGTATGGTAGAGGTACGTCTCCTTGAAGGGGCAACCAGGGGGAAGATAAGGGCGGCACCCTCCATTAGAGAGCTGATAAGTGTATTAAGACGCAAATTTCATGAGGCTTTTTACTCGCAAGGGTATTAAGGCTTGTCATATTTGTGCGACAATCCTGAAGAGGCAATAATACAAATGAGAGAGATTAGACGAGATCAATGGGTTTTCGCATGAAAGTGCAAAGACGTCCTGTGATTTCGTCGCACGACGGCAATGTCATGGGGATTTATTTTCGCAAGAATATTTAGGCCTATCATATTGTCGCAACGATCCTGAAGAGGCAATAATGCAAAAGAAAAGGTTAAGGCAAGATCAATGGGTTTTTGCATGAAAATGCAAGGACGTCCTGCGATTTTGTCGCAATGACAAGAGGTGGCACAATAATACCTTTAATTAGGAAGGCAAAATAAGACCACATGACCAAACAAAATATTTATAAGTATTCATAACAGATCATTTCTCGCAAGAAAGATAATGAGAGGCAAGTATGGGAATCAGTAAACAAGAGGCATTATCTTTCTCGCCAGCAAAATACTAAAAGAGAAAATTAATTCCAAAGTTGATTGAAGAATATTATTCGCAAGAAATAATAAAGATGAAACAGTTCAAGAAGATAGAACTAGATAAGAAGCTCATGCTTCAGTATTAATTCCAGTAGAAGGAGACAATGGACGCTCTTCGCCAATGTTCTCATTATCGCCAGCCTTTTCTTCATTTCGATTCTGATCTTCACCAACAATAATTTCTTTGAGAGGGACTTCTTTTTCGCCGCCATCTTGATTATCGCCAACAATTACTTCTTTAGAAGGGATTTCTTTTTCGCTTCCATCTTGATTAGCACCAGCAGTTGCTTCCTTAGAAAGGATCTCTTCTTCATCTTCCAAAAGACTATTCTCTCCACCACTTTCATAATCATAATCACTGTCAGCAGGACGAGGAATTTCATCATCATCTACTTCCAAAGGTTCGATTGATGTAGGAGGAAGAGATTTGGACAACAAAATATCATTCACAAGAACTTCAGCCCGGAGATGAACTTGACGAAGAAGTGCTCTTTGATGATTCCTATCTTGAATATCCTTAAAGTAAGCAAGATAATCAAGTCTTCTTTCTGCTCGGTCGCGAGAACCAGTAAGGACAGAGACGAGTAGTGCATTTTCTTTGCGAATTTTGGCATATTTAGCCTCCAAAACAAAAATTGAGGAATGAAGATTTTTCTCAGACTCTGCGAAAAGTAGAATACAAAATTTCAGTAAGATGAAGAACTCAAAAAGGTATGACATAGAAAAGATAGTTAAGGCGGTCAAACTGTTTTGACTACCTTCCTTTTGCGAAATAAGGTGTTGAATCAAGGTCAGACAACTATTCTCCCAATGGTCCATCGCATCATCAAATTTATCTCCAACTAAACCTTTAAGTCGAGACTGAAGATTTTTCTCTTTAGAAATAAGAAAGGCATTTTTCTTCGCAAGTGAAGAATAAGATTCTTCTAATTTGGAATATTGTTCTTTAAGTTGGTTCGCTTTTACACTTAAAGCTATTCTACCTTGAATGAGTGTATCTCTTTCAGTGATAGATGACTCTGTTACTTCTTTAAGTTCATTTCTCAAAGAGCGAAGAGATTGTTCTTGGTCATCACATACTTTCTGAAGGATGCTAAGTTGTTGCGAAGATATCGCCATCTTGTTTAAACAAGTTCGCTTCTCTTGAGATAGAGTTTTATTCTCATCTGATAAAGTTTCCATCCCTAGATTAGATTTAGTTAAAGAATAAGAGAGGCGAGATATTTCATTACTTAATAAATTTTTCCTCTGAACTAATTGGGTATTTTCATTGGTAAGATTATTTACATGATCAACAGAGTATGAATAGAGGTTATCTAATTGGTTATATTGATCCGTCAAAATCTCTTTATCAACATGGGCTTCTTCAACAGCAGATTCAAATTGATATCTCTCCATTATTCGTTTCTGGTTTAAGGCTTAACATGCGAAAAAGGGATTTCAAGGACAATCAAATATGGAAAGGATAAAATCATTAGAAAGGCAAATTGAAGATACATATAAGGAAATCATACCTCTCAGTTCATCATTCTTCTTGCGAAGATTGTCGCGATCCAGCGAAACATTCTGGAGCTTTTGATTTTCGAGACGAAGAGCATTACACTCTAAAGTCATCATTTGGAGATTCTTATTCAAGGTTTCAACCTATTTTTCCAAAGCTGTTTGCGAAGCAGCTTTGTCAGAGCCAAAATACTTACTCAGAATTTCACAAACACTAGACTTGACAGGATCAATGGGAGACTTCTTAACATCATCCAGGACCTTAGACAAAACTTTGAAATCAATATCTATTCCTTCCACGGTTTCTTTCTAAAAAGGAAGAGGCTCAGTTAGAGAACTGGCAATGATAGAAGGTTGGGAAACATTATCAATAGGAGGAGAAGAAGTTTCATTCACATAAGGATTAATAAAGGGGGTTTCAATCATTGAAAGGTCAGTTGAAGGGATGAAATCTGAGGCAAACTTTTCGCAAATTGGAGATAATGGTTTAACTTGCGAAGATGTCGCAGGATATTTTGAAGGGATAAGTGTAGTTGCAGGAAATACTACAATACACCCCTTGTATGATTTTATCGTTGATCAGCCTATTTTTAGGTTGACACTCTTAATTTTATTGATTTATTTCTGAATATTCTTACAAGGAAAATAAAAAAAAACAAGAATGATATCTGCTCTCAACTTTCTCTCTCCTATTTACTTATCTCTCACTCAAAAAAGATCTCTATTTCCTTTTACAACTCGAATGACTATTTATAAGGGAAATACATAATGGATGACAGTTAATCTGTCCTTTATTTTCGGATATGGTTTGCGACATTCTCACAACCTTACAAATGTTGACTTCGCAAGCTATCTAATTTTCGCGAGATTATCACACCTTTCTCATGATCCTTGCTGATGTCGTTTCTGAAATTGTTCTGCGACGCTTTTGTGCAATACCATTGTTAACTTCGCTGAGATATAACTGTTGCGAGATTCTGATCCTACATCTTGCCTCTTCTCATATCTTCTCTGCAAAGTAGAGAATGATGTGAGAAATGCCGCAACCGCTTATTTTCTCATATTCTGCATTTATCACACGTATTCTTTCTTCCATTTATTTCTACACACGTCTTTTGTAACCGTTACTTTTAACCGCTTAAATCTTTCCGTATTAACCACGTTTATTTTCTCGAGGAAAAATTTCCTCTATATATATTTATTTTCATCCTCTTCTTCTTTCTTTTTATTCTCTCTGCAACTTCATCGTTCTTCTGCAAACTCCATCGTTGCAACTTTTCTTCTTTCTTCTTCAATCTTTTTAAATTCTTCTTCATCTTCAAATTAGATCTTCATAGTTCATGATCTTCTTCAAGATAATTTCCTTGCTATCATCTTTCATGGATTCATCAAGGTTAGTCTTCTTTTTTCTTCCTTATAAATTTTGCTGAAATTGATCTTGTTTATTGCCCTATGTGATGTTGTTTATGTGATTCCCATACTCTTGTTATTTCAGCAAAAGCGGCTCCAACACCAAATTTTCAGTTCAGAATCCTAACAATCCCAAATCACAGCATAAAGTTGTTGTTCATAAAAGGAAGTCTACGAATGAGAAGGTAGTAAGAAACACTATCTTTTTCTAATAACAATATTGTTGCCTCCGTTTCTTATCTAGATTGTAATTCGCAGGGTGATAAAGATCTTCATAGACCTCACAAGAAATCTCGCCACCTCAAGGCTATTCCAACTACTGTTCCCTTCCATCTACTCGTTTCTTCCAAATCTCCTGCGACATCTTCGCAAGATAAACCTTTATCTCCAATTCATGAAGACGCTGCCTCTGACTTCATTTCTTCCAAATCTCATGCGATATATTCACAAGATAAACCTTTATCTCCAACTCGCGAGAATGCTGCCTCTGATTTCATTTCTCCAGTTGATCTTCCTATGACTGAAACTCCCCTTGTGGTTCCTTCTGCGAATGAAGCCTCTTCTCTTCCCATTGAGAATGTTTCTCAACCTTTTGTCTCTACCAGTTCTCTTCCTAAGTCTCATCCTTTGTCGAAAGAGAGCGTGGAAGGGATAAATATTGCTTTCAAGATTTTATCTGAGATTTTAGATGATGGCAAGAAGTCTTCCACTGATCCCATCAAGTCTAATGTTTGCGAAATTCTGAGCAAGCACTTGGGTTCTGAGAAAGCTGCTTCGCAGGCAACTTTAGAAAAAGAAGGTAATGCTCTTCGTCTTGAAAATCAGAAACTCCAGAATGTTTTGCTGGATCGTGATAATCTTCGCAAGAAGAATGATGAGTTAAGAGGTATGATTTCCTCATCTATGTCTTTAATCTGCTTTTTCGATGGTTTTATCCTTCCCCTGCTTAATTATCTTTTAAATCCCTCTTTCGCATGTTAAGCATTAAATCAGAAACGAGTAATGGAGAGATATCAATTTGAATCTGCTGTTGAAGAAGCCCGTGTTGATAAAGAAGTCTTAATGGATCAATATAACCAATTAGATAATCTCTATTCATATTCTCTTGATCAAATAAATAACCTTACCAATGAAAATACCCAATTAGTTGAAAAACAAGATCTATTAAGTAATGAAGTATCTCGTCTTTCTTATTCTTTAACCAAAGCTAATTTAGGGATGGAAACTTTATCAGATGAGAATAAAACCTTGTCTCAAGAAAAACGAATTTATTTAAACAAGATGGCGATATCTTTGCAACAACTTAATATTCTCCAAAAAGTATGTGCTGATCAAGAAAAATCTCTTCACTCTTTAAGAAATGAACTTAAAGAAGTAACAGAATCATCTATCACTGAAAGAGATTCACTCATTCAAGGTCGAATAACTTTAAGTGTGAAGGAAAACCAGCTTAAAGATCAATATTCCAAATTAGAAGAATCTTATTCTTCTCTTGCGAAGAAAAATGCCTTCCTTGTTTCTAAAGAGAAAAATCTTCAGTCTCGACTTAAAGGTTTAGTTGGAGATAAATTTGATGACGTAATGGATCATTAGGAGAATAGTTGTCTATCCTTGGTTCAACATCTTATTTCGCAAAAGGAAGGTAGTCATAATAGTTTGACTTCCTTAATTATCTTTCCTTTGTCATATCTCTCTGAATTCCTTATCTTAATAAAATTTTGCATTCTATTTTTCGCAGAGTCTGAGAAGAATCTTCATTCTTCTATTTCTGATTTGGAGGCTAAATATGCTAAAATTCGCAAAGAGAATGCATTACTTGTGTCTACTCTTACTGGTTCTCGCGACCGGGAAGAAAGAAGACTTGGTTATCTTGCTTATTTTAAGGATATTCAAGATAGGAATCATCAAAGAGCACTTCTTCGCCAAGTTCATCTCCGGGATGAAGTCCTTGTAAACGACATTTTATTTTCCAACTCTCTTCCTCCTACATCAATTGATCCTTTAGAAGTAGATGATGATGAAGTTCCTCGTCCTGCTGATAGTGATTACGATTATGAAAGCGGTGCAGAGGATAATTTCCCGTAAGATGAAGAAGAAGTTCTTTCTAAAGAAGTATCTGCTGGCGTTAATCAGAATGAGAAAGAAATTTCTCCCGAAGAAGTAGTTACTGGCGATACTCAAGATGCTAATCAAGTAATTGTTGGTGATAATCAAAATGCTAGTCATGACAAAGATCAAAGCCGAAATGAAGGAGAAGCTTGCGAGAATGTTGGCGAAGAACTTCTGTCATCTCCTGCTACTGATATTGATATTGAAGCTTGAGCTTCTTTTCTAGATTTTTTTTCTTGAGCTGTCTTATTTTCATTACTTTTGAGAGCTGCATTTTTCAATCGACTTTGGAGTCAACTATTTATTTTAATATTTTGTTGATAAGAAAGATAATGCTTCTTGTATATCGATTCCCATACTTGCCTCTCATTATCTTTCTTGCGAAAAATAATATGTTATAAATGCTTATAATTAGTTTGTTTTATTATATGGTCTTATTTTTCCTTCCTAATTAAAGGTCTTATTATGCCATCTCTTGTCATTGCGACAAAATCGCAGGACGTCCTTGCACTTTCATACAAAAACCCATTGATCTTGTCTTAACCTTTTATTTTGTATTATTGCCTCTTCAAGAATGTTGCACAAATATGACAAGCCTTAATTATCCTTGCGAATAATAAGCCTCATGACATTTGCATCTTAAGACACATATCAGCTCCCTAATGGAGGGTGCCGCCCTTATCTTCCCCCTGGTTTCCCCTTCAAGGAGGCTTACTTCTACCATACAAGGTTAGCTCCTCCCATCCAGTCTTAACAACAACCAGTTATTTTCGCAGCCTCTTATCCCTCTTACCTATAGGGCTTATGGTTACGAGACTGCACCCTAAGTGGGGTTTTCTTCAGGCTGAGTGCAGTATAAGCCAAGACTTGTCAAGAATGGCAAGGACGCTTCAAATGCCCTCGACACTCTTGACTCAACCGTGTACCTCGGCGTCTTGATCAAATCTGCACTCCTTGGGAGAGTTATTATTACCTTAGTCGCCCAACCTAAGTCATATGCTTAAGTTGAGAATCCAAGGTGCCTCTCCCGGATGGGCTTTATTGACCCCAAATCTCCATGACTCAGGTTCCGGTGGCGGTGTAGCCTTTCCCTGAGTCATGCAATAGGTACCCCCTAATATGACGTACTTAGGTCTTACATTTGCCTCTTGCAAAAATTTATTCGCGAACTAGGGTGTACTCCATAAAGGTTCGCCTCTTTCTCTTTTGTCATTCATTATCTCTACGAGAGTCTCGCAATTCATAACATTGTATCTGAATTTCACAATCTCAATTTTGTTGTTCAATCAAATGTATTTTTGAGAATTTTACTTATTGCGAGATTATCGCAACAACTTAATCATTTATACATTTCTTGCTTTTATTATTTTTTCCCTCCTCTGCTTCTTTATGATTTTCTGCTACTGTTTCCTTGGTGATGGTATGTTCATCCTTTTTACCCTGAGCTAGCATTGATTTTGTAACATTTCTTCTCCTTTATTTTCGATTGTATCCACCATCAACTTCTCACTTCTTTGTACATCCTTGACTTTATGTCGCCAGTTTTCCTTTTTATTTGCTCTTCCTTCGCAAGATTCTATCTCAGTTTCGTAACATTTCTTTCCTTCAACCCAATCTCCCTTTATGATTCCTACACCATTGGGGTGAGGGAATTTGATGCATTGATGGAAAGTTGAAGCTACACCCATAATCCCATGTATCCAAGGTCGACCAATTAATGCATTGTAGGGTGATTCTACATCAACAACACAGAATGAGATTTCTGAAGATATTCCCTTCAATGGAATTTGCATATTAACCTCCCCTTTAGGCTTGTTTGCAGTACCATTAAAACCATATATCTTATATGTTGATGGTATAAGATCATCATCTCTTCCACCCATGGTTTTATAAGTATGATAAAATAAGATGCTCACAGAGCTTCCAGTATCGACTAGGATTCTATTGATTGCCCATGAATCTTCAGTTTCATCATCCTCATCTTCTTTTGGTTTTGGATTAATCTCTAATTTTATTACCAATGGATTGTCATGCATCTCTTCTCCTTCGGGAACTTCTTCTGCGGTAAAGGAAATTATCAGTTTCTGCCATTCCTCTAGTTGAGAAATTTTCGCAATATTCATAATTTCTTTTCCATTATTATCTCTTGCCCTACCAGAAAGTCGTTTAATTTCCCTTGATCTATCATTCTCAAAATAATCCTCTTTATATTTCTGCAATCGTTTGTGGTATGCCCATGAAAATGATGATAAGAACAAAATTCATGACTTCTGTGATTTGGAGGTGGTTCCGTTCCCATGTTCCACGGTGTTGGTATATTTTCCATCAAGATTATAGCTTCCCATATCTTCTCCACACTTGCATTTAGAGGTGGCATCTTGATTTCTTCCCATACTACCTTATGACCTCCTTGTCCTCTATTAAAGTTTGGTCTTTGACCTCCATAAGTTTCTTGCGGTTGATCGAGTCTTTGAATCTTGTTATTTCCTCCACGATTGTAGAAATTTCTTTCTCTTTCATACTCTTCTTGATCTCGACTTCCCATAGCTATCAACTTCTGCTGATTGTTACCTGTCACCTTTTCTTGTTGTACTTGCGAAGTATTCGCCACTGTATTTATTAGCTTGGGTAATAAGCTTGCATTCGCTGCTTGTGAGATGGTATTCGCAACTGGATATGATTCCATTTCATTTTGTCTTTCCTCCAAAGCAATGTATTCTTCTTGAAGTTCTCGCAATTCAGTCATTGTAATTGTATTCTTGACTCTGAAAATTTGGACATACAACAGGTTTGTTGCAAACATAGCATTGATAAATGATAATATGAGATATCTCTCATCTACACGGCCAGCCATTTCGCTACACATGGTTCTCCATCTTTTAGTCAAGTGTTTCAAGCTTTCACCAATTCTTTGTTTTAATCCAAACACATCTTCTATACCAGGTCGTGAGGAATTATTACTTATATATGCTCCCAAGAATGTGGTCTGCAAATGATTGAAGGAGGTTATTGTGTTCTCTGGTATACCTTCAAACCATTTTAACGCCTCTCCTGTTAAGCTGGATGCGAAATATTTGCACAATACCACATCATGATTTTCCTATTGTAACATGCACCTCACATAAGCTTTAATGTGTTGAATTGCACAAGTTGTTCCATCGAAAATGCTGGTTAATGCGGGCAAATTGCATTTCGGTGGTATTCCTCCTAATTGTACTTCTCTGGTAAATGGAGTTTTCGCAGCTTCTTCTATTGCTTCATCCAATTGTCTTCTACCTACTTCTCCTCTGTTATTTAGCATTCCTCTCATTTCTTCTAATTCTTTCAAGATTTGTTGATTTACTCCTGAATCTTGACCCATTGGTCTCTTTAATTTTGCTTCTCTTCTTCTGCGTTCACATTTATCTTCTCTTGCGAAATTTTGTATCTCTTCTTCATTATCCTCATCTCGTCTTCTTCTGCGATTCTCTTCCTCATCCCTATCTTGAATTCGCAAGCGATGACGTCGTTCATTTTCCCCTCCATAATTTTGTTCATTTCTTATCAACTCAATTCGTTGTCTTTCAGCCATTCTCTTCACTCTATCATACTCCTCATTGAGATTATCATTATTCCAGTTTTGTATACGCCTTCTTTCTTGGTTGTCATGATTGTCTAGGCGAATTGTCTCTTGAAGCTCTTGCTTTTCCATTTCCGCTCTCAACTTTTCACGTTCGCAGATTAAATGTGTTTGTTCAGCATTATGTCTTTCAATTTCTTCTTCAATTTTCTGTTGATTTCTTTGATTTTATCTCACGTGTAAAATTCTTCTTCCCTCCTCTTGATTTCCTTCGCCATCTTGGTTACTTTGCCTCTGAATTTTCCCGTTCTATTGATTTCCTCTAATTTGCCTACCATCAAAAGTTTGATTTTGTGGAATGTAATGATCATCAATTCTTTCTCTATTTTCGCGATATTCTTCATTAGGATTTGACATTTCTTCCTGAATATTGTTTCCAACATTGATTGTAGGTGAATTTTGCCTCATTTCTCTTCTAGTTGATCTAGAATATGATTTTGTAATACTTCTCGATCTTCTATTCTGCAATCTGATATTCTCCATTCTTAATTCGTGATTTTGTCTTGTTAAATTTGCACGCTCTTCCGCCTCAGCTCTTCTTTCCTCATGTATTCTTCATCTAAATGTTTCTAACGCTCCAATTTCTTCATCTCCATGAATTATTCCTTCATATGCTTCTTGATTTCTCTCTTCCTGTCTGTAATTTCTATTTTGTTGCTCTTCTTCTATTTCTTCTGCTGAATTTGATCGCCAAGTGTGTATGCTCACTCTGTCATAATCTGTATTCCTCTTTTGAACTAGTGTTTGTTGAATTGGTGATTGAATTATATTTTCTCTATTATTTCTCCTTCTAGTAGATTCTTCCACTTCACTTCTTTCTCTTCCAGCAATTCTTTTGCTTCTTCTAATAGTAGTTGGTTGTTCGGATGTATTTCTTCTTCTAGCCATTTCTTCAATGCTAACAGTGTTTCAAGAAATTATGAAAAATTCTTAATTAACTACTTTAAATTCTCACAAATCTCAAAGTTAATCTTCGATTTTTTCTAGAATAGTCTTCAATATTCAATCTTCAATCGTCCCTGTTTCTAGCGCCATTATGTAGTTGTAGGAAATCCTACAATACACCCCTCGTATGATTTTATCGTTGATCAGCCTATTTTTAGGTTGACACTCTTAATTTTATTGATTAATTTCTGAATATTCTTACAAGGAAAATAAAGAAATCAAGAATGATCTCTGCTCTCAACTTTCTCTCTCCTATTTACTTATCTCTCACTCAAAAAAGATCTCTCTTTCCTTTACAACTCGAATGGCTAGTTATAAGGGAAATACATAATGGATGACAGCTAATCTGTCCTTTATTTTCGGATATGGTTTGCGACATTCTCGCAACCTTACAAATGTTGACATCACAAGCTTTCTAATTTTCGCGAGATTATCACACCTTTCTCATGATCCTTGCTGATGTCGTTTCTGAAATTGTTCTGCGATGCTTTTGTGCAATACCATTGTTAACTTCGCTGAGACATAACTGTTGCGAGATTCTGATCCTACAATAAGTAAGTGAAATGGAACAGAGGTTTCAACGGTTTTGAGGTGGCGAGATTTCTTGAGAGGTTTGTTGGCATCCTTATCACCCTGCGAATCACAATCCAGATAAGAAACAGAGGCAACAATATTGTTATTAGAAAAAAATAATGTTTCTTACTACCTTATGATCCGCAGACTTTCTTTTGTTTACAACAACCTTATGATGCGATTTGGGAATATTAGGGTTCTGAACCGTAAATTTGGTGTTAGAGGCGTTTTTGCTGAAATAACAACAGTATGGGAATCACATAAACAGCATCAAATAAGGCAGTAAGCAAGATCAATTTCAGCAAAACCCATAAGAAAGAAAAAAGAAAACTAACCTCGATGAATCCATGGAAAACACCAGCAGGAAGATTAATTCGTAAAAATTAAAAAGGAAGAAAGTTACGAACAATGAAGATCTACAGAGGGAAGAGTATGGAGATGAAGAAGAAATTAAAAAGATTGAAAGAAGAAGAAAGAATAAAAAGTTGCAATGGCGGAATTTGCAGAAGAACAATGAAGTTGCAGGGATGATGAAGAGAAAGTAAAAAAAAAAAAAAAGGGATTAGAAGAATATATATAGAAAAAGTTTCCCAAGAAGGTAACCACATTTAATGTGAAGAGAAAACGTGAACGGTTAAGAAATAACGGTTGCAAAGATGTGTCAAAAAATAAACGGAAGGAAAGATACGTGTAAAAGATTCATCATAGAAGAATGTGAGAAGATGAGTAGCTGCGGCATTTCTCATATCATTCTCTCCTTCGCAGAGAAGACATGAGAAGAGGCAGAATCTCGCAACAACAGTATGAATGCGAAACTATTAACAACATATTGCGAAAGCGTCGCAGAATGATCTCAGAAACGACACAACAGATAATGTCATCTTCAAATTAAGAAAGGTATGACGATTTTGCGAAGATTAGAAGACTTGCGAAATCAACATTTGTAAGCTCGCGAAAGTGCCGCAAGACAAATCCGAAAATAAAGGATGGATTAGCCGTCATCCACTATGAAAAACTCTATATAAAGAACCGATCAGCTGTAAGGAAGGGGGAGATCTTTTTAGAGAGAGGAATAAAAAACAATTAGGAGAGAGAAAATCAAGAGTGGTTGTTGTTCTTAATCCCTTTATCTTTTCTTGTAAGATAGTTCAAAGATTCATCAATAAAATTAAGATCGTTAATCCAAAAAAGAGTTGAGTGTTAATAAAATCTTGTGAGGGGTGTAGTGTAGGATTTCTTGCAACTACACAGAGCTTGTCTCTGCTGCTGCCATTGAAGAAGAGAACGAAGAACATAAGACCCTAAAGAACTGTCGTTCATCTACAGTGACAACGACACAACACTGGAGGGTCGTAGTGCTACAGTGACAGTCACAGTTATCATTTATCGTTCTCTGTAACAATATGGTTAGTAACAATTATATTTGTTACAAACCCGGTTTTAATCATTTTCTCCTATTTTCATCATTTGTAAACATCTTTTTGAGCAATAAATTATCCTTTGAGCGTGTCTACAATATGAGGAGCTAAAACCCAACATTGGGACAACGGAGGAAGCTGAATTTCACCATTGGGGTAACTTAATGGATTGCTTATTTACTATTTGCTTTGATTTTTAATGAATTATGATTTCTATTAATTACTCGTGACTTTGTTTGATGGAGGATGCTTAGTTCTAGGTAATTTTGATGCGCCATGCTTATGACCTACGCGTAATATTTTATGAAATCTACTTTGGAAAATAATAGAGTTGGTATTTCCTTTGTGTTGAGCTATAAATGTCTACAATTAATTTCTGAACCCCGTGAACATGAAAAACAGTGAAATCCTGAGTCCCAATAAATTCTTTATCCCGTGACATTTTTTTGTATATATTTTTCTTTTATTTTAATTTATTAATTCTTAAAATCAATCTCATCAAGTCCGAGTGAACGACAACTCTATTTACCACTATAAAAATTCGATCACACATAATTTTTCTTCATGAATTATGTTTACACTATGTGATACAAATGGAATAGTCGTTTGCATTCAAAACCCTTCTGGAACATTTTTTTTTTAATCTTTTTGTCTTCACTTGATCTAATATTCTTCTTTCATATACTCGCAATACAATATAGTAGTACAAGATGAAAATAAAAAAAAAAACAAAAACCATATTTAATAGTGGTATAGTATGGGGAATGAGATACATTAGTTTTCAGTCATGCAATGCTTTTGCATTTTGTACCCAATCAATACAAGTTTCTGTTAGAGCACTGCTCGGTTGAACCCACCAAGCATTGATATGTCAATTTTGGTTGTCATATTTAGTTCCAAAACTCGAGTCGCTTAATAAGTAAGCTAGAGTCAACTTTGTTAGGTTAAGCAAGAAATGATAGAAATATTGCACTCCAGTTACTCATGAAGATATGAAGATGTACTGAAGACAACAAAGACATTATCCTTCAGCTCGAGGTTAGTAACTAAAGACTTGACTTATTCCATTTCTATCTTGTTTCTTTCAAGTCGTGCTATATTGAAAACATAACATGCGAAGATGTATATACTGCACATATTGTATATAATACTCTAGTGGATAAACATGATCATAGTATTAAGGAATGATATTACGAAGTATAACGCTTATCTTTTGAACTTCGTAGTTATGACATCGACATAATCTTGTATATAATTTTATGATTATATGAATGGGTTATGTTGAAGATTTCATCCTAGGAAACAATGTTTTACATTTGTTTAAAGGAAGTACATTCATGAACTTGTTTTATGAATCGAAAGGGAAATCGTTAGGCTTATTGGTCCGGCTATTCATTGCAAATATTTGGATAACCAATATGTATGAGATGGTAGAACCGATCTTCACTTATGTTATGTATCTCGGTATAACTAATCACAATGCCTAGACTTATGATTTGGTATGACCATTCGTGTAACCGATCCTAAGTAATCACCATATCATGGTATGATCGATCCTTGTAATTGGCGTGATCGATCCTAGTAATTGGTGTGACCGATCACAAGAGCTTGTGTAATCGATCCTTGTAATTGGTGTAACCGATCCTAGTGACTGGTGTGACCGATCAGAAGTAGATACCATATATAGGTATAACCGATCCTAGTGATTGGTAGAACCGATCGAACCCATGTATGCGATTTGATATTTGATCAATCAAATAGTTGCCTTGAGATACAGATAAACCAATTCTAAACTTGTTAATTTGGAAGTGTGGTATGACCGATTCCAAGAATGTAAATCCATGTAAATATGAAATAAGGATTTACGGTGAAAAGATGTCAACATACTTTGAACACGTAAAGTAACTCTTATCATTTATTTTTCAAAGATATTCCTTAGTACTCAAGGAGATCCTGTGCTGAAATAAATTGAGAATCTTTTAATTAATATTTTTGGTTTTATATGCTTTAGTTACCAGCAATTAAATGCATATCTCTAGAGAATAAAAATTAGCAATGTACATTTACTAATTGGAGATTTTCTATTGAGAGATTTCGGAAATATTGGATAAGCATTTATTGGAATTATAAAAACCGAATTTTGCCATTTATTGCATATATTGAGAATATTTTCGGTTTTGGAAATTCCTTGGTGTCTAGACATCCTTGGTCCATAAATACCTAAGTTTGCATTTCTAGCAAATTATCCTAAGAGCCAGGCAAACTTCACTTTTGTTGTTTCTGGTGGAGCCGTCTATCCGGAGAGGAAAGTACCCTAATTAGGTGAAATCTCTTACGACCGCTCGTTTAACAATTTCTGTGAGATCAAGAAGCTCTACGAGTACCCTTGTTAGGAAACTAGATAATTGCATTGTTATTGTAGTTTTCGATTATTGATTTGATTGACTAACGGTTGTTAAAACTTTGATTGCACCTAGTTTGTTTATTCTTGAAAACCTTGTCTTCTGATATAAGGCTCACTCAAACTAGATCAAAGATTTAACGTTTCTACGGATCTAAGTTTTTCTAAATCTGTAAGATAGATTCATTGTTTTGCCATTGTTAACAGACTCCGTTCTGTGCGACAAATCAATAACGAATCAAGTTTTTTTTTTTGCAGGTTGTTACTTTGAAGATTAAATCAAAGTTTGAAGACTTTGAAGATTTGAAGACTTTATTCTTGTGTTTAGATCTTGGTGTAGTTTCTGTGACTTGATTTTCCGGGATTAAAAGGTTTATTTTCGATAAACATAAGCCTTTTGAGATCAACAAGTTGTTTGTGATTTTATCATAAACCTTGTAATCAAGATTGATTATTTCGATAATCATTGTCTTGTTTGATATCATAACCTATGAGCTTTGGATCTGTTAACAGGTCTTAAAAAGGAAGATCCTTAACTGTGCTTTTATCATATATTTCGGTATTGTAATTAGAAAGTGAGTTTCGTTACCAAAAAATTTCGATATTTTACTATTTGGAATACGATCCAAAGGAATCTTGTCTTTCTAGTTGAAAGATTGGTAGAAAAAGTTATTGTGAACCATTAAGAAGATATACTAGATTTAGTCCTAAAGAGAACGCTTGTTCTACTAGGATATCTAGTATCAAACGTTTATTGAGAACTTCGGTTCTGCTAGATGTTATTAAATCAAAAATATTGCTGAAGCTGAGTAAATAGGATTTAAATTACTTGGTATCGTCTACACAGAGTTGCAGGTTTACTTTTTGTAGCGCCTTGATTCATTGAGTATTCAAAACTGGACTAGGTGATAAGCACGAAAGTGCAACACATTTTCACCCATAAATACATTAGATGGGAATCATTTTATCACTAATAAATTTGTTTTAAGTCTTTTCAAGGAAATAAGCTCCTATGGAGAAAGTTGCTCGAAAAGTGGTTTTTGCACCCCGGAGGACAACTGCTAAACGGACCCCTACTTTGGATAAGGGGCACCTCAATTACTAAGGGGCATCTCAACGGATAAGGGACACCTTCCTTACTATTTACACCACATAAGGCAAGTGCTAAAGGGACACCCGTACAGGATTAGGGGGAGGTCATCTTCTCTGTTTGAATTTGGATTTTGGCGGGAATTTTTGGTTTTCACGGCAGAATTTAGGGTTTGTGATTTGGACGTGTTTTAGGCGGATTCAATCACTGAAACTTCTTGGGACGACTGTTTCGACTGAAAAAGGATGTTATGTTCTCCGGAATCGGTAGAGCTGCGCTAAATAATTCTGTTGAGGCTAAACATGGGAGGATAGTTGTTCACGAGTTTTTGAAGATGTTTTGTGGATAATCAATCACCGTAATTGATTGGGTTGGACTTAGTTAACTTAAACAAGACTGGTATGATGGGTTAACTCGTCTGAATTTGGCTGAATCATCAAGTTTGAGTGAAACATGGAGTTACGGGTTTATCTTGAGAAAACCCAAGAGTTGTTGTATTCGATTTGGGAGATTTCTGGAGAGATTCAATCACCCCAGTGGATTGGTATGGGCCTGTTTTGACCAAACAGGGCTGGTAAGGTCCTTGGAATTGATTAGTTTTGGCCGAATAATCGTGTGGAAGAAAACAGAGAAGCACAAGTTCGAATGTGCATGTCACGGGATTACACAGAGTTTAAGCGTGTTTGAAAGACTTTTGGAGCGTGAATGAGCTAAATAAGGAGAGTTTGGAGTGTGTTGGTTTTTGCAGACGCGTGAAAGAAAAAGAAACAAAGAAATATTCTCGTGCAGCTACATAAAAGGAAGGTAAATATTCCTGAAGTAAATGGTGAAGATTTCGAGTTATTACTATGATTTTCTTATCCTGTTGAGTATAAAAAGAGTGCTAGAAGTTATTAGAGAGAATATTGAGTGACTGGGGAGAAGAATAGAGGGTTGCAGAGTAGATTTTTCTGCTGCTGCAGAAAAGAAGAAGAAGAACAGACTACGCTTGTAGTCTGTCGTTTAAAACTGTCACTGTTTCCACCAGGAACGACAGTTTTCTGCGACAGATAAAAACAATAGATTTCTGTAATTTTCATTGTAACAGATTTGTAACAGCTTTACAGCGTTGCGAAACTCATTTTTCTTATCTCTTCACCTCTTGTAAGCACTTTTCAGCAATAAAAATGAATTTTGAGCGTGCCTACAATATGAGGAGTTAAACCCCTACACTGGGTCGACGGAGGAAGCCGAACTTCACACATGGGTGAATTTGTATTATTTTCTATATGACTTTTGCACTTATTTTTAATTGAATTATGATTCAAATAATTAGTTATTATTTTATCAGATGGGTCATGCTTGCTTAAATGTTTGATGTCCCATGCTTACGATTTATAACTAATGTTTTGAGGATCTACTTTGGCAAAACAAGAGTCGATGTTTTATTTATTTATTGAGCGATAATTGTTGGGAATGAATAACTGAGCCTTATGATATGAATTCGGTGGAATCCTAGTCCCAGTAAGCCTCACTTTATTATTTTCATTAAACCTTTAAATTTAATCTTCACAAGTCTTAGAGTTCGAATCCTATTTACTACGACAACAAATTAAAAATCATATCACTAGGTCCCGGGGTTTTTTCTACAAGATTGTAGTTTTCCTCGTCAACAAAATTCTGGTGTGTGCTTTACTTTATTTCCGCATTATAATTATGTTCATATTATAATATAAGTAAATACAATTGTACGTTAACTAGGCACTTGATATTGATCTTATAGTGTCTCGATCTTGTACCGTAACTATATCAAGTGAACATCTTGTTGTTTTATTGTCTCGATCTTGTATCCATAGACGATCACACAAGGTGTATTTTGATTCGCCACTTGGCTTTGATTTCTCACATTGTTAGGCCAGTCCGGACTAACCATGTTCCAAGTGGACACCGTGTTGAAATATTCCTTTAATGATTGTTGCATAAAGAGGTTTATACACGGTGGGTCTTGAATAGGTTGTGATCAAAATAAAAGATTGTGGTGCATTTGGGTGCCCTCGTCTTTTCAGTTTCTCTCACATGAATGCTTTGTAAGGTGTTATAGTCGACCAACCGAATTCTGGGCGTGAAACAATGAATATGATGAAAACATTACAGTTGTTTGAAAACCAAAATATTGTTTAGAGTTTCTTTTCTTTTTATAATAATAACTATAAAGAATGGAATTCTAAAGCTCATTTTATATAAATATGTCGAGTATTACTGATCTTCAAGATGACATGTGTCCAAGGGAATGTTTTGACCCAGTTAAAGAGGATCGTGGTCTCATGTAGTAGAGTGTTCTGCTTTTACTAGAAGATGACCCTTAGGATTCTATATTTTTGTATTTTGAATTTTACTTTCCATGTTTTATTACTTTCATGTTGATGTCATTGTATGAATGTTTTATATTGCTGAGCCATCGCAACATATTATACTAATAAGTTTGCAACGTGAAATAGCTCACTGAGAGTGGGAGGACACTTTTATTCTCAAAAGTCAAACCCTAGTAAGGTCATGGCTTAAATAGTTGAAAGCTGAAAGTTTTTGTTCCAAGTTCAAAGAAATATATTAACACATGAGCATTGAAAATTCAGCCGCGTAGTTTGATCTTTTCGTTAATTATTGCAATTTAATTTTTATTTGAGATGATGAATTTGATCATGTGTTTGAGTCTCTCTATTTATAGATTTCAAAACTAAGGATTGCTTGGAATCCAAGCTAAGATAACTTGAGATTCAAGCAAACACTTTCTCAGTTTAGATGAAACTCTTATTAGGAGTTCATGCAAGCATGTGAGAAGTTTATCTTGAAATTATATAGAAGAGTATACACTATGGTCCAGGGTAGCAGAACCATGTATAATGATGGTTCATGACAAATATGCTTTATGAACGTATAAGCATGATCATGTTCATTTAACAGTTAAAACTTAAATCATGATACACAAACACAAAGTGATTTAGTGATCAAAGATATCTTAGAGGTGTTTTATTAGAGTTACAACAATGCCAAACATATTTGTGAAAATAGTGTATGAGCATATGCTTAATTCATACTGGGTAGGTATGTGTAGGGTTACACATACTTATGAACCAGTTCATGAAATCAAAAAGCTAAGGTACGCGTTTCAGGTATGCATACCCTTAATCCATTCAAGAACTCCGGATCTTGGATCAGAACCTCACGGTACGCGTACCTATCTATGCTCCAAAACTCAGATGTCTAGGGTACTGGGTATACGTACCTACCCTGTGCCCAGATTTCAGTAGTTTTGAAAATTAACTTTTCATAGCTTGAAACATTCCCAATAGCTATTGTTATAAATGTAAAATATTATTACTTAGGAAATTTTCAAATGATCCATTTGAAATCAAAAGTAGTTCTTGAACAATAAATTGTTTTGAACTAACATCGCTAAGGATATATGAACACCCGTTGCTCGAATCATATTAAAAGATGTTTATCAAGATAAGCGTGACTCAAAAATTCTTTTTTATAATATTAAATCTACTTAAAGTCATACGACATAGTCTCATATAGATAAAATGGTAATGTTGTGAGTAAATAGAATGGTTCAGTTTTCACATACTTTTTAATTTGTCGATCCAAATGTATTCGTTTGATCTTCAGTTTTCAATTTTTGAGGTTTATTCAGTGATGTCTGATACTCAACTACCATAATCCTAGTCCAAGACTTGACTTTAGTAAACTAGAAATAAAGATATAGTTTTATGTTGATAACAAGCTTGAGATAGAAAAACTTGCAAGTTCGACTGTGCAGTACTCTAACAAACTTAGGAAATTGCTTTCCCACTACTGATTTTTATGTTGATACTTCTTTCTTCCTTTGCAAAGAGTATAAAGCCGTTTTATTTTTATTCATATAGATATAGATTAATTTAAAACCCTACAAAGTTCCACATTCTTATAGTTTATTAGGAATTTGCTACACAATAATATTTATATTTGTTTTTTTTTCCTTTCAATTGCATTGATAAGCCTTTCACAGTCTCCAAGGTAGTATTTATGCATCTCATTTTATTTTGCCCTTTTAAGTAGTTATATCCCACCAAGGTAGAGTTTCTGCGTATTCTATAGATGTTGCATTGGAATATCATGTGTGCCTTCCACCTAAGCAGTTTCTCAAAAGAAAACCAAAACCAGAATTAGTTTATCCATATAACCAATAAGTATCAAAGTTTATATTAACATTATTTAATAGAGGTTTATTTAAGTTTTATGTTTAGCAGTATCATAAAAGCTAATTTTGTTAATACGCAGTTTGGTATATAATATTTTTTATTATACAAAAAGCTTATTCTCCGAATTTCCAGAGAAAGCTGTAAAGTTGAGGGCTTTTGTCTTAGGAAAATTCTTGTACATCTTTTTCCATATGGACCAACATCTTACAACAACAATTTTCATATTTTGAGAATCCTTACTTTCAATGTTTTAACTATGGTAATGGTGCATGAAGCTAAAGTCTTTGTATCGTGATTAAGATAGAGGGAAGGACGTGGGGGTGACATCCGAAGGGATACAGCATGCATGGTGATATTTAATAAACAAACGATAAATAGGTTCATAATAATTTTTAATAAACAAAAAATACAACCCTTATCTGTATTAGGTACATACATATCAAGTTTTTATCTTAATGGGAAAACGCTCGTCAAATATTTCTAAATAGAAAGTTTGATTTTTTGGGATACTTTCATGTTCCAAATTATTTTCCTGAATGGTTGGTTGAAACCATTTCCTTAACCAACATGTGATCTCATATTTTCATACAATTTTAGACCATCTAAAGTGAGTTTTTTTCTTCAATATTCCACTGTTATCAAATAAAAGTCGTATTATCAGAATTTTAGATGCTAGAGGTAGGGAAATCAAAGAGTTTATAATTACCACAATTCACTTTTTAGTAACTGAATCAATAAGCTCAACACAAGTGTTAAAATTGTGGTTCTTTCCATACCATACATAATCTAAGAAACAAGTAAACGGGGGACCCACTTACCCAATAAAATGTTTATCTTGGATTTATCTCCAACCTCACAAACATTGTATTTAACAATATGCGAATAACCCAATCCCACCAAATACACTTCCATATCCAAGAAGAGATATGCCTTTTTTGTGCATGCAAGTCGAAAGAATAAAAGAAACACTTATTATTGGCCACAAAGAGTTATGTTGGGTTTCCAAGGTATCTTTACGGTAATTGCATGACTGGTTTTATTAGCTTCACTGAACCTTAATTCACCAGCATAAATTGGCTCACAGAAAGAAAATATGGATTAAAAGATAGTTTCCTTTCGATTTTACCACATTTTTTTCCCATTGTAAATTCTTCTATATGGAATTTATTTTGTGAATTTTCGGGATCGAAAAACATCGCACTTGAAAATTATGCATACCAGAAATGACTGCTCAGTTCAAGATAAGTTTACTAGCTTGGGACGAAAGCTTTCCCTTTCATTTATTCCAGTTTTCGTTGTGTAGAGTTGGATCTATCAAGGAAAATAGAGCTCCAAGCTTTCCCTTCCATCCCTGTTATGTGGATCTTTTTAATTTTCATTAACCTTGTCATCATCCTTCGATGTCCGACATAAATATTTTTCCCGAAAGAAAGACCAGATTTATTAAAATTAACTTGTTAATCGGAATCATTATCGAAGTTTTCAATAATATTAAGTTGATGCTTGCTGTAAGGTAAATTATTCTTTGCAATTTTAATTCTAGGAATTTTATTTTATTTTTCTTTACCAAGGAAGTCTGAAAAAAATTACATGCACAAATGAAGAGATATTGAGACCGAGGGTCTCTAGAAGAGTTAAAAAAGGCACAAAGATTTTGATTTAGAAGCACGTTAATACAACTGGTAGATTTGCGTTGCAATATTGCGTCTCTACAGTCCTTACAAAAACCAAAAGCTTACGTCGAATTGTTTAAAAACGTCAAATTAACCATGTCAAAAACTTTTGACATATTTATTCCAGTGGATCTTTTAGTAGGATTCGAATCCAAATGAAGTTTTGACCATCTTTCAGAGAACAAAAAAAACGAATTGATTTTGTAGAATTTCCAAAAATTGCTTCGATCTCTTTCGGAATCAGATATTATCTACTAGTTGTGCTCCGTGAATAGCCAGGATATCGAGGAATATCTAGAAAGGCATTTCAGGAATCAGTCTGCAGACACAATCTTATGAACTTACGAAAAAAAATTAAAAAAAATATAGGTAAACGTGGCATTTTCAACACATATCAACCAAAATAGTCGAAATCGTTCCTCGGTCCTACTCGGTTGGGAAGCTTGGAGCGAGGAGCAATAAGTTCGGACTTGGAAATCGCCACTCGGTCTAATACTCGGAACCTATTTATAAGAGAATTATATATTGCTGCTCATAAGTCATGATTTGTACCTAATTAAAATTTAAATTTGAACACTATCATGTGAATAAGTATGTAATATTGTTATATTGAACGTATTTATCATGTATCTAGAGGTTTTTATATTTGATAACTCACATCTGAGGAGTAAAAAAAAATCTTTTCTTATTTTAGTGCATACAAGGCAAACTCAGAAAAATCGTTAACTCGTTTTGCTCAAAAATCGGTCCAAATCGGTCGCCTTAATCACTAAAAATCAGAGATGGCTTGGAATCGAAAATCGCCTCGGTCATATAGCCTGTAGCGATTACTCGGCGAGTAATCGGCCTTGGAGAGCGATTTTGACTACACTGATATCAACTGAACTTCAGCAAAAAATTTATAGATCTAGTGTGACGACTAATATCTTTGAAAAAAAGGATCTTGTAAATCGCACACACAATCTTATGAACTTACCAAAAATAAATAAATAAATAAATAAATAGAGGTAAACGTGACATTTTCAGCACATATCAACCAAAGTAGTCGAAATCGTTCCTCGGTCCTACTTGGTTGGGAAGCTTGGAGCGAGGAGCAATAAGTTCGGACTTGGAAATCGCCACTCGGTCTAATACTCGGAACCTATTTATAAGAGAATTATATATTGCTGCTCATAAGTCATGATTTGTACCTAATTAAAATTAAAGTTTTAACACTATCATGTGAATAAGTATGTAATATTGTTATATTGAACGTATTTATCATGTATCTAGAGGTTTTTCTATTTGATAACTCACATCTGAGGAGTAAAAAAAATTCTTTTCTTATTTTAATGCATACAAGGCAAACTCAGAAAAATCGTTAACTCGTTTCGCTCAAAAATCGGTCCAAATCGGCCGCCTTAATCCCTAAAAATCGGAGATGGCTTGGAATCGGAAATCGCCTCGGTCATATAGCCTGTAGCGATTACTCGGCGAGTAATCGGCCTTGGAGAGCGATTTTGACTACACTGATATCAACTGAACTTCAGCAAAATATTTATAGATCTAGTGTGACGACTAATATCTTTGAAAAAAAGGATCTTGTAAATCTTATGTACTATACTAGGTATCACCGGGGCCTTACGGCCCCGGCTCAACCTTTCCTTACAGTTTATGTGTGTATACATAGTACCTACATTTTTATAACATTGGTAGTAATAGAATCAGTTTATATTTAGGCACACAGTTCTAATAAAAATATATTTTGAACTTAAAAAATATTAATCACTTTATTTAATTTCATTGTTATTGAAGTTATCACGTTTAACCAAAATAAGATAGCATCAATGTATGTTGATTAATTAAAAAAACTACATAAAAACAACCATAAATTAAGTTTAATGTAAAATGTAGCAGACATTACCTTTTAATCCTATTTGACTTCTGTTAATCATTCAAATCTTAACCAAATCTATATGTCTTTGAGTTGCACTCAATTTCTCATAATCTTTCGACAACTTCTTATACTATAAGACCTTCTTTGCATATTTTCATTCTTTCTCGATTGCAAATTGTATCCATGCTTACACCATATTTTTACCGCAAAAGTTATTTGAATGTTAAATTTCTACATTCTTGTCTTTTTTACTTTTCGTTCATTTATGTAGTGATATTTTCCTAATTCTTCCATTTGTTCTTAAAAGCCATGGTTTGTGAAAAGACTCATATATTTGGAATGTTATATGCTTTCTTAGGAATGAAATCATTTATCCTTCTAGTTCTTCTAGTATTTTCTTTTCAAACAAAAATTGTTTATCTTTTTAGTGGTGCAAAGATGTCTTTGTAGTTCGTTTGCATCCATCCACTCATAAGTCTTTGAAATTTTTCTGAAAGTTTTTCTCAGTAAATAAGCTCAAGCATTTTACTGTCACGTGACAATAAATGAGTTGTATAATTTTGTTCCTGCATTGTTGATTTAATGCGTTGGCAACAAAAGAATATAATACCACTCATCACTGAAACTCATCACATACCCCGAAAAGTAAGTAGCATAAGCTTGCAGCAGACGAACTCCATGCTTGAGGAGGAGGAGGAGGCTTCTGTCTACTCTATCATGACAATTCAACTCAGTAAAAAATTATAAAGTCATCAACGATAAAGAATAGTCATGAAAAATTAGTAAACAAATAAAACTGAAATTGGATAGAGCTCACATTAGAAGATGTTGGAAGGACCTGGCCACGGCCGAATGTAGTAAACAATGTGATTTTGAACCTGCGGTATAATTTTGTCTCTTAATTACTTGGAGAAACCTTTTCTCCATTACGACTCTCATTAATACCATTCACGCTTGTTTGGCATCCTCGCTCCACCATGAAACTGAAGCCAACATAATGGTTGCCATTGCTTAGATCTTCGTGAACTTTTTCAGTTTCTGCAGACAAAGACTGAAGCCAACATAATGGTTGCCATTGCTTAGATCTTCGTGAACTTTTTCAGTTTCTGCAGACAAAGACGCAGGCAGCTTCTTTATTGCCAATCTAGCTGCTATCTCAATGTTCTTAGAATCTTCACCAACTTTTATAACATACCCATATAACAAACTAAATAGTGCACATCTCAAACAAAAACAGAAAATAACACTTCAACTATTTGTAAGACATGGTTAAATATCAGCAATTGGACCTGACGTGAATCGAACACGTAACCTTCTGACATGGAGTCAGACGCGCTACCATTGCGCCACAGATCCATGATTTAAAAGACTGGTCTTTAGTATAGGACAAATACAGCTAGAAAATCGAGCTTTAAATGAACTGCATATGCCATAATAAGAAAAGAATAAATACCTGGACGTGATTCAGTGGTCCTTTCTGCATTAAAGTTGTTGAGTAGGTTCCGGCAAGAATATTAAATTCTCACAGTTTAAAATTTTCAGATTTTGAAGCATGCAAATTCGTTAAGCTAATGCAGCCATTAACATTAACAACCTCAAAAGCTGTTACGACATCCAGTTATTCCAAGAAAAAAATATCAGATATGAGCTAATTATAGATAATGTCGAAAAAGAAAGGATGTCACCACACTTGAGTTTTATAGCAGGACTTTGCCGAGAATTCTCCTGAATAAAGGATTTCACCAGACGTGCTTGAATGAAGTGAACTAATTCCATATTGAACTGGACATCTTCAAAAGTCAAAACCTTCTTCATTCGGCATGAAAGGAGATTCTTCTAGTATTAATTGCTAAAATTCTAGCATTGATTACTAAAATATATCGTTGCCTTCTCGCCAAGCCCTTTTGTTCCGATGCCCTGATATCCAGCTCAAGACCTTTAGGGACCTGAAATAAGCATAATGAACAAAATCACTAGAAAAAAGAAAACATAAGTACATGATTATATCAAGATACACACGAACTCTATTTATGTAGTCATCTGAAAGTAGAGTGCATAAAAAGTCTACTAACTTCACACATAAATATAACGTTACAAATTTCAGCTTTTCTAAAAGTAAAGAACAATAGTTCTCCTAGTGCCTTTGAAACAATTAGTTCCACAGCAGCCTTTGCAATAGGAGAAAGGGACATTGATATGTTTATGCAGAACCAAATGATCAACAATTAAAAGAACAATGGAATTATGATCCGTTAGACTACAACAATGGGAAGTATTATATGTTTTTTCAGACAACACCTTTTTTGGTTGATCCCAAGTGACATTATATCCAAGTCTATTATTCTGACATACAAATGAATAGTGGCAAAGCAAAAGGTTGACACATCTTACTGGTATAAATCGAATAAGCAGACCCTTAGAATGAGAAAAACATGAAAGGAAAGAACAGTAAAAACCACACAAAGCCTAACCAAACAAATAAGAAAAGAAAGCAAAAAACCATATTACCGTGAAACATGTTGGAAAAACAGGTTCCTTCCCGTTGTACAACAGGTTCGAAATGCTTCCTATCACATTGACCCTACTATTTAGCAGCAGTTGATCCTGTACAAAATTTAAATTTCAACTCTTTTGTGAAATTCAAAAATTATTGTCTAAATATAGCTATATGAATTACCAAAAATGTAAAGAAAAAAACGAATTAAATAGAACTTCGAATTTGCAGGGCTCTTTCGCTGTATATTTGGTTTTTCTTTGGCGACAACTCGGAGCACAGACCTACTCCGACGCAATACAGTTGTATGCCAAACAACCTCCACAATTTATAAAGTTCGAAGCTTGAAAAAGCAACCCCATGAATCACTTTCAAACTACAATAACAAATCACCATCTACAATTCAGCACCACATTAAGAGCTTAGTAATAAGAATCATTAAATAAATACGACTATTCATGTATATTTGACCGGAACTAAAACCATACCTACATTTTTTTTTAAATATTTATACCTTTACAATTTCGCACAACACCCTAAAAATAAGCAAGACGTATAGAATTTAATTGCGAATCAAACATATGGAAGACTTGTATGTATTATCGCGAATCAAAGAAAGTTACCTTGATATGGAGGAAGCCAAAGTTGTAGCAATTGGATCAGTCTGGACACTGCTCAATCCGGGATAATAGTTTTCGTCATAGCAGTCAGTATGGAAGTTAAGACAGTGTGGTAATATTTTGCTGCTCTGGGAGCTTCTAATACATCAATACCAAGAGATACGCCCATCCCAACAAAAAATGCGGATATGGATGAATGGTAAAATCTCTTGGCCCGCTCTTTCATACTCACTTTTATTCAACTAACGCTGTCATGCAGCTGGCCTTGCTGTTTGGTAGAATCTGCAAAACATGACAGACAAAACGAATCAGTATGTGCTCATCATAAAAGTCGTACAAAGCAGATGCTTCAAACTGGTCTAGTATCTGTAAGAAGCGATAAATGAGACCTCGATTCGAATACCACTGCCTCGTAATAGGACAACGTTACAAAACAACTCCCCCCTTCAACGAAAAGTTTTAAATTCAATTGGCGAACAATCAGAAGTTTAGACTTCTGTTGAAAAATACCACATTACAGTTCTCATTATTAGGCCATCATGATTCCAAACCTTTCCTAAATGGTTTCAAAACTTCTGGTTCGTGATTTCAGTTGTAGAAAATGAAGTGATAGACCTTTCGCTCCTATTAAACTTCTAGGAGTTTTCCCATTAAAAAATAGATAATGTAGAGCATATATAATGGGATAAGATGAAAATACTTGAACAAAACCCATGAATAAGCAAGAAAAGAAAAAAAATTACCTATAAAATCGTAAGTTTCAATAAAATTATAAGGATTTCATCAGTCTGGCTTCTAACTCTATGTTAAACCTTCCAGTAGCATTTCCACCAGAATCTCAGTCACACAAATCAATAATTAATTCTCCCCCAACAAAACCTTAATAACCGAATCAATTCATCAAAAAAAAAAAAAACAAACCTAAGAAAACAGAAAATACTCGAAACAGATGCATGTAATACCTCAATTAAATCCCTTGCATAATTGAATTGCCATTTCCAGTTGAAAGTACAATTGCAGAAGATGGAGGAGGAGTAACATCAACTCCAGCAACAGTTGATCCACTTGTAGTATGTGCAAAAAAATTTTCATGTATCTGGTCTAGACACAACTCGAGATCTATCCAAACTGAAGTTACTCAAACTGAATGGTACCTGTGCTAGCCTCAGGAGCCGGAGCAAAGCTTTTAGGGAATCTTCCTCCAGAAGAGGTGTACCTTCAATTTCCTTCACCTTCATCCGGGAGCTAGATACATCATACATAAAATAGGTTATTAACTTAATTCAGGAACATAAACCACTATTCCATGAACACCTAGTAGAACAAAAATTCAAGATAAGCACTTACGGGAATACTAAAAGATAGGTGTGCCCTGAAAAGCCAATTTTAGAACCACAACTATAGTCCCCACGTAGAGGACATTAGGCACCAGTGTTCCCATGCCTCCTGAAAATTTGGTGTTATATTATAACATGAACTATGATTATTGTAATAAAACGATCAAATCATTACATGAACTATGACTATGAGGCGGTCACTTCTTGTTAATTTGTTACGCATCGAATTCATTGGTGGGAGTCGCCAAAAATTTCTCACCTGTGAAGATTGAATTAGTACCACCAAGGCAGCAGAGTGCTTGCTCCGTAGAGTGCTATCTTCGAGATGGATAAATGAACACAACCCACCGATGGCCTTGACCATTGCATTTAGCATCCCAATTCGAGTTGTAGCGATTATCCAGATCATCTTCCATATTTTTACTGCCTAGCGAAAAGAAAAAAGTTGCAATGAGATCTTCATTGTGGAAGAGCGCTACAATGTACATGGTTTTCTCTATTATTCCACAAACATATTCCCACAATCAAGCTTACATAAATAATAATCAAGCTTACTATCCGATGATTTTGTTCTTCTCATCTAACAAAAACTTAAATTTGAACCTTCCAAAAATCCTAAAGCAATTTAAAAGAACGTCTAAGAATGGCATTTCAAAACGGTTCAATTCTTGTTGCAGAAGCCTATTCGACCTCTTCATCTATATACCTCGGAATCAGCAGCTTCAATTGCAAAGTGGATGGAAATGTCTCTAGCATTAGTTTAGGAAAAGTGACAGGCCTTCATTTTCCATCAAGTGATGAACTTGTAGAAACTATTTTCCTATGAATAAATTAAGAAATTCACCCAAAACGGAAAAAAAATGTCGCCGTAAGCGAGAATTGATTGTTTCTGTGACCTAATAATTTAAATATCAGAATCTCTAACCTCGAACTTCCAAATAATGTTTTTAGGAACCACCTTTTGAGTTTCATCTCCTTGCCAAAAACAACTCCGTCAATTAGATTCTAGCATGTTATGCAAAAACTGCATAAGGACTTCTCGGAATGTTAATGACATTGTATATGATAAACATGCCACTTAACACATCTGTATGTGCTTCTAAAGCTAGAATTATAGACTACAATTACAACTATGGTTGTTGTGACCACCTAAAACCTCAAAACGTTAAACAAAATACACATTTAGTTTAAGGTCATAGTCAAGTTTAAGCCTTAGTCCTTCCCAGCACAAAGAAAAACAGTGGATGTCCTATGCGGAAAAAGCACTTTAAAGCTGAAAATGCAATCATTCATATACCTTCTGTTTCACTCTTACATTCCTAAGGACCCAATTTCAAAATCATCATGCCAAAAACACAACTTCATAAAATCTAATTTTATATAAAATCTATAGCAACGACCTTCCATTCTAACCCGGAAGCGAAACCTCTTAAAAGACCATAAGAATAATCCCAACGAAACTAAGCATCTATATAAATTTCTCAACTCTTGATACTCAGCATAACAGACCCTCAAAAGTTAAGTTGAAATTAGAGCAATGGTAAATCTGGTTTAAAAACTGTATGCCCAGCATTAGCATAATAATCTGTTGATATTAAAAAGAATTGAATTGCAAAGAAGATTACCTTTGTCTATCAAATATCAATAACCATAAAAAAAACTTCCAAGATGTGTCAATACTTCTAGTATCTTCACTACCACAAACCCACAAAACACATATAATCAAATAACCAAACACACTTGAGTGTGGGAGTTTGAAGACAAAATAAAGAAGAAACACTCGGAAAAACAGAAGAAAAAATTCCTAGGTCTAGAGTTCTTAGACAATTCTAAGGTTAGCTATCAATCAACCGGGGCATTGATAACATACGATGAGAAAGAAAGAGGTTCAACTCTAAACCAACCAATACAATGGAATTACTTGAATAAAAATTATCTGAAAAGATTGAAAGTTTGATTCTAAATACCTGCAACTGATTGCTAGATACAGAAAGACCTTCCCAGCAACCAATAATGTCAGATTGAAAGTTCAATTCCAAACTCTTCAATGTTATAAACTTAGCTTCCCAAATTTCCTGCAAAAATCATGCAAACATCGAAACCCTAGATATCATCAAATTGATAAATTAGGGATTGCTGCGAGATCCATACCTCTTCGAAGAACTACAATATTTTCCTCTTGAAGTTCTGCGAACCATTCAAAAGATCTGTAATTTCGTTAACAAAATTGCAGAAACAAAAAAATCAAAGCCACAAAAAAGAGTATCTCAATAATTCGAAAAAAAACGTATAAAGAACCAAAACCAACCTAAGTAACACCCCTTACACCCACATTCACCTTACTCCCACCATAAAAAAAAATCAGCCTAAGTGACGCCCCTTGCATAAAGGTAGTCACATTGAACACGAATTGCAAACATCCACAGCTTAAGTGCAGATATTTCGAAGATGATCCCCATTGCCCTGCAACAGAAATATGCCACAGCTAAGATTACATCGATGACCCTATAAGAGACTTGCAAGAGACGACAGTCTGTAAGAAAAATGTTGCACATATTAAAGATAAAGGAAAAGACCATAAAGATAAAGGAAAAGACTACAACACCTGAAACTTAACAGTACACAAATTTTTTTTGAAAATTATCTATTCGATTCCTTTAGGTGGGATTTATATACTAAACTGAAGACATAAACCTCAATTATCAATTTAATCTTATCAATTCCAGTATCAACAAATTTTTAATGAGTCAAATACCTACAACTCAAAAGCTTAATCGATACTTAAGATTTTAAAGAGGCTTGATATTTTCTCAAATTTAAATTACATCTGCAATGCATGGAACTGAATCTTAATCGAACAATTTAAGGTGGTTCTATCAAAGGATAATCGTTGCTGCATCTGTTGACTAAGCCTTGGATATTGATATATGTGATTAGAATATGGTAATTATAGACAATGAAAAAAAAGGCCACATGCTTTAATATCCACAATTCATAGTACTAAATCGATATTGGTCCTGATAAAACACAAAAACATGGTAATTACCTACCACAAATGTGATTAGAATATGGATTCAAAAGCATGACTCAAGACCACCGCATCTAGCATCAAAATCTACGCAAGGAAGACCTGAAGAGCATTACCGGTGAGCTGTAATCGCACATCACCAGACGTAATAACAGTCTCTCTCACTGGTTTTACTCCCTGTGTAATCGTAACGTGAAAGTATACCAATGACTTATGGGACGTACTTCTTCCGTGCGTCTGCAATGTGAAAAACATCATATTGTTTTTAGAGATAAATTTATCAATGCAAAACTTGAAAAGAAAAGTAAAGATTTATAATGATCACCTGCATTAGCCTTCCAATTTGTATTGGCCAAGATATTTTCTGAAGTTGGACTTTACAAACAACGAACACACAGTAAATATTAAGTCCAACTTGATTACTACTCTAAATATCAGAGGTTTGAATTTAAGAAAACATACTTTCCACTGTCTTATTTGATACAATTCACACCATTCATTCATGTCACACCACCTCTGTTAACAAATACGACAGGTTACCATCAAAGCAATGGTCGTAATTTCAGTCCAGTCAAATATTTATTCTACAAATCAAACCTACAAAACTCAAAATTCAAAATTTAGAGGTAATCAACACCTAATCAATTGAATCCCAAATAACTAATAAAGAAGGATTCTTCCGAATCAGAGATAACAAACACCAATTCAGAAGAAGATTACAAAATTAAAATTACACTAAAAAAATAATAGAACCACTGAAATTAGAAAAACCAAGAATTTTGATTTTGTTTGAGGATCAACAGAACCTTGATTTGAGACCCATTTCTTTCTCATGGCAAACTAAATCAGAGAAAAACGAAAAAAAAAATACCTTCATTAATGAAACCCTAGGTCTTAAATTCCAAATTCATTACAAAATCAGTCACCAAAATCTCTCCTTGCCAGTGATAGAAACCCACAATTATCTGAATTCATGACTGAAGACCACCGCATTATGTTATTCAGCTGACTATGGTTTTCAAACAAACAACTGAAATCAACAAAAAAAAAAAAAAAAATGAAGATGTCGCAGGGACTTGCCCAGTATGAGAGAAGCTGATACGTATTTGACTGAATCACTATTGCTGCTCGGGAAGGAAAGTAGATGAAGGTAAACAGGTAACGGGAAAGAAATTGGTGGCAAGGTTGAAGAGAAAAGATGAGGTAAAAATAGCAGGGTTAGGTTTCTCAATTGGGTTTCAATCTCTGCTCGTGGTTTCAAAAAAGAGATTACCTCAAAAATAAACGGTACATACGGGCTAAATTAGCCAAAACAGAATCGACCCTTTCCCAGCCGTCCAAGTCATAGCTCGATCAGGACGATCCCGACCGCCGGATCATGGTCCCCGTCAAATTATGTCCGTCTAATGACTCTCACATCTCAAAGTCAAAGACCACCTTTTTTTATTACAGTGACTAGGTATCACCGGGACCTTATGGCCCCGGCTCAACCTCTAGTTAGTTATAGGAGTCATGTAGTGTTCGGTATCCGACATAGGGTTTTCAGATTAGTAAGCTCCGCGAAAACATCTTGAAGTATCACTGATATGTTTTTGTTATCTAGATATGCCCACCTATATAGTCCGGTTTATGTTATCTAGGTTCGCGATCGGTGATTTCCTATAAAAAAAAAATCATTGGTGCCTTTTTCATTTGTTGATTCCAAGGTTATTAAATCGTGATGAGAGATTAAATGTAAACGTCACCTGTGAAAGATGACAATCAAAGTATAATATGACTTAGACAGACGATTATTGGGAGCTTTTATCTAACAAATTGGAACATGCAAGCTTAAGCGTGGTCTGAAAGCAGTAAGTCTAAATAAAGCAATCCAGAAAATTCATTATGAAGAATAAAACGTCCTGATCTAGATACGGATTTAAATTACCAAAATAATAATAAGGTAAATGATGCTAATGCCATTGTAGTATATTAGTATAGTAATAAAGTCGTTGGGTGATGGTACCAGTTACCTGAGTTCAAAACTCGTCAGCATCAAATTCTTTATCGATAAAAAAAAGGTAAATAATTACATGAATTATGCAAAAGATATTGGAGCTATTCAAGCAATTATTAGTGTCTTTTGATTCAACCAAAAACCTGGTGAACCATACGATTATGACAAAAATAAACTTGAGTTAAGTTATGAAATACCATTAACTCCATGTGTGTTATCAATATCTCTATGTGTGATTCGTTGGGGCATAGCATACCTTGCTATAAATATAAATTGACTAATATAACGAAAGAATTTAGATCCATCAAAATTACTCCTAAAAGTGAATGGGTATGTTTTTGATCCGTCCATGAATTTCTTGGCATTCAACTATTCTTAAGTAGTTGTTTACTCTCTCGAGTTCAGATTTTTCTATGTCGGTTCAGAATATTTGTTGTTTGAATTGTCACAGTTTGTATTTGTTTTTATTTTAACTTCTTCATATTTTCGTGGACGGATACCATGTATTTGTAAAATTCATGTTTAGACTCACTTTGAGCGAAAAGACCGATGCATGCTCATTATTTACAGAACGTTTTTATATCCCGATTTCCTGTAAATGCAAACATATCTTTGTTGATTTCCTTGAGTGTTAAACGACTGTTGTCTTCCTCATCTTTAACGAAATTCTCATTTTTCAAATAATCCTCGAACATCTTACTGTAATACCATTCTCTCTTCTTTTTTTCTTTAGTATTTTTATATTATTTAAATGTTAGTTGCTCATACTTTTTTTCCGCATAATCTTTCATACAAATTTTCGTTTGAAATATATGTTTAAACAATTATTTTTGTTACGTTCCCAACTCTCGATGTTTTTTTGTTGATCTAGATACTCCAATATGTTTTCCTATTTATCTTCATGATTCGAATATTTGGGCTTTTGATTAAGGACACGTGAGAATCATGCAAAAAGCATTTTTTTTTACTTTTTTGTCAGCACCAGTATCAATGTTACCTTCCATGACCTCTTGATCTCTTACAGAGTTTAATTTCTTTGTTGTCAAGCGATGATTGCCTTTTCCTCCGTCTCAATGCATCACCCGACCTATGTCCCTGGCTCAAACTTTCATCATGGTATATTTCCTTTTATCCATGTTATTTAATATAAGGTTTGTTAATTCAATAATGGATAATGCCTAAATTCATATTTACACAATAGTTTGGTCCATATTCAATATATCACTTGTTACATTCCCAACTTTTGGTTTTGGTATTTTGATACATGTTTCTGGTTATCCAACATAAGATTTTTAATTTAATATATTTCAAATGTTTACTTGATCTTTAATTCTAATTTCTTCACTGCTAGGTAAATGCTCGGTATACAGGGGCTAAGTAAAATACTTGATTATGGTAAAGTAAACTGACAATCAAAATGTAATGACATTTATACGCTCAAAGACAGTCGTTGTATATTATGTTTTTGGTTGTCAATGAGAATCAATTGTCCATGCCTCGATCAATGCTAAGCCACGTTACTTTGACTCAATTGAACAAACAGGGCGATGCATGAGTTGTTCAAATGATTTTTGTTATACCTGTGACATAAAAATTGTAAAATTTAACGACTTGGTTTTCCTAAATATAAAAATACGACGAAGTTACATTCACAGTGCCTTATCGAGTCTATCACGACCCATAATTTGTGGTTTAAATTGTAAATTCATGAGTTTAAATTTTCTTAATAAGCAGGTATTGTCCATTCTACAATGCAACAATTGTTATCGGAGTAATATGTTGTGGTTATATTATATTGAATTAAAGTTTTACAATGCGAGAATTTCGTAAAAAGTGTATTAAAGAGTAATAGATAGTTTGATAGTGACCACAAATTATCATAAGCATTACCGTGAATGAAATAAAAATCCTTAATAATTAATTAATCTAAATATTGTATCATCTGATTACCAACTCCATGTTGTTGTTTATTGTTACCTCTTTTATAAAGTTATGATGGTGAAATCAATTCATCAATTATGGCTTTGTACGTAATGCATATGTATTCCATTATTATTTCGAGTAGTTTGGGGTTATGCACATTTTTGTTGCATACACGTTCAACTTATATTGTTTTTTTCTCTATGCCTTGTTATTTCAGTTGAAATATGATATGTTACTCATGGAATGCGTCATTCCATTAAACAACATGTCTTTGTAATTTACAAGATGTAATGCTTATATTTCTAAAACTCAATTATCTTTCATTTCAACAACCCTTGTTAAGGTTGCAATTATCATATCCTCGTATTATCCATGATCCTTGATTTCATGTGTGATTTGGTTGGCTAAATAACCGCGTAGGATTTTTTTTTCTTGATTGCCTCTTACATCTTGTATCACAACATTTTGACTTTAGGTTTCACACCCATTTCTAGCATTTCAGTTATTTTTTTTCCGATCCAGAAACATTTTTTCTGTCACATCTGCAACAATATGAATTTTGTTATTTCTTTTAAGCCATATAAAAATAAACAATACATGCCAAATTTTTATCTAGATACAATTATGGTGCAATTACCCGTTATATATTTTTAAGGTGTAATCTCAAATTTCCTGGAATAGGTCTTTATTCACCATCTAAAGTGGAAATTCTGAAAGTGTGTCATAGTTACATCTTTCTCAGTTTTAATTGTATCGAACTTTCTTCTAAGATTTTGGCACCTTTTGTTAGGGCTTCTTCAATTTTGTTATATCCATATTATTATTGTATGAAACATAAAAAAGGAAGTAACATCAAACAATAAATTATCGTCGAGTTCAAAGAATAAGATGTGGTTATGCCATAAATATTGTAGATCACATGGATAAACTATCCACATAATACGCTCAACTGTTACTCTGATGTTCAGCTTAAAATAAATAATTCTACATTTAAAGAACTCCAAATAGATTAGTTAATTTCTGGTTCATTCTATCCAAGATCGTTGGAAAATCAATTTTATTTTTACGGGAAGATATATAATTTTTCGGCTTAGCTTTTTCCGGATATACGTAGAGCATATGACGAATCTCCACGATATTTCGTGTAGTCGAGATAATACCAAGTTTATTCGTTTGTAAAGTTTATTCCCCAACCTAAATATTGGTTCTAACCGTGATTTTTTTTCCTATATGCAACCCCTACTGATATATTTCTGGTTAATAATCAACTTTGTCCTTGTACAAATAACTTTACGTTTTTACAACTTTGCATAATCATTTGGATGTGAGGATGTCTCTAGACATTCTGTGTTATCCTAAAAAAATATTTGTTTTTAGTTAAGTTTCATATTAGTTATAACATGTTACGCTTTGCTTCAGCATTTTGATCCCTATTTTTAGGATGGTAAGCCTTCAACTTCTAATCTTGAATTATGCTTTTGATATATCTCTAATTTCAGAATTCAACATAACCATCTTCCCATGACTTGCTTTAGTAGAAGCCTTTATATGTTGTAACTATTTAGAATACTCATTCAGTCGTTTCTTTTAGCATGTTTGTATTTTCCATATTATTAACTCGTTATTAAGTTTTAAGTCACTCTCTGACAACAACTTATATTTTCTAACCCGGCCTATAACGGGACTCAACCTTTTAGGTGCATCTAGGTACATTTTCATGTCCATCAAAGTATGGATGTTGTGGGTAATCTTGTGTATATTTTCAAGTCAATGTATATATATTTGCAGACATGTTTTCCATAGCAGACATATTAATCTTATGTACATTTTCATTGCGTGTTGACAGTATTATCGGCTCAATAAAACGTATTTGGCATGCTCTCTTATGTTTAATAATCTAGGGATAAATGAAAGATTATTAATTTAGGCATGTTATAACACCTACCCACTGACACGGAAAGATCAACAACTTCCTTCGAATTATCACCAACCTATAATATCCAGAATATGAATATTCGAAATATTATGGCATGTGTAAATATGAAACAAAGTGGTAAACATAATATTATCCATATTTGTATCTTTATTCAGAATTTTGCAAAAGATACATTTTCCCACTCTCGCCTATCTAGGCACATATATTGATTAAGAGTCAACACAATGATGCCTTTCCAAAGCAATGATATTCGGACATGCTTCAACGATTTCTTCTCCAATAACATCCACAGATATCAGGCAAATTTTTCCTAAAAAATCTCTGCCCGTAATAAATGCAACTACACGAAATGGTCTTTTAGGATCCTATAATTACAAATTGTTTAATCAACTCCTTCGACGCAAAGTCTATGATGCAATAGAACTTCGTCCTACATAATTAGTTTAATATGTCTCAGGAATTTAGCATGTGTATTCTTTTGATCATTTCCACGAACACTGGTTTCAATTATTTCTTTAAGAGCCTTGAACGTATAAAAATGCGGCACGACGACCTCTCAAGAAAAGAATCAAAATAATTAAAGAAGAATCAGCAGTGAAAAACATGTATTCAGCTAGGCGCAAACTTGTGACTAATGTTTAACACTACCATTTAGAGAGAGAAAAATCACATTACCTACCCGCATGAAACCAATTACTTTCTCGTGAGGTTGGTATCCAACTACTCTGGCAAAAGTTATTCTGTCTTCACAGTAAAAACGACGGAAATAGTTTGGTAACCATGATGAACCTGGGAAAAGTTCAAAATATTTATTTAATTCAGAATCTCATACTTCAAGTTGCAGCAACAGATACTCCTGAATATACCAGCTACATTATTCCAATTTTATATTGGTTTCGGCATATGTTAGAAATCGTTAAGAAACTTGCCAAATTCGTGCAGATGTTCATCAAGGAGATATAATTCCTAATCAAGTACTTTTTCATTAGTTGTCTTATGGATGTTTTATCTCAGACGTAGTTTATATTGTACAAATCACCGACATTATGACTGATAAAATACATCCTTGCAATCGCAAAACCCATCGTCTTATTTTTCAATTATTTTTCTTGTCCACACAAAATGCTACAGAGATTCTTGATGAGGATATGCTTTTTAAGTAAGGTTAATATTCATAGTACACCATCAATGTTGACTTATAGTCTTCTACAACTTTTTTAACTTTCTTCATTGACTTATTCACATCATACACAATTCTTTGTTCTCCGAGAAGATGGATAGCTAATCGAACAACGTTAGGATCTTGTTGGTGTGTAGCGAAGGATCATATAAACGTCATGCAGCCTCTAGTGGTCCAATATATCTTGCATTGATGTACTATTGTGCCTCGTCACATTTACTGAAAACCAAAGTCACATCGTACATCGTCATGACCTTTGCAGATATATTTATTTAAAGACCCTTACTTACCCCACCAATTTCAACATTAATGCGGCCAATAAATACTTTAGAAAATTATGGGTTGCACGGAAAATATTTTTTTTGCACACTATGTATTCACCGTGAACAATTATCTCATTCTCATCATTATGCCGACAATAAATTTGATACCCACCTTCATCCATGCTTGGACCGTTAAGGTGTTTCTTTGGATAACCTTTATTACATTTTACATTTTTCATGCATATAGATAGAATACTTATTAAATGGACCATGTATGATATACCATACATTTCCTAACAGTTTGAAACAAAACTGGGCCAGTTTTTTCATGTGAAAATTAACCTGGTTCAAAATGTTCAACTGGCTCATTGTTCGATTTTTTTCGAGATCATCTGGCCGCGTTTTTGAATTTCAATCGTAAACACACGTGTGTAACCGCTTTGCCAAACATTTTTTTTTCTGATTTCTGCCACTAAATGGTCCTTTTTTAACTCAAGGGAATGTAGGACGATTAGAAGCATATTGTTGTGGCATGAACTCGTCTTTAATCTCCACCCAACTGGGATTCACACTCATTGTCTGGAAGATGTCTGGGTGTTAATTTAAACATGTGGTTGCCATTAATCTTAATATATCTTAATTATATGTCGATGATGGCATGTTATGGCTTACTTCCTTTCTTGGGTTTCGTCCCATCACACTTAACAATCCGTTGTCAGTTATATTTGATAATTTGTTTTTATGGTATAGTGCTCCTGTTTTGGTTCGCAAGTTACATTTGACAATTTTTTTGTAAGGTACATCGAGTTGCATTTTCTTGATGTCTTTTCTTTTTGTTTCTTCTTGTGTGTGCACTTTAGACAGGATTGTTGAGCTCTCTTTAAGTTGTATTCGCCCGCCCACGACTTGTGTGCATCTTAATACAATTCATTTTGAACGATCAGAAAAGAAAAGAAAAAAACCGCTGCCAGCGTATCTTGGATTTTCATGAGATAGTATAGAAAATTTTGTTCGGTTGATTCCCAAGCATTTACTAATGACTCTAAAAAAAGTTTTTAGCTCTTAGAATGGTAAAATGCTTTCCCATCCAAAATATGGAAATTGTCAAACTATTCTAGAGTCGATCAAGATTTAATATGCTCTCCTATAGAATTATCCAGTTGTTTCATACCAAGTTTCCAACTCAGCTAACCTATGGAAATAGCAGGACGTACATAGTGCAAGGGAAAGTGTACACTCTTGAATATGAATTCCATTGCTCATTCTTATGATGCACTCCCAAGCTAATTTCAGTAGAAAGCTCTTCATATCTTGCTGTTACATGATAATTTATCAGAATTCTAGTAAAAGCAACAATGTTATCCTAATCTCAATATGAAATGCTGCAAATGTTACATTTTTAACCCCTTGCTAAAAATGTTTTAGTTTTAGCAAGGTATCAAATTAACACTAAACTTTAGTAAATAAAAATCCTATCATTCATGTTTCAGAATATATAATGTAGCATTTCGTGTTTGACACTGACAAAAAGATAGGTTCTTATGCAAGTGTGTAAGCGAACTTGACTACTTGAGGAAGGAGAACCACAAATTTTTCTTTTAGAACAACCACCACATAGCTCATCAACAGATTAACCCCTGAATCCTGATCCCTCCATCTTTCACTGGAAAACCGTCAGAATTTATCAAATCCAACCTTTTCCTTACGTCGCCATATTTCTCACGCCTTTCAACATCATCCGAGCATGGGTAAGTTCTGCTCTCAATTCTCATTTCATGTCTAAATACTCAAAGATTTCCAATTTTCATCTTATCTCATAAGAAAGTGAAACACCTAATGGGTATAACAGTCAAAAGTAACAGAATCCTCATTATCACGCCTCCTCAACATCCATGGTCCAATTACCATAATGTCACAAAACATCTCGCTCTTCAAGCTTCTTATCTTATAAAACAGAGATGTGATTAAATATACCCAAAAAGAAGTCTGCCATTGCATCAGATTGTTCTACAATAGAGAAAATGGGTAAAAAAGAATCAACTCGGAGTACTGTAACGATTAAATGATGTCTGACTATCAACATATTCTCCTCTAAAGGAAAGTGCTGAGAAAACAGCATTAGTATCTGATTGATAGAAAACAATGTATAGAGATAAAAGGTTTTTTACATGTACACTTATGCCGCACTATATACTGGTATCTGAAGCATGTAAAGTTTTGGTTTACTCAAATAACTACGCCATATGTGGGAGTCGAACCCACAACTACATGGTTAAAGCCATGCGCTCTGCCATTTGAGCTAAGACAGCAAGAAGAGAATGTACCTGACACCCTGCTTTATACACATTTAACCTCAACATTATGGTCTTAAGTTTGCTTCTGTCTCCCTTTCTAAACCTCCATCATCATCTCTGCAGCCATCCTCTAGATCCTTAGTGAAACCGATGTTACGCATTGATATCATACACAAAAACCCTTCAGCCGCTAACAAAACCGTAACCCTTCTCGTACTTCAGAATTGTTTGTGGGATTATAGGTAGTTATATTAGACTGATGCCACTAACCTGCTGGCAGTCTTGGACATGTTCTATAATCAGTCCAGTGAGCGATTTTCCCATTAAGAAAAGATGCCAAATATAGGTAGCATCCATTGTTATCATATACAGAGACGATGCTAGCAACTCAACTACCAATACCCATAATTTTATGGTAGAATTGAACTCATTCACCACGACAAAGATATCAGAATCATTGATGCTAACAAAATCATTGTTATAAACCATGGAAAAAAAGAAAATGCCAACCCCACAAAGTTAAAATAGATCGTACAAAACCAGATTCACAAAACTCGATAAGATAAAGTCAACGGAAATATCTAGGGATAGAATTATCTTACTTTGACTGCATCAACCTTTGCAGTACCATAGAAATGCTACTGGGATACTAATTATATCATTTGTCTAAGATAACCACCTCCGTCCATCTGTCTGCAATGTGACATCATTAGTATACCCCCACAAAGTTAAGCAGTAAACATTGTTATGTTTTATATGCCGATAGACTATGCATTGAAAACTTGCTTTGGTAATAAAATATCATCAATAACCTCAAGCAGAACAAACAGTAAAAGAATAGATAACTTGTGCAATACTATCCAGAAGCTCTTGCAAGTTTGTTGCAGTTTTTAACTATTTTCATTTGTTTCACCAAGTTCTCTTTCATGCTCAGTAAGCAGCAGTATAAGCAGAATCTGATAAAGATACTTGATCAGAATACCCTAAGTAAGATTGTCAATTGTTCTTAGGGGAAAAATTCAATGCTTTTTCTCTTCCCTGGGTGCAACAGTTGTTTACTTCGCTCTTCTTCATCTAAACGTAAAATAAGCCAAACAAAGAAGAAAAAAGGAAGTCAAGATCATCGGTGTAGGATAGATAACAATGAATAAACCATTTATTATTACCTAATTAACATATATGAAGGCAAGATACGTTGTAGTCTAACCTAAAACCAAGGCCTTAACGCCATAATAATTCAAATGTATATAAATGACACAACATCAGTCCTATAATTAAGCCCGAAAGAAATTTAACATTGCACTTAAAAAGAAAGAAGAAAGGACTCCAGAATTTTGAGAATACAATCTTGATCATCTGCATCCTGGGTCTTATGTTATCACATTAGTTTTTAGAAACAAAATAACCAAGGATTTCATTGTTGTCTGTATTGATATTGACTTGTATAACGGGACTCTATCTTTATTCTCGTCCGCATAATCAGTTCGTCAAAAGATATATCAGACTATGGAGTGAATGGTTTGATTACTGAATATCGATTCTTCCTTCAACTTGGAATAGATTCACAAAAATTATTACTTTTTTTATATGTAAAATTCTTTTGTAGGGAGACATCAAATGAAGATTAGATGGAGAAAGAGAGCTTCAGTCAACACAGTCCTAGAAGCTAAGCTCCATTCATGCCCACTTCTACTCCTAAGATCCCATCATTCTACAAAAGGACGACGGCTACTTTCGGGACATTGACCCAGTCTCTCAAAGGAATGAAGCAAGGAAGATAAGGTTCAAGGCGATTGATAGCGAACATATGATCATTACGCTTCAACCGGGTTATTCTATTCCACCTCTTAGAAAGAAAAGAACTTAAAAAAAATAACCAATAATCAAAATAAGATTAATCTAGAATAAAATCACCTCAATTCTCAGACTATTACAGAATAGACGCCAACCTGCAAAAATAACCCACGAACAAAAACAAATCAAAAACCTAAAACCATAGTACATAGTACCAAAAATCAAAAATATTTATTCTGCATAAAAAAATCAAATAGGTATCACAAAATAATCTTACCTTTTTGGTATGCTTCACCTGGCAGGCTTGTCAATACCTAATCAGCAATTGAAGAACCTATGTACAGAAATCAAGGATTCAACTTACACGGTGGAAAAACATGACAACGACATAACAGAAGTAATAAATTGAATAACATAAATATGAAGTTCCTAAACCAAAATTCATATTTGAGATATTGTTGTTGTGACATCAAATTAGATACGAAGAACTCGAACGGATTATCAGAAACCAATTGGCGACAGTAAAATTTACACTCTTACAGGGAAGAAAATTACCTTTAGGCTGAATGTGTGCGGCAAGATCATGAAGATTTTAGAATTCTGATATGATTTAGCAATAAAATTGAACAAAAGCAAAATATTTAGCAACCAAGAATGAAATGTATAATTAAAAATGATATTAACTATTGTTAATGATGATATTACAACATTGTGAATAATGTTGCTGAAATTTGGAACCAAAAATTCATTCAGCAAATTTTTTCTCAGGAGCCGAGTGAGGCGGAAGCCAAAAACATAAATACACCGAAAAATGATAAAACCAAACCAAGGAAAGAACAAAAAATATTAAGGGGTCAGCGAAACAACAAAATTTAGAATTTTTTGGATCTGGTTACTTAAGATCACAAAGATAAATTAGCACGACTTTGACGATTGCCTAAATAGTTCCCTTAACAGAGATCTTAATTTGAAGATAGTTGAACCCAAACAAATGAATTGATTAGTCATTCTGTGCAAATGAATTGATTATTGCATACATTAAGGTGAACAAATCCACATGGTACTTAGAAAACACCTAAACCCAAATGTTTCTATATAGCTCATCTTGCACCATGTGTTGAACATGTTGTGGTTGCTAAATCAAATTTCCTTAGTAACTACTACCAACTCTAATGCATGGGGACACTTGAGAATAGCGCCACCAAAAAGTATTATTTCACTCTTCTGACATGAGAACAAATCATGTTAATAAAATAAAGATTGTAGAGACGCAAGCGAGGATTGAACATCTATGACGCTGACCATCATTTGCTACTACAAACAATATGGGCATGGCAATTTTTGGATATGCAAACTCCAAATGACAGGCGTTCTTAACCGTGTCAATAAGATGGCACTCTACCATGCTAGAACGCAATCAAGATTGCATGCACATATTCGTACATGGAAATATAAATCTGAGGATTAATTAACAATGCATATTAAAGGTGCAAACCACTTATCAAAACAATTCACTCAAAAAAGTCACCCACTTAGATAAGGAGATTGAATAAACCCCATCAATTTACACATTCGTGAATTATCTAGATAATGTTGTGTAGCTAAGTGAAGCATTACCTTCATTGAGTTAAGAGCTAAATCCAGCAAAAAGTTGTCTCCATCCTTGATTATGGATAATGGTGTAACATTCCATCGCCCTGCTGCATAGTCTGTACCTGAAATAATCAAGCCAAAAACAATATCATAATAAACTCAAATATATCCTGGAACACTATTAACACAATATCACATTATGGTCTCTGCTTCTATTAAGGATAATGCGGTGAGATCAAGCATGGTAATAGAGGAAAAGCAGCTTTATGATCTACACTGTCTCCCTTTAGCTTTTTCCACATAAACCAATTATGACCATCTACCAAATCCCCCATCGCACCTATGACCAATCGATATAGCTGTAGCATTCACATCAAATAAACCTTAGTTAGATCCTTAAAATAAATTCAAGTGATTTCAGTAGTTCGAACTTTAAATCACGGACATCTGCTATACAATCATAGTCAAAATCAAACTTTGTACAATTAATGAATCAATTCACGATTACAAACGCATTCATTAACAACGTCTTTCTCAAAAATATGTTCTGGGCGATTCGTTGTCTTTCTACTCTAGGTTTTCCATTGGTCAATTTAAACAGCCCCAATCAAACCCAGAAAAATAAACAAAAACCCTAAAACAAATTCAGAATGTAATATTTCGATTTCGATTTCAATTGAGACAGGAGTTCAAATTTGGTGAAACACTTCTCTGTGATAAATCTTTGCCTCCTAAATTTCCTGGAAACAGCAATTGTAAATCAATATGAAGAGCATATGGGGAATCAGTAACTCAACACAGATAGATAGTTCAGAAAAATTAAATCAGTGTTATCAACTTCTGCCTCTTAAATTTCCAGCAAACTTCAAGAAACATCAATCAGAAAGAGAAAAAATTCAATAAATAAAGATTTAAAAATTATAGGGTTTCAACATATTTACCTTCTAATTCCTATCCTCTGCATCGTATTTTTGATTAAACCTTGCCTCCTGAATCTTCGGAAAACATCAAGCACACAGACCGCATGAACGAAAGATTCTCAAAAATCTAGAGTTTCTGCGAGATAGAAGAATAAGCGTAGCAGCAGAAAAAGAGAGAACGTTTTGTGTGAACCAAATATGTCACCCCGCCCTACTTCTGTCGACCCCAACGAAACATAGCTGATCATTCCCAGCCGTCGAAGTCAAACTCGATCCGGCTTACCTGGGCCGCCGGATTACCCTCCCTGGTAAATCCTATCCACTCTTTGACTCTTTGATCAAGGACACAAAGTGCACCTTTTTACACAAAGGTGCAAACCACCTTATAAATATAACTGAGGATTGATTAACAGTGTATATTAAAGATGCAAATCACTTATCAAAATAATTCACTCAAAAAAGTCACCCACTTAGCTAAGGAGATTGAATAAACCCCATCAATTTACACATCCGTGAATTATCTATCTAATGTTGTGTAGCTAAGTGAAGCATTACCTTCATTGAGTTAAGAGCTAAATCCAGCAAAAAGTTGTCTCCATCCTTGATTATGGATAACGGTGTAACATTCCATCGCCCTGCTGCAGAGTCTGTACCTGAAATAATCAAACTAAAAACAATATCACTATAAACTCGAATATATCCTGGAACACTATTAACACAATATCACATTATGGTCTCTGCTTCTATTAAGGCTAATGCGGTGAGATCAGGCATGGTAATAGAGGAAAAGCAGCTTTATGATCTACACTGTCTCCCTTTAGCTTTTTCCACATAAACTAATTATGACCATCTACCAAATCCCCCATCGCACCTATGACCAATCGATATAGCTGTAACATTCACATCAAATAAACCTTAGTTAGATCCTTAAAATAAATTCATGTGTTTTCAATAGTTCGAACTTTAAAATCACGGACATCTGCTATACAATCATAGTCAAAATCAAACTTTATACAATTAATGAATCAATTCACGATTACAAATACATTCATTAACAACATCTTTCTCAAAAATATGTTCTGGGCGATTCGTTGTCTCTCTGCTCTAGGTTTTTCATTGGTCAATTTAAACAACCCCAATCAAACCCGGAAAAATAAACAAAAACCCTAAAAAAAATTCAGGACGTAATATTTCGATTTCAATTTCAAATTGAGACAGAAGTTCGAATTTGATGAAACACTTCTCTGTGATAAATCTTTGCCTCCTAAATTTCCTGGAAACAACAATTGGAAATCAATATGAAGAGCATATGGGGCATCAGTAACTCAACACAGATAGATAGTTCAGAAAAATTAAATCAGTGTTATCAACTTCTGCCTCTTAAATTTCCAGCAAACTTCAAACAACATCAATCAGAAAGAGAAAAAATTAAATAAATAAAGATTTACAAATTATAGGGTTTCAACATATTTACCTTCTAATTCCTATCCTCTGCATCATATTTTTGATTAAACCTTGCCTCCTGAATCTTCGGAAAACATCAAGCACACAGACCGCATGAACGAAAGATTCTCAAAAATCTAGAGTTTCTGCGAGATAGAAGAATAAGCGTAGCAACAGAAAAAGAGAGAACGTTTTATGTGAACCAAATATGTCACCCCGCCCTACTTCTGTCGATCCACACGAAACATAGCCGATCATTCCCAGACGTCGAAGTCAAACTCGATCCGGCTTACCTGGGCCGCCGGATTACCCTCCCTGGTAAATCCTGTCCACTCTTTGACTCTTTGATCAAGGACACAAAGTGCACCTTTTTTCTATAACAGTAATTTCTTAATTAATATATTACTTTTTCTATCAAAAATAAATAAAAATAAGATTGTAGAAAAAAAAAAAGAGAAAAAAAGGAACTTTACCAACGAATCATTTAAAGCAAGGTTATTTTGGTAAACTAAACTTAGTACCTACCCCGCACCTTGCCTTGGCTTGGATTAGCTCGGATTGGCTTTGATCAGCTGGGCTGCATGCCATAGCGAATCTGCGCGTAATATTCTCTCTTCCACAACATTCTTTAATGAAGCCGTGGGTCCGATACTCCGTATCTAGGATCTAGTTTGGGGAAACAAAAGAAGGGAGACCAGCTAATTGTTGCCAACTACTACATCGCAGTACAAATCAAGGTGCTCAGCGAGAAACCTTCCAACAGATTGGTTTACGTATTGAAATGACATGCATGCGCGTGCGCCTAGTTATTAAGAAACAAGTATCGAATTACTCCATTACGAATGTCCCTTCCTGTAAAATTATAACGGGCCGCGAGTTATAACTCCATAGTTGTCACTATATATATCCCTTCCTGTAAAATTATAACGGGCCGCGAGTTATAACTCCATAGTTGTCACTATATATATGTACAAAAACTCAAACAAAACAAATTGTTCACAAAAACCCCATTTAACATAAACTGTCAATATTACCCTTTTAGATTAAATCACCCAAAAAAAAAGTAAAAATCAACCCCACCTTTAATTTTTATTATATTCTCATAACAACACACCACAGCAGCACCACCACCGTACCACTACCACTGACCGCCACTGCCGCAACCACCACCACCACCGCCGCCGCCATCGACCACCACACATCGTCGCCGCCACCGACCACCACACATCACCGCCACCGACCAAAACCACCACCACCGCCAACACATGCCGCACCGCCACCAGCACCACGACCGCCCATCGTCATTACCGTCGCCGCCACGCCACCACCGCCGCAGCCAACCACCACCTCCGCCATCGACCACCGACCACCACCGCCGCCGCTGACCACCGCCCGACGCCGACGACTATCATCGCGCCACCCACCACCGCCGACCACCACCGCGTCGCCGCCACCACCACACGACACAACGCCATTGCACCACCACTATCAGTCACCGCCGACCACCACCACTGTCGACCACCGCCGACCACCACCGCCCAAAACCAGCACCACCGCCACCAGCACCACGACCGCCCACCACCACCGACCAAAAATTAGATGAAACCAAAAATTTGGTTTCATCATAAATACGATGAAACCAATTTTGGTTTCATCATAAACCGGTTTTGGTTTCATCATAATACGATGAAACCGGTTTTAGTTTCATCATAAATAAGATGAAACCATAATTGGTGCGAACCGAGTGTCAGCCTGCAACAAAGTGAACTAATGTCAGCAAGCAGTGATACAACTTAAATACTCAAGAATGAACAAAAATTAAATTCTCAATATACAATCCAAAATCAAATTGATAACCAATCGAAAATCAAGTTGATCACCTAAAAAAAGTTTTCTTGTCTACTAACTTATATGTCCTAGAAAGTTTATTATTTAATTGTACACTATGAATAACAAAAGATACCCATATGAACATCTAGAAAGCTTGACGTGATTGGTGAATAGTTAAGCAAACATGACCACTATATATCAAGAGATTTGACATTGCAGGTGCAAAGTTTATTGCTAAAAACAGGTATCCTATTTTAGTCGTCAAGAACCTCAACAAACTATTATCTATTAGCAATAGCAGGCAACAGAAGATACATGCTAGGCTGTCGAATAATAATATAAATGTTGTAATTGTAGCATGCACTTGCGGAGTTGCTAAATTAAACTTTTGTGGTCTATGTCTCTAATAGAATTAAAAATCTCTTCACAAGCCAACCATACAACACTAAGCATATAATTCTAGCATGATTTTATAAACCCCATCTAGGAGCTGGACAAAAGTTTCAAAATAAGGCACCAAAATGGGATACGATATACAAAGTAATATGTATGATTTCTACCTCCATTATGGTTCCGATGGCAACCACCATAGGAATCTATTGGAATATTTGACTTCTCAAGCATATCAAGGGCCTGCAAAAGGAAGTTTCGGGCACCACAGTCGGAAATGAAGGCAGCCGCAAGGGCCTTTTCTGTCTGTGGTTGTAAGGGTGCCATAATGTCATACTCAGCCCACGAAAAATAACCAACAGGAACATCTGATGAGAGACTAATTGTCATTACAACTTTAAACCCTTTCATAATACAAAAGAAATTATAGCAAACGTTAGTCTTTAGCAACTCTTGATAGTTCTGGAGTGGTAACAACAATAAGACACAGCTGATGTCAAAGATGGTTACTCGCCAATAGTTTCATTCTGATGTGCTAAGGTTAACTTTTGTAGCCTAAAATTCAGACTTGTAGGGATGCCTGTGAACGCTAAATAGATATTTTCAATTTAGCAGTGTTCATTTAATGCTTACTGGAACGGTTATCAAGTCACAAAGGGGATTACTTTTAATTCAATGCCTCACATATATCCACAATCTTGCAAATTCATCGTCTAAAGTCTGAACTATCAAACTAACAAGACTAGCTAGTGCATCAATCTTATTTCTAAAAAGCCATATTGTGCTTACCCACTCTCGTGCCGGAGCAACGTTATTCTCTGAATAATAATGCGATGACTCCATTTTCCGAAGAATCCCAGGCACTCCATTACCAGGTTGACCAAACGAAGCATCCGACGTCTTATCATCTCCACTTTTGTGTCCAAAATGACATCCAACAGAGCAAGTATCCCACTCCTGAGCCTATATACATATACAAAAACTAACCATTTTCAGGCCTTTTCTTCAATTTCATGTAACAAATCCTAGCATACATCTAATTTATTATCAAGCACAACAACAATTCAAACTCATAAACAAAATTCAATTTAAGTAAGGATAAGATTAGATGGAACCAATTATGGTTTCATCATAAATACGATGGAACCAATTTTCGGTTTCATCATAAATAAGATGAAACCGTAATTGGTTTCGTCAGAATTCAACTGCAAGAAAAATTGCAAACCATGATTCATTCTGTTTGACCACACCAATACCAATAACCTGTGTTGGTTTATAAAAAAAAATAACTTGAAACTCGCACAAACATTGTAAGGCATGGACACACACAGAGGTCTCAACTATTGAAACAAACAAATCATTTCACAAGTATCTATTAATGAATCACTCAACTTGGTAAACACATAACTAACAAGCAGCCACACGTTGAGGACTGCAACTAAGCATATGCTGCACCAAAAACAAACACTAATCAGGAAGAAAAGAACTGCGCAAAACCAATTTTGAATTTCCACGATGAGAATAAAAAGTTTCTACACATTTGAACCTGCTAGAAAACACTCATAGTTACTAGGCTCCAGCCCGTCCCACATTCTATTCACCATTTTACAATACCATTCACCTCAACAATAACACATATCAAGTGGATTAGTGCATCCATGTTCTCCCTACCTATGGTTACTAGTTGCTAGCAACATTAGGTGGAAGTCTGTTCCACATTCTATATAACATTGTATAAGTTTGGAGCAAATATAAACAAAATAGAATTTAACTACATCATAAATCTAAACAGCAGAAGAGTTAGATACAGAAATCCCATTCAGAACAGTCAAATAGGCAAAATACATCTCCATATGACTATAAGGTCTACCCATACATGACTAAATCTTCACTTCGCTTCGCTTGTAAACCTCATCAGACCACACTAGTGATGCAGTTGTTGTTTCATATGATCTCAACACATCTCCAACCACATTTACAACAAAACATTTCTTCTCGTATAAATAGATAAAATTCATTTTTATTTACCTTAATTGTTGTAAAAACCCAACTCAAAATTCATTCAATTTTTAACCTAAAAAATCAAAAGAAAACTGAATTCCATACAAAAGACCGAATTCCAGCACCATCAGGTATTCATACCGATGTTAATCTTTTGAAAGATGATATTCATAAAATTAAAACCAAATTCTTTAGAAATCAGATTCTGATTGGAAATTAGATACAAAAAAACCCTAAAATGAAATACGCACCTCTTGTAATAGTTGAGGTTGAGGTGAAATTTCTTCAAATCAAACAATAGATGATGATGATAATGATATATCATCATTGTGATTCAACTTTTTGTTTAGTGATTCTCGGAGATGGTCAGAAATTGAAGGTTGGATCGGAAGAGGAGGAGTAGGAGGTTCGGTAAAATTATATGATTTGGAGTACCACCACCGTTATCATCATTGATACAAATCGATTTAACTCAAAAAATTAATACCCAATCTTCGTTGAATCGAGATCTGTATTTCGAATTTGCTTGTAGATAAGGACATGGAAATGGGTTTGATTGAGGTGTAATGGTAGGAAGAGGAGTTGTGGAGGTGATTTTGGTGGAGGATCAGGATATTGCAGTGGGTTTAGTGGTGGTGCAAGAGTAGGAGGTTGAGGTGTTGCTGCTGGTGAAGGAGGCGGCGATGGTGTTAATGAAAGATATAGACACGGTACTGGTTTCAGTGGTGGTTTGAGAGTTTAAGAGAGATTGGGGTATTAATATCTCGTACAAAGAAAAGCATAAAAAAGGGTAAGCCTGATATTTCAGAAATAGGAAAAGATTTAATTTAGATTATTATTTTGGATTTGGAGTTTTTGTATCACTTTTGGGGGAAATGGAGTTCTTATAACTCTCAACATATGGCTGGAGTTTTTGTATCACTAATTTGGTCACCTTGGTGTTTTATGAATTGTTTTGTTAGATGCAAGCTTTTACTTTTCATAAAGCAAGCTACACAATTAAGAAACCAACACAAAATAAAAACCAAAACAACTTAAAAATAGATTTTTAATAGGTTTCGTCGCCATTGTTGATCACTTCATAACATCCCTTCAAACACGAAGCCAGGTAAACTCTCTTCAAATTCGTCTGGCTCGTTTTTAACTTTCACCTTTGAAGGTTGTAAGTTTGCTTCACCTTGTCCTGCTTCCTTCGTAAATTTCTGAATCTGCCAGTAATTGAGATCTTCTTTAACATTATTGAAACGGCACCTAAGCCAACCAACGTTGAACTCGAGTTTCTCTGCCAAGCTTATTTTACTCTCCCATGCATCAATCATTTCAGCAGACACCTCAATTAAAGGACATCGATACATATCGACAATTGAATTCATTATATCAGTAACCAGAGTTACTAAAGTATGATAAGACGATGCTGGAATAACTTTTGTGGTAGCTATATGCCCATATTTCAACCAGATTTTTTTGTACAAACGTACTTGTCTTTTCAAAATACTGAACCCTCCAATGTATTCAAAATTTTCATATTGGAAAATCACGTCTTCATCGTCTAGAAAAGGTTTGCCAGCATCCGGGTAGCTTGCCACTTCTTCATCACTCGAGGCAACCTACAGAGATCGAAAAAAAAAATCTAACATTACTTTATGTGTTTTAAGTGAATGATTAAGCGGTACTCGTACAAGTAGAACGCGTATGACAAAACAGTACCTTTCGTTTACTAGCCAGACCTGCAGAAATCTCAACTTGAATTATACAAGTGTCCTCTACAATAAATCCTTTGTCTGGGTCATGGAGATCAGATAGGGGCAAAATATGAAATCCATAGTACACGGTACCATCAAACATACATTTTGTATCTGCAGAGATCAGACCACAAAAGCTTTGGAATTATTATCATGGCGAAATTTAAACTGAAGTATTTAGCACTTCAAAAGCAGGCCATGCATGAGGCATGGTGGTTAAACTGAAGTATTTAGCACTCCAAAAGAAATTTCTTTTGTTTTTGATCAACAAAACGATAAACAAAGAAACCTTGTACCTTCCCTTGCTGTTTTTGTGTGATCTTTTTGATTAAAAATGGCCAATCCGTACTCTGCGTAGTAACATTTATCTCCCATACACTTAGGAGCAAGGCATACGAGAAAATCTCCATCCTCACCTTTCGGATAAATCACCAGTGACCACCTAGTACATAAATTTCAGCAATCATCAGTATTCATAATCTACAAATATACGTACACCAAATACAAGATAAAACAATACATGAATAAAGCAAAAGATGCAAACAAAAATGACCAACTCAATGAATGGGAAACTAGTTGCCATATACCATGTATCACCCACGCAATTTTTTTTAGAAAAATGAGTTTCTTCGTCGTTCAAGCTAGAAAAGTTCTCAATCTTCCAAATGAATTTAGAAGTGGATGATGAGTCCATGATGATGGAATTCGCCATTGTTTACAGCTTAACCTTCAAATCAAACTTAAAGAGGAGAATCAAATAAAACCATGTATTAAGAGAAAGAGCTACATTTTGTATTTATAGTACAATGAAGAATGAGATAGATACCAAGAAACGGAACGTTTAGTTTTTTCTCTTGGGAGAAGTGCTTTGAATGTTTTCATGAACACATTGGAAAAGTGACTTAAGGAAGATGAAAAGGTAGATCCCTTTTGATTTGGGTGTTAAATTTCTAAACCATGAAAAGCCACCTTTGGCGAGGTAGTTTTCTCTTGCTCCTACGTGTACAAGTTTTGTGCTCGGGATTTTTCCTAACTTGTACAAGCGAAGCCGTTTTTACAGGCCAGAGCCTATTCACCGTTGGTTTCTCCCGTTCACCTAGAAAAGTCGGACCGTCCCTCAAGTTAGAAAAATCAGTGAAATAAAAGTAGATTGCAGCATGTTACGTATAGCAGTGATTTGCGGCCTTTCATCTGGAGTATTTGACGCACAAATCACTGCAATACGTAACATGTCGTTCCACTGTCCTATTTTATGAAACTGGGTTGCTAAACGCGCATCAACACAACATACGTGTTCAGCTTCATTTCTAAGTCGATCTACTATACCACGAGAAGGAAACCCTCCAGAGAGGAGTTCCGCGAGAAGCAGTACTCCATAGCTGTATATATCTGATGACCGAGTGGAATTTCTTATGTCGGTTATTCAGGAGCTTGGTATCCGAGTGGGGGTGCTGTGAATTTATCTCCAGCTGCAATATCCAGCGGCTTGAACAATGGGCTTTGGCCGAGGTCAGAAACGCAACCATCGCATTGATGAAAATATTCGGGGATTTGATGTTCGGACAAGTTTTCCGTTGTTTTGTGCACAATGCCTTTTATGCTTCAAAAAAAAAAAAAAAAAACGATGCCTTTCGCTACACCAATTGCTATCTTCAGTCTATCCTTCCAGTCTGGAGGATCCCTTCTTTTATCTGTAAACAATGTTACCCATCAGTGGGCTAATCATGTATAAAAGAGGGTGAGCTTTGGTTTTGTTTTAGAGATGTTGTTGTAAAGAGGCTGCAAAAGAAAATACTAGACAACAAAAGGGAGAGAGATACCGCCAATTTATGGCTCCTTTCATTTAGACGTTTAATGTCTTCGACTTTAGGCAACACCGATTCTAGCGTCGATTGCAGTTTTATGAAGTCGTCTTTGAAATTCGTAACTTGTGTTTTCGCATCTAGGATTGCTTTCAGTAATTCTGATACAAGTGCACCTACCACAGCCCCTCCTACTAACGCTAAAGCCATCTTCTGAAGTTGACAGCGTTTGACAGGACCAAAGGAAGACTTATCAACCTAATAAACTCTTTTGTTTTGATTTCTCAGGAGACCTTTTTTTTTTGTTATTGTGTTTTAGGCGGGAACTTTTCATTATAAAATTATAATTTGTTATACTGACATCAGTGAAGGCACGTTATCCTTGCTGCTTAATCTTTTGTATATTTAGTTCATTATTTGGATTAGAAGCCTTTTACAGGAAATTTCTTCCCTCCCTCTTTGTTTTTTCTTCTAAATTCTTTTACGCCACATATGCATTGGAATAGATCATTAAGGAATAGAGGCATCCTCTGAGTGGAAGTAAGCGCAGTGTAATGACAAAACAAAAGAAAAAAAACAATTTTCATTTGGTTATACAACAATGTAAGTGTAACGAAGTTTCTCTGGCTAGTTGATTCATCCACAAAGTTACCGGTTAATTTATTATTTCATTAAACACAAACTTGGAATGAAAATTATCTTGAAAGCTATGTAGAATGGAAAATGCTCATCGACCTTGGAAGGATATACCAATTGCCACTCCATACATTTGCGGCTCCTGGAAAATTCCGCCACTGCCTAATTGAACTAATCCTGGTTGGTCTTTTTTGACCCCATCAAAAGCTATTTCAAATATCAAATACTGGACGTATACAATTTTTTCTTTTGATATCAGAAGCTTGAAACTTCTATCACACCAGCAAGAAGATTCATTATGCTCACTACTGTGGATTCAGCGAGTTGGCATGTGAAAGCATCCCAACCATTTCCCGTGATAACGAAGACTACTCATCATCAGTGCTGGTGATCTCCCTTTTCTTTTACTCCGGGGCTTATTACTTATCATGTTGTGTTCTTCTTCAAGGCTGCTCTCCTGCGATATGACAAGGACTGATTTCTTAGACATTCTATTATTATGTTTAAGGTCAAATTTAGGACCCAAATTATAACTCAAAAAAGATTTTTCATTCCTTCCTACTATTAACTCTTTAATGATCTGTTGAAAGTCTGAAACTCACCGAAGGCGTAGCGTAATCGTCTTTTTCATTAAGAAAACTACTAAATTTTGCTCTGCCTTGTTTAGTAGGAAAAATTTCAAGACCGGCGTTTTCAGGTACCGCAAATGTAGAAGAACTTGAACTTGAATAAGTACCTTCCTCCATTTCAATGCTTACTAGCTGATAAGAGGTTGAGTTGCAAAGAAAAAAAGGGATGGCTATAATAAACAACACATCTTAAATCATATTTTGGTTTTGTTCGAGTGTTATTAAGATATACCTGTAAAACAGAACTCTCTAGCATGGTTATTCTTTCCACTAAGGTGCCTTTGACACGAATCTCATCGAGTGCAGTAGCGAGAGGCTTTACTCGGTTATAGTCAAAATCCTTTGCTGTCGAGAACTCCCTTTGTGACATACTATGCTTCTCTTCCATATAGTGCACCTGCAAAATAATCCCCACTTCTCAAATAAACCAGGCTAGTTAACCAATGGGACCAATAGTTAATACTCAATAGTGCTCAAAGCTAGCTTATGAATTGGTAAGTATTTACCACACGATCAAGGCGATCCAGTCTTGAAAAAATGGAAATTGGTGGTGGTGAAGAAGATTTCTGATTTTCTTCATGCTCCATCGAAGTTTAATTCCTGAAAAGAAGTTGTTTTTGTCTCTTTCAGTCAATTTCTTAACTCTGATCAGGAATTCAGAATCCAGTGATAGATTGGAACTTAAACTTACAACAGAGTACGTAACAGAGCTCTGAACTTGAGAAGATTCTGAACTGTGAAGCGTGAATCTCTTCTTCAATTATGCACAAATAAAAGTCAGAAGAACAATGTGAGAAGAGGGAACGAGAAATATGCAGTTGTTGAAAGCATTAAATTGAGGTAACAATAATATGATCAACGTGACATGCATGCTTTGTCTTATCATCTCCATAATTCATTCAATTAAAGTACCTTATCTTCTTCTTCTTCATTTCTCTCCATGTCTTATCTGTACCTAGATTTAGTTCTGTTTATTATTTTTCTTTCTTGATTAAATGTGATTCTGGTATAATATTGTTTTTTAGGCATGGAGATCTTTTATCTTGTTGGTATCCCAGTGTATACGGCTAAGTGATTTCATATGTGCAGGAAGCAAGACTTGATGAGCAGTTGACGGAATTAAAAGTGGATCAGGATCCATAAAATATGTCAGAAAATAAAGTAAATGATCGTTGATCTCGCCTCCCTAATGTGCTTGGAACTTGGTAATTAGCGTAGATGAATCGAGATCTTGCAAGTTCAAAAAGTCCTTTTGGAGAGCATTTTCGGATCGCTAGAATTTTATGCGGGACAGGGTAAGAGTAGCTCCTTCCTTGGAGTGTGTCAGATCTCAGTTTTCAAATGATTTTGCAGTCAAAGTGGTATTCAAATAGCAAGATGTTTTACCTGAAATTTTTAGCAGTGAAATGAACTTGGAACTGTCTTGGTTTAATGTTAAGATGATGCAACAGAATATGTGAAACAGTGAAAGATCCCAGTCAATATTACTTTTTTTTCCTATCCTATGTACATAGTTCAGCAGAAATTCATCTTATCCTTTAAAACCCTGATTAAACTTTTTTTTTCCATCCTATGAGTATAATAAAAAGTAAACCCTGATTAAACTTTTTTTTTCCATCCTATGAGTATAATAAAAAGTAACCGAAAATATCTTTTACTTCTCCAATTAACTTTTTGTTCTTCCTCTAAAACCCTGATTAAACTGGTTTCAATAAATTGACTGTGATTCTCATTTGACAAGAAATTCTTAATACAAAAAACTTGCTTCAAAAAGAAAAGAAAAAAGTGAAAAAGTGAGTGATTGTTGTTGTCCAACAAAGAGTCCTTCATTCATAATTAAAAGAGGAATATGAAAATTTTGTCCTCTCATAAGATTTTACAAAAATAACTAGATTTTAAAAGTAAACATCAAATTGAATGGTGACATATTGGTTTCCGGTGCCATAATCTTACTCGAGCAAGTTTCAGTCAGATGCTCTTGGCACTGCTATAGGACTTTCAACAAGTCGTACAATCCCTGCTAATTTCTTTATGAATTCTCAGGATTCGTAACTTTAAATGGGGAACTTTTAGGTCATGGAGAGTACCCCCACAGCATCCTCGGATGGTCACTCTTTATGGAATCCTAGAGCCCTTGGACATAAACTGTTACTCATATGCCTGAACTGTCTGGCCTTATATGTGCGATGTTACTCATACGTGTTCGTCAGCCGTTGCCGGGCAAATAACTATGATTCAATGTAAAGACTAATTTGACTCGGTTGCCAATTCAAATTGTAGGGTAAGAAAGGTCTGTACTTGCTGTACCAAGAGTCTCGCGTCTTCTGATCTTTTTTTTATCAATAACAGGTCTGAACCTACAGTTCTATTTAGGGTATGAAGGCTCATGTCCATCACAACTTCATTACTAATGGTGGTGGGAAACCCTGTATTTTCTTGCTCAACTTTGACTGGCTAGGGGTGAAAGCAAAACTACTACTCCTAAAAAAGAACTGACCTTCACCAACTTGGTTTTTGAATCTTTTTATGCATGATATGTGTTCTCATAGCCAATATTACGAACTCACAAACTAAAATACCTCAAAATTGCACAGTTCATCCAAGCTTTTGATTGGATGGCCGTCCACTTGACAAAGTTCATATCAACTCAGCAAATCATGCAATCTTCTTAGCTAAAAAGATAGGAAACTTTTATCAGAAACTTCAACAACAAATTTGTTGCATACACTTCCCAAGTGATTATCAAGAATGCGATGAAGAACTGTCATAAAAGGAGAAATTGCCATACATTATCAGTAATCCTAGAAGGTATAGAAAGCAAAACAGAATAAGGCAGGAATCCAGCAACAAAAACATCAGACAAACTAACAACATAATCTTCTTTCACCGGGACAAAGTAAATAGACAACCACTGAAACAGCTATCAACTACTCAAATCTTCATTCATTAGTTACTAGATACCATGGTTTCAACTCAAATCTTCATTCATTAGTTACTAGATACCATGGTTTCAAGGTTCATAAAGCATAACCATAACGTTTGATGCAAAATTCATTACCAGACGAAAACAAATGTTAAAAGGAGTTCCAACCTTGTAGATTACTTTTAAAGGGGAAACAGCAACCACCTAACTCCACGAAATCATCATTTTTCATCTCTTTCCCTATTCCATTGTTCAATCCTCGCTCTCCTTTCCTCACTTCCTTCTCTAACAGGACTACCTCGAACAGGACTCCTATTTCGCCTTGGACTCCCATGCCTTCGTCTGCCACCTCCATCACTATCATACCTTCCAGGCCTATCTCCACTGCGTCTCCCACTACCACGATAGTCACCACGATCACGGTATTCAACACTATGCCTATCCCCACTCCGTCGGTGGCGTGGAGGACTCAAACTCCTGCTTCTACTCCGACTTCGACTAACATATGATCGACGATACCTTCCATATAATTTCCTCCTCAATTCTCTCCCAATCTGCTTCACATGCATAAAATTACAATACCCACCCCGATTACAGCTGTTCTCTTCAAACTGCCTGCAAGTCGCCTCACGAAAATCTGTGACAGGGGAAAAGTCAGCAATGATTGGCCGCCCAGAGTAAAACCGCCCCTGCAACGCTTTCAAAGCAGCAGCAGCCTGATCTTCCTCCTTGAATTGCACGTACACATTCCCCACCATGTGATCAGCAAGGTTATCACAGATATTAAGACTTTCAAGCTCCCCAAATTTGTTCAGCTCCTCAAATATATCCTCATAAAAATCCTCAAAATGTTCTTGAATCTTTCTAGGGTCAATTGACTGTCCTTGTGGATCAACACCAGGAGTGATCATATCAGGCCTCTGATACATATTGGATAGTAAAAGAGTAGGTGAGATAGTAGGGCGATTGTGAAGTCTAGAACATCGATCACCATGACGACATGCTCCAATCTTGAAATAAAATGGACAGTTCACCCTGTCCTTCTCAGTTCCAAATATCGACGCTAAGTGTTCCGCCATTAGGAGAACCCAATTTCACCTGTAACATATAACAATTGAATATGAAAACTCTAAAATCCCTAACCAATTACAAAACAAAAGAATTCAAATTACAATATTGAATTAAAACCTAATTTCACCGATTATGGCTTAGTTGAAGTATAACAATTGAAGTTCTTAAGATTCGCAGCTGAAAAGATAATACTAATAAACAAGGGAGAAAATGGTTTTGCAGGTATTTCGAAGAGAGACATCCAAACCTTATTTTGTAGAAACTGAAGAGGATCTAAATCTAATCTATCAATGTATTATAACATGCATCGTAAAAACCCTAATTCTACAACAACAACAAAAACAAAAATCGAAAAAAAACCTAAACTTACAGAATTTCAGTGGATTGAGTTACCGGTTACGAAATCTTCCAAGGGAAGGAAATGAACATGTGAGGAGGGCGAGGGTTTGAGAGGTGAATATTTTTGCGAGCTCTCTTGGTCGGTTAAAGTGATCTGACAAATGGCGCTTGTGTGGTACCTTATAGCAAACACTGACCAGAGCCGAACTTGCACAAGGAGGTGCGGTGAGTTGCACTTAATACTAGTCCCAACTATAGTTACACTTCTCTTACACCCATCAATTGAGAACTGTGTGATTCAGAAATGACCAAGTTTACTAGTTTCAGGATTTCAGCACTTCATGCAATCCTGGTTAAGTACATGAGCTTTTCAAACCAAAGAATAGGAGAAACACAAAGGCTGATTTAAACAAGTCTTTTTATTGAATCAAGTTAAATTGGCATATAACCAGAAGGAAAAAAAAGTTGCTGATAATTCTTTCAGCAAGCTTTTTATCAATAACAAGTTTAGTACAACAACGGGCCTCTCAGCAAATAAAAACCGCAAGTCTTTCTTGAAAATCAACCAAACAAACAAATAAAAAAAGGGTCAATGCAAGATCATGCTTTAGAGGAAAAAGCCGATCAATGCAAAATAAGATGCAATACAACACATAATGGTTGAAACTATTATTGTCTATCTAGGAAGACTGTGTGCTGGAAAATTACGCAATGGGTTTGCCTTCAGCAGCTCTGACTCCCTGCGCATTACACCACACAAGCATATTTAATATATTTAGAAGTTATAAGTCACAACTCTAAGATTTTTTATAACGAGATAACAAAATGAGGCATTAAGCTTACTTCTTAAGTTCAGCACCATCCACTCTCCTAAGTTGCTTGAGCGAAGACTTTTCATCTTTGGCGGCTTTCGCTGATCTGATTAACAGGAAGAAAGGGAAAGTAAATTTACCAGTATGCTTGTTATAGGGTGTAACATGTCTCCACAAGTATGGACTAAATGCGCCAAGTGACTGGCAGAGGCTTAAACCAAAACTGAAAATGTTTACAGTCACTTCCATCCATTTGTGGTATTTTCTCCTAACGTTACAAGTAACTTAAAAGTACGAAAATTATCTGCAAGGTTAAATTCATTGGGGCTTACTCTGCACATTCTTCGTCAACGAACACCTGAATACAAGCGCTAGCTGCTGGTACAGCTCTAGATACAGGTCTTTGCGGAATCTGATAGAACAAATGGACTACCATGAGTTTTCATTGGTTCATTGGTTTGAAGACAGTTAAATTATAAATATCCGGTGACAATGAAAGCATGATTTAAGGTTTAGGCTTAACCTTAGTTGAAGTCCACTTAGCAGGTATTGCAGAATTCTCCTTATTTCGCTCCGAACGAGTTCCAAGAGAGAATACTTTCTTGTCATTCTTCAATATTTCTGGTTGATGACTTGGGGCAGCACTCTCATTTGTATCTTTGTAAATGGAAATCGTTGAAGGACACCTGCAGAAATGAAATTGTCAACCACATTAAACATAAGGAAGTGAGTGTGTATAATAAGCGAATTGGACTATGTAGGAAATACACATTGTCATATTCTGACTTCCATACTATCAAATAGAAACACGATGCCATAACATCATGGTATAAAACAACTGATTCCCTGAACAACTGTCAAGATTGAGCAGGAAACAGGTTTCCCCAAAACAGGAATGAGTACAGCTGACAGACAATCAATCTCCCTATGTTATAGAAATTCAGCAATTTCCATGCAGAAACAAGCAATAAATGATTAGCTTAATAATGAATAGTTGCATAGTCACTATCCATATAATAATTTGGTAGCATAAAGTCAAGAATATGGGGCATGCCACACAAGTCTACATACACGCCCCAATACCACACTCGACCCTGATCTTGCACAATCAAAATTTCTCACCTATCTAGCTTCAGCTTTTTGTTAGCAAGGTCAGTTTTCTGCTTCAACTGTCTTCCTGCAATATTTAAATTAGGCAAATACATCAAGGTGAGAACTTTAATGGAATGTGAAAAACTAAAAGTATAAAGTAGACTTATTGACATCAAGCAAAAACAAACAAGTACGACTTACTGGCTTCTCCTGTAGTCAAGACAGTTCCAAAGCTTCTGTGAGGTAAATGACTATCTTCTGGCTCCTCCTACATTTTAAAATACAGAAAACAATAAATAACAATGAACAAGTAGAAAGAACAAAAAATCAATCATTGCCTTCAGAAACGTACTACAGGAGCTTGAGGTCTTCTCATGGAGCGAGTAAAAAACTTCCTGAAAGATGCTTCCATTTTCTCTATTGGCTGTGCTTTCCTGAGAGATGTAAAGTTCTCCGTTAGTTAACAGTTTAAAACACAAGAGACAAACATATAAAAGCAAATTAAATAAACAGATGCAAGAATGCAAGATATAGAGGAATGAAAAGAAAATGAGATACGGAGGATGGCTGTGCTGTACGATTATTTACTAATACTGTATAACCATAGGCTCCCTTATACCAAATTAAAGTGGCTAATAATTTACAAAAAGCATTACATTACTAACAAAATGAATTAACATATATAAACCAAATGGAATAAAAGGGTTGCATTACCTCTCCATGCCAAGGTTGAATATTTCATTTGCAGTTTTCAGCTTATTTTTTGACTCCAAATATAAACCATATGAAATGTAATATGCCGAATGTGATTGACCTATCCCGTTTGACTGAAGAAACTTGTATATGACCTCAGCATCAGCACAATTCTCTGCCTGAAAACCCCAACGTATATAACTCAAGTAATGATCTTGTGGAAATTTTCAATATGCTTCAAAGTTAAAGTAAAGTAAAACAATGATAATGGGTGAACTTACATATTCCAACCACACTTTGAGGTAACGACGGTCCTCCTTGTACTGCTCCGAATTCCAAAAAGCACGTACACATTGTTCATAAATCACAACCAATCCCGAACAGTCTCCACCGGTGGGAAAGGACTCTTGGACCCATTTGATGCACCTTCATATATCACATAGGGTTAATAACTTAACATTAGTGCTGGTCTATAATCTACATAATTGACATAAATTGAAGAAATAAAATGGAAAATTCTAAGATATTCTGCCAAATTTTTACTTCTGCTAAGAAGAGTGTAATACACTGAAGAATCAACAAATAAAAACCAAAACAGCGGTCTCTTTTTGTCTACAGGTTTCTTGGAGTCACTAATTTAGACTTTCTATATCATACCCATGAGCATGTGGATTCAATCCAAACTGACCATGGTTAATAAGTAATTCCAACAAGTGAAAAATACAATATTTTCAAACCAATTCAAAATCCCTAAAGAACTGCCTCCACCGCTAAACCCAAAATCCCCTAAAATTTCCAAATCTACAGAAAAAACAAAATAAAATTTAAAACTGAAACTGAAACTAATGAAAAACCCTAATTTAAAATCAAGAAATAAGCCAAGTAAAGGAATGAAGATAGGTACTTACTCGATCCAAGGTTTAAGAGGATCATCTCCTTTATATTCATCAATTGCCGTAATAAGTCTCCTAAATTCCCCCAAAAGACAATGAAACGAAAACAAATTAAAAATTGCCATTACATCCAGCTGACAGCAATGAAAATATGCAAATTCTTACAAATAACTAGTATCGGGCAGATCGAAGAATATTACCTTCTTTCCTCAATGAGAGATTTTTTGAGGTGATTATCAGTTTGTGATTTGAGTGCTTCGTTTAAAACATTAACATTTCGTCCTCTTTTCATAGGTCTAACGTTTTCTTTGAAAAGTTCCCATTCGTTTCCAGTTGTTTTATTGGAAAGTAGAAACGCTGTCTCTGGATCTAAGGTACTGATTCCTTCCATGGCTGCGATATCTCTCTTCCTGTTTCCTTCTGCTTCCCTAAATCCTAGAGAGAGAAGATAAGATATTTGAATTTTGAAATCTGGCGTTTTTGATCGTTGGAGTTTGGAAAGTATGGGAGCCTAGGGTAATAAAATGGCTTTTAAAGACTTTAGATAGCAAATGGGCTTGGGCAATACAAGGAAAATGATTAACAGTGGGTCCACGAAGGGCTGACAAAAACCCAACCGATACGTCAAACCTGATAACTTGACTTTAACTTTGAAGTTTTTTTTTTTTTCCTTTAGGAACAAGAGCAAAAAACTTCCAATTTCATAACGGTTAGAATGCTTACGAGAATCAAATACATCGTAAATAAAATATACGAACAGATACAAAATATATGTATGCTAAAATACAACAAAAGTATTGTAGGCAATCTTGTGTATAAACTACAATAAAACAATCAGAGAAGAAGAGAAACGCAAACCCAATTAAACGAAATCAAAGTCGAGGCAAGGATTATATCCTCTAGCCTTAAGACAGATTCACCCTGCACTGGTGCTTACGGACTATCAATGTCTGTCTCCCAAGATACAACGACTATCTTCTCGATGTAGTAGCACTCCAAACTTCGAGAAACGATGAACCAAACTTAAAGTGATGAACTCTCTCTTTAACACAAACTAAATAGATGATTTTAGAACGCAGTAGGATGATTATTAGGTTTCTAGTTGTTCTCTAATCCAAATATGCAGGGTATTTATAGATGTTAAGTACATCTTCATTGAAACTATGTGATGTTTCATGGAGATCCTTCAAGACTATATAGAATAAACATTTAGAGCGAGTATGATGCTTCTACTATCTCATACCTCGACTCTCGAATAAATATAACGCTCCTAGACAGATGGCCTGCTAGCATAAAACCATTCATTGATTAATTCTAGCGCAATATTCATCAATTGCATTCCTATAAAATAATCTATTTTTATCACAATATCTCATTACTCCGTTTCATGGCTTTTCTCAGCTGAATTCCATGGATTAATGATAGATATGCACTTTTCGGGCTTTTGGGCCAGTGGGCCACCTCCGAGCAAGCCCCGAGAAAATGGTGCAAGTGTACTTAACAATAATGCACGAGCGAGCACCCAAATACACAAACGAGCATCCAAAATATGGACGAACGAGGAAGTATGGAGACCTGTGCAAAATAGGAAAGGAAAATTATAAAAAAAAAAATTAAAAATTAAAGAGGCGAACAAAGGGACCGAGGCCAACGGACGGCCGACCATGCGCGGGTCGTGGGCGGTCCCACACATCTCCATCTTTTAACTTATTTTATTATTTTCCTCATATTTTGAGACTCCCTCGTTTGAGCAAAATTCCTAGTTTTCCGTATTTCTCCACACAAGTTGGAAAATAATAAAAAATAGGGAAGAGCGTCACGGAACCGAGCCCGCCGGCCGGCCATGTCACGTCTGTGGCCGGTCCCACGCCTCTTCAATTCCTTACTTTAGTATAATTGCTTCTCTCATCTCATGAAACTTCCTCGTTTGAGCAAACTTTTGGTTTCCATATTTCTTCAATATTCCTCAAATCTCCAAAAAGCCAGAAAGTCAAATGGTCCCACGACCGTCCAGGCTTCTCACGGCAAATATTAAAATATCATTATTTTAATACTCATACAATATTGGTCGCACGAGCAAAGTCCTACTTGCTCATTCAAGCAAAAATTAAGAATTTCAATCAAGATCAAACTCTTCTGAAAATCCAAAATATTGCACAAACGTACACCAAAACACCTGAAACTCTCAGGAATGGACGCGCGAGGGGCATGGTGGCCCGTGCGCCACCATGACCGGACCTGGCCGGTCCTTTGGCCATCATGGTCGGCCGGTCCCATGCCTCTGCATTATTATTTCAATAATAATTCATATCTTTCCATAATTCTGGAACCTCATTCATGGACATTCCTCCGAACGCTCGGACGTTCGTTCACCACCAATGGCCGGATTTCATGCCCATTGACCGGTTGATACTTCTTGACCCACGTTGGACAACTCTCAATCCAGGGTTCTTGTTAGAGCACTGCTCGGTCGAAATCGCAAGCGTTGCTATCTCAAGCTTGTTTGTCAAGTTTAGTTGATCAGAATTATATACTTGATTTCTAGTCTACTTATAGCTATGTCTCGGATTAGGATAGAAGTGTGTAATTGAGCTTTAGACTTCATGGTGTTCACCAATTGAAGAAGAAGATCTACCGAAGAGATTGGAGGAACTTCATCAACAAAAGGTGTGTGGAGACTATCACTCAGAAATATATTATATTCTATCTTCTAATGAGACTAAGTCGTATAGCTATATAGACTTTTATATTATACACATTTGATATTTCGAGTCGAGTTTATTTTACTTATCTATTTATCAAAATACGTGTTGGAATCTTTTAGCTTTGCTAAGTTCATCGTATTCTTGACGAGTTTAGTTAGAGACAATTTATTTGTTGGAAACTAAATATTAAGTCAAAGATGATGATGTGAAAATTACCTTGAACATCTTATATGATTTGTGCGAGAAAATCATTTGATGTCAACTTGGGAAGATTCGTATTGATCGATTAATCACTTGAGAATTACTTGAAGTTAGTGGTATGTGTAAGATTACCATTGTTGTCTTCCAAGGATGTTTCAATGATTAAATGAGAGTTTTAGAATGACTACTATGTCTGGATATAATGCAGAATGTATACCTTGTACACTGACAGTGCAAGTCTAGTTCAGGTCCGGAACTATTGTTTGCGAACTGTTTTACTTGTAAAGGTCCGGAGTTGTTGTTCGCCTACCTTGTTTTCGAACGGGCTAGACAAGGCCAAGTCCGGAACTGTTGTTCGCCTACCTTGTTTGCGAACGGCTGGACAAAGCCAAAGTCTGGACTCTTGTTCGCGTACTCAGTTTGCGAACATAGTGCTCAAGTTCCAAAATCGGCAAGTATGGATTTTCATACTCATGAACTCAGGTTCGTTTGCGAACTAAAGTCCCTGGAATATTAATGTATTAAGGTATGTGAACTAGTTTTACAAACCGTAGCATTATGTTTATGAATTGGTTCTTGTATAAGTACTTTGTACAATCACAAACCAAACCGATTTTGTTTCAAATAGTTTATATACATAATTTTATAAAATGATGAACATTTGGACAACTTTCTTGAAACACATTTAGATTCATTTGATTATCTATCATGATTGATTGATCATCATATTTGATCTAGAAATGTTAGATGAATATGGCTAAGGTTTAAGAGTTAATATGGCTAACTTCGGTTAACTATTATTGAGCCAACAAAATATACACGTTTGGGTACGGTTCATCCATATCTAAATATAGGTATATTTCATTAGTGTGTATCAAGCTAATACCATCCTACAGTGGAGATTGATTGCTTAGTTTCTAAGCAGACTTAGATTGAATCTTAAATGATGAGTTCATCTAACGGTGAATATTGAATGCTTGTTACTAAGCTATCTTCGCTTTGATTGTAAGAAACCTTGATTTTAAAGACTATATAAGGGAGAACTCTAGCATCTTGGAAACATAATCCCGACACTTCTATGTGTCCTAGTTGCAAACTAGAAATGCAAACTTAGGTATTTATAGACCAAGGATGTTTGGACAACAAGGACTTTCCAAAACCTAAACTTTTCTCAAGATATGCAATGAATAGCAAAATTCGGTTTTCCTAATTCCAATAAATGCTTGTCCAAATGTACTTCCTGTAAACAATTGTACAAAGTGCTTATACAATAACCAATTCATGAACAGAATGCGACGGTTTGTAAAACTAGTTCACATACCTTAATAATTAAAGTTCCAGGGACTTTAGTTCGCAAACTGAGTTCGCAAATGAACCTGATTTCATGACTATGAAAATCACACTTTACCTATTTAGAACTTGACCACTGTGTTCGCAAACTGACTACGTGAACAACAACTCCGTACTTTGGCTTTGTCCAGCCGTTGGCAAATAGGGTACGCGAACAACAGTTCCGGATTTGGCCTTATATAGCCGTCCGCAAACAAGGTACGCGAACAATAGTTCCGAACCTTTTCACAAGTAAACCAGTTCGCAAACAAGGTTCGCAAATAATAGTTCCGGACCTGTACTAGACTTGCACATTCATTATACAAGGTATACATTCTACATTATATCCAGACATAATAGTCGTTATAAAACTCTCATTTAATCCTTGAAACATCCTTGGAAGACAACAATGGTAATCTTACACATACCACTACCTTCAAGTAATTTTCAAGTGATTAATCGATCAATACGAAACTTCCCAAGTTGACATCAAATGATTGTCTCACACAAATCATATAAGATGTTTGATGAGTGCCAAATATTGTATAATTTTATCCCTTTTTGTTGGCATTTAACTCATCTTTTGTGCAGTAATTCTACATTTTATCCCATATTCTGTATTTTCATTGTTTTCAAGAATAAATATTTTTCTTACTTAATTTTGCATTTTTAGGTAATAAATAAAGTCTGGATGACTTGCGGAGCGGAAAAGAGACAAGAGTGGTGAAAGCCGGAGAAATTACACAAGGAAGCCGCGAAGATGGTGGCGCATAGCCCCAAAAGACTAGAAATTGGGCTCAAGAAGGAAGAATTGCTCTTAAAGAAGAATATGGGCTTGGCATACCCAAGGCCCAAAACCCTTACCCAAACCTTTTCTATAACCAAAACCGCCTCCAGTCTCATCCTCAGATTGGATCCAACTCATCATCCACGTCGCTCATTCATAGAGCATCAAAATCTGAAGTCTCGGCCAACGCCAACAGCGCATAAATTCCAAGCCTTCAGATTAGATTGTAGTTTGAATCAACGATCGCTTCTATGCCTGTGCATCAAAATTAGATACTCCCCCCGCTTTACACTACAGTACCTAACATCATCTAACACCGTTGACTTCGTTGTATTCACAATCCGACGGTCGAAGTGATTCATCTCTTATACTACCGTTAGATCTACCAACCATATTTGCATCCAACGCTCAATGTTTCTGATCATCATCTCCGATGTACATGCTCCACATGAAAATTCCTATACCCTAAAAACATCGAGAGTTTTTCTCTCATTCCCTCTTCTCGTTCCGTTCTTCTCCCACCATTCCTCTGCAGAAACACCCATTCCACCACCACCATCACCTCCACCTGCTACTTCCATCATCCATCGCTCCTTCACCACCATTTCTACCACCAACTCCTCCTCTGTCTCAATCACCTTTACATCCCCCTACTCCTAGCCATCTATTAACGCAGCCAGCAACCCCTCTTTCTCGCTGGAACCCTAGGCTTGAAGAGTTGATGAAATATAGGCTATAGATTGAAATGAGGGCAGAGAAGGATCGAGAGAGAAAGAAGAGGCATGGGTCACCACCAATTCAGCGGATTTGGTGAGTAAATTTCGGATTTTCAAAACCCTAATTTCAAAATTAGGGTTCACAAAAATTGGGTATTTGTATGTTATAAATGAGAGTGTGTAGAGCATTTAAGGGTGTTCTTGGACTCGCCAGTAACCACCCAATTTGGGTTAGGTTCACTTCTAATTTCTAATTTCAAATTCCAAATCAATTTAGGGTTCTTGTTTCTAATTTCAGTTTTAAATTTCAATTTTACTTTCAATTTAGTGTGTTGTTTAATTTATATCATTGCATGTTTCAATTCAGTTTTAGTTTAAGTTTAGCTTAATTTGCATTTTCAATTCGAAATTAAATTTAGTCTGTGTTAGTTTAATTTAATTTGTTAATCTATGTTAGTTTACTTTTAGTGTTTCAATTCAGTAATTGTGTTCAAATGCTTTGTTTAATGTTCACGTTTCAGTTCATGTTTGTTAGTATTGTGCCTGTTTTGTGATTCATGTTTTAGTGCCACTGTTCTTGTTAAGTTTAAATCAATACCATGTTTCCTTTTGTGTTTGATCAATTCCATGCTTGGTTATGTTTAATTCCAGTTCATGTTTCATTTCAGTCCCTGTGATTTGTTTTTAAATGTCTAGTCCATGTTCTTATGTCTTGTTTAATTCATGTTTTGTTCACTGTTAGTGGTAGAAGTTTAGCTTTGAGCATTGTATTGATTGAGCATGGGGAGAAACTAGTGCTCACTAGTGACTGTGAGCAACTAGTTCTCTTCCCACTCTAGTTGTATGCCTAGGCTCTCTTGTTTTGTCAACTGTTAGCTTCTCAATGTTAGGCTTTGTTTACTGTTGTGTGTCATGCTAGGTTAGAGCCTTAGAGCATTGAGTTGATTGAGCAGTGGGAGAAACTAGTGCTCACTATGACTGTGAGCAAGCTGGTGCTCTTCCCACTCTAGATGAATGCCTTGGCTTTGCTTTGTTACTTTTCTTCTCCTCCCTGCCCTTGGCTTAGGCCTTGGTTCCATTTTCTCTGCTTGTAGTTTCATTGTTCTGTCACCTTCTCATAATAGTTTCATTGCTTGTAGTTTCCCTTGCTTTTGTGCTGTCTGTCACCTTCCATTGTTTCCTGTTAACTGCCTTTGTGCCTCAATTTTCACTGTTCTTGGCTTAGTGCCACCATTACTAACTTCACTGCCATCCTCTCTTCTTTTCTCCTTGCCTTGCTACTCTCAGCTGCCTTGGCCACTGCCCTGCAACCCTGCTGCTGCTGCTGCTTTCCTTCCTCTTGCTACTGCTGGCTGCTACTTACTTATCTTCTCCTGTTGCCTTCACTTCTCCAGCCTTGATGTGCTCCTGCCAGGCCCAGCCTTGTTTGCTGCTACTGCTCTAACCCAGTTCAATAAGGCTCAGTTCAGTTCACTTGAACCCAAATTCATACATTTCCAAAGGCCCAGATCCTTGACTGAATCCAAAGCCCAGTTCACATCAAAAGACACTGAGCCCAATTCACAGTTGAACTGTTGAGCCCAAGTTCAGTTCACTGTTAGCCCAAAGCCCAGTGCAACTCTAAAGACCAAAAGCCCATAAGTTCACAGTCAATCCAAAAGCCCACTGATCCCAAAACCATTTCATTGTTACAAACAAACCCACTAAGCCCAAAGCACAATTAGAAGCCCAATAGCAATTTAGAGCCCAAATAGCTAGAAACTCCAAACACTCCCAGTCTCTGTGGATCGACCCGTACTTGCACGAGCTACAACTGACGACCGTGCACTTGCGGTATTACTGTAGGCCCGCGTTTTCATTTCGCTTAATTTTCACGCATCTCCGGGTCCACCAATGTTCAAGGTAATTTTCACATGATCATCTTTGACTTAATATTTAGTTTCCAACAAATAAATTATCTCCAACTAAACTCGTTAAGTATACGATGAACTAAGCTAAAGCTAAAAGCTTCCAACACATATTTAGAGAAATAGATAAACGAGATTGGACATTAACAAATCGCGTCCAAAGAAATCCTTCTTTTATTATAAAAGTAAGGTCGCTCATGTTGTTCTCTTGGGAATGACATCAAATGGAGGAGAGTTTTTAAATGAACTTGTGCTTAATTCCATATCTTTGTATGGAGAGCGGTTATGGAATTTTGAAGGGGTTAACTTGTATCTTTATAAACACCTTGATGAATACACTAAGTTTCGACTATGTGAAATCATCGAAACAAAGTTGATATGTTCTCTTTTAGACATGAATTATCTTTTTGAGAATTTCATTATGACCCCGTATTTTTCGTACCTTTGCCAATTTATATTGATAAAATGGGGGAGAATTATTTGGTAGTTCACACTACATACATATGGTTTACGGATCATTATATAAGGGTGAGTGGTTTTCATTATGAGATGGAAGTATTGACTAAGGGGGAGTGATACATATCACCGTAGTATTATTTCAAAGTTGTGATGCAAATGGACTTTGATTCGATATAATAGTATTATGACATTGTATAACAATGTTTGAGAACTTTCGTTTTCATATTGTTATGGCTACAGATCTTCAACAACAATGATGTTGAGTTGAACAAATTCAGAATCGATAAAGAACTTGAAGTTACGAAGAATTCAAGGAAGTTGAAGAGCCAAGGAGATCAAGCATGATGGATCAGAAGCTACAAAGTTTATTCATTTTTTAATCCATATGTATTGATAGTTTTGTCACTAAAATTGACAAGGGGGAGGGGGGGGATTGTTAGAGCACTGCTCGGTCGAACTCGCAAGCGTTGCTATCTCAAGCTTGTTTGTCAAGTTTAGTTAATCAAAACTATATACTTGATTTCTAGTCTACTTATAACTATGTCTCGGATTAGGATAGAAGTGGGTAGTTGAGCTTTAGTATTCACGGCGTTCACCAATTGAATAAGAAAATCTACTGAAGAGCTTGGAGGAACTTCATCAACAAAAGGTATGCGGAGACTAAAACTTATCTATCACTCATAAGTCTATTCTATTATATCTTCTAATGAGACTAAGTTGTATATCTATATAGACTTTTACATTATACAAATTTGATATTTCGAGCCGAGTTTATCTCGCTTATCTATTTCTCGAAATATGTGTTGGAAGCTTCTAGATTTAGCTAAGTTCATTGTATTCTTGACGAGTTCAGTTGGAGAAAATTTATTTGTTGGAAACTAAATGTTAAGTCAAACGATGATCATGTGAAAATTACCTTGAAACATCTTATATGATTCTTGTGTGAGACAATCATTTGATGTCGACTTGGGAAGTTTCGTATTGATCGATTAATCACTTGAGAATTACTTGAAGCTAGTGGTATGTGTGAGATTACCATTGTTGTCTTCCAAGGATGTTTCAATGATTAAATGAGAGGTTTAGAACAACTACCATGTCTGGATATAATACAGGTTGTATACTTTGTATACTAACTGTGCAAGTCTAGTTCAGGTCTGAAACTATTGTTCGCAAACTCTGTTTGCGAACTGGTTTCTAAAACCATTATTAGGTTAACGACTTGAAGACTTCATTTGGGATTCGTGAAGCCAGATCCAACTATTTTCTATGTAGTTACGTATTCTGATCTTACTTGTTCTATTGTATTGAGTTTTATCTTCTTTAGGATTTACTCAAGATTCATCTCCGGTAGGTAATATATAAAAAGTAATCACAATAGTTCTTCGTCTCAGACTCTTGTGGTTCCGCAATAACTTCTTCTGTTAATCAGTCAGGTTATTGTGAGGTGACTAATATTTCTAGGTTGCTCTTCGGGAGTATATGACCGGATTATTAGTTGATTCTTGTTCACCTTGATCTTTGTATCAAAAGACGGAATAAAAAGAATAAAGGATAGACATATCTGTGGGAAACAGATTTGTTTATAAGTCTTCGACTTTGGGTCATAGCAACTCTTAGTTGTGGGTGAGATCAGTTAAGGGAATCAAGTGCGCAAAATCCGGCGTGGTTCTAGAGTCGTAAAGAACGCGACTGTACCTTAATCGGTTGAGACTTGCTTAGGGCTCAACTATATTCCAGTCCGAAGTTAACTTGTAATAGGCTGGAGTCTGTAGCGGCTTAATACAGTGTAGTGTTCAAATCTGGACTAGGTCCCAGGGTTTTTCTGCATTTTCGGTTTCCTCGTTAACAAAATTTCTGGTGTCTGTGTTATTTATTTTCCGCATTATATTTGTTTATATAATTGAAATATCACATATTGTGCGTAGATCAATCACAATTGATAAATCCGACGTTGTTTGTTGGATATAACTTGATTGAAACTTGAGCATTGGTCTTTGGTACCGTCCAAGTTATTCCTCATATCAATCAGGCTCAAGGATTTCTATCTGTTTGATTTGTTGATTGTATGGAGAAAGAGATAAAGCTCTTTGGTATATTTCTTGATTGAGTCTCACTTTTAAGTTGGTACTTTCGGAATTATATTGGAGTTTAGTCCATACAGATTTCCGAATGAATTACTGGGTGTGGATGTTATACCCCCGCTTTTTCATTATGTAATGAGGGACGAAACTTTTAAAACGCGTGGTAATTGGGGTAATTTGTTAATTATTCAACAAATAAGATAAAAATGTCAAATTCATATTCCTTATAGAAGTTTCCACAAAGATGGATCCTAAGGTTGTACTTTCACAGACCAATTGACATTCTCCAAGGTATCTGAAGAGACAGAAACACATAAATGCAAAGAATTGATGGAATTTAGTACCAAATATCGTTTTGCGTTTATGATATTAATATCTCATTATGATTAAGAAGATCTGAACGATATAAATGAATAAGATATTTTATAAGAAAGAATCATACACAAAAGAAAATCAGACATTAAATAAATGAATACGATCATGCCAAAGGAAAACCATACATATTTATATAATCTTATGATCAATATTCTCCATCAATTGTATTGCATTTGTGTATTTTATTGCTTAAAATGTCGAAATTTACCGAATTCACATATTGTATTCTCATATTAACAATATTCGGTAATGAAGGATTAATTGAAGGAAGAACGACTACAAGTGAACTAAAACATTTATATAATATAAGGAATGTTGTAGTTGCAGGAAATCCTACACTACATCCTCACAAGATTTCATTTACATTCAACTCATTTAAATTAACAGTCTTAATTTTATTGATTAATCTTTGAAAAATCTTACAAGAAAAGATAAAGGAATCAAGAATAACCACTGCTCTAGATTTTCTCTCTCCTATTTACTTGTTTCTTAATCAAAAAATATCTCTCCTCTCTTTACAGCTGATCGGCTCTTTATATATAGAGTTTTACATAGTGGATGACAGCTAATCTAACTTTTATTTTCGGATATGGCTTGCGAGATTCTCGCAACCTTACAAATGTTGATCTCGCAAACTCTCTAATTTTCGCAGGACCATCACATTTTTCTCATGATTTAGCTGACGTCGTTTATTATTTCGTTTCTGAAGTTATTCTGCGACGTTGATGTGTTATGTTGTTAATAATTTCGTTGAGGCATTATTGCTGCGAGATTCTGATCCTACATCTTGCCTCTTCTCATATCTTCTCTGCGAAGTAGAGAATGATGTGAGAAATGCCGCAACTTTTCATCTGTTCATATTCTGTATTTATCACACGTATTCTTTCTTCCATCTATTTCTTGACACGTCTTCTGTAAGCCCTGCTTTTCAACCGCTCACGTCTTTTCGCCTTAATGGCGTTTATTTCTCCGAGTAAAAAAAATCTTCTTTATATATTCTTCTTACTCTTCTTTCCATTTTCTTTTTACTTTCTCTTCTCTTTTTATTCTCTCATCTCTGCAACTCTATTGTTCTTCCGTAAGTTCTGCTACTGTAATTTTTCCCTCTTCAATCTTCTTACTTTTTATCCATTCCCATACTCTATATTCAGATGTGCCTCCAAGTGGCCACAAACATGAGAAAAACTTAAAAGATGTCCAAAAAGATTTTGCTGAGAAAGGTTTCACACTTTCTACCATTCCTGGTGAAAGTGCCAAGTCAATTCTTTCTATCAAACTTTTCTCTGATCAACATTGTGATGATCAATCAATCATAATTTCGCTAGGTCAAATTCTCGCAGGTCTCCCCATTCCTCTTTATGACCCAGATATTCCTCTGTTCTATGAAATTCTCGCTCACTCGGGATTTTCGCGAGCTATCTTCCAATTGAGTGGGGATTGCATCCGTCTGATGCTAGAGTTCGCTAACCGTGGTGCTGGTAAAGGATCTATTTACTCCAAAGAACTTAGGGATCCTAAATTCGCAGACTTGGAGATAATTGCTGAAAAATACACAGTAGCGAGTTTCTTTGAAAATTATGAATTGATCTCCATGAAGAAAGAGAATACTCGCTGGGGTATTCGCTTGAAAAGGAAAGATAATTGATGAAGCTAAAATACTCATGCAAGACATTGATTGGCATTCTGGTAAGAACACAACTCCTCGCCAATCCAAAGATGATAAATGGTGTTTTTTCCCTTGATGCTGAAAGGACCTTACATTGCTGGGTCAAATGTTCTTCCTGAGAATCTCGCTCTATCAACCTTGGGTATTCTCTTGGCCCGAGAAGAGAGAAAGAGGTATGTTCTTCCAGTTTCCCACTTTATATTTCTTTATTTGTCTTTATTCTTTTGTTCGCTGACTCTTGCGACATTCTACAGATCCAAAACTGAAAGATAGCTATCACAGGACTGGGAAGGCTAGTACCTTGTTAGCTCTTCGCTCATACACAGATGAGGTAAGAAATATTCTCTTATGATTTTAAACAGTATATTGTTGCTCTATTTCTTATTTCTATCTGTGTGTGAAGATTATTGCTGAAATAGAAGACCTGCCAATGTTGCGAAGACTGGTGATAAAGGCAAAGGTGCTCTTCGCAGGGAAAAACCAACTGCTCCTCCTTCAAAGAAGAGAAAAATCCGTTCTTCCTCTCCTTCAAATATTCCTTCTCATGAAAACTCCGAGAGTGATGAGGATGATGAGGATAATGATGACCTTGCTTGCAAATGAAGATTCTCCATCTGAATCTTCTATGGCTAAGCTCTCTGGCCTCTTTTCTGATTCTTGCAAGGAATGGGAGATAGTCAATTCGCTAATACCTGCAAAGCTCTCGCTACAATTTGCGATGTTCCTTTATTGGATGGTGATAATTCTCTTCGCGGAGTTTCTAGATCAGTGACTCCCAATTCCTGCATTCTCTTAATAGTCTGGTATGCTTTCGTCTTTTACTTCTTCATTATTGTAACTCAAAATCTCTTTCTATTTTAATACTTTTTATATTTTCTGCAGGCTGGAAAAGCTTCTTTCGCGTTGCCTCAGATCTGGAGAGAGACGCGAAATTCTTGAAAAGAAGAATCTTCAATTTCGTGCAAAGAATGAGGAACTGGAATTGAAGTCAAATGTCTTCGCGAGAAGAAAAACAACAAGAAATTGATTCTTCTTCGTACAAGAATAAAATCTCTAGTCTTCAGCAAGCTAATAATCAACTCTATGGTATGTTATTTTCTCCTTTCCCTTCATTCATTCATCCTGTTGTTTTATCTTATTTAATTGATCCTTTTTGCAGACATTTATGGTCTTTCTGATGAAGCTACCATTCTTCGTTCATTTCCTAATGCCTTGGATAATGATACCCTTCTTGAGCGTCTTAATAAATCTTTAAATAGTTTCTCAAATGATAAAATTTCATCTCTTTCTCTGAATGAACTGAGATCCAAATTTCGCCTCTTAGGATTGACCATAGATCTAGTTTAGGCTTAGCCAACCGATTTAAGCGTCTCTTCTTAATTCTAAAGAGAAAATCAATGAGCTAAGAACCAAAATTAGCGGTCTCATAGATGATAAGGATCGCATCTCTGATCAAGGTGCTAAGGCTTTGGCGAAATTCCAAGAGACCCTTCTTGAAGTTCAACTTGAACGAGATGAAGCTAACCGCAAGAATACCGAGCTCTGCGAAAGAGAAAACCAAATTCGTTCTCGTCTCCTTATAATAATGAGGATGAATTCGCTTGGGCTGCGAAAATCTTAGATGATGCCAGAAAAGATTTAGGTGTAAATGTTAGTCTCCAAGTTGAGCATACAGCCTTGATTAGAGATATGATTTCTGACAGAGAAGGTTATTAACTGTTCTTCTTCACTAATCTTTTGTTTCTTATGAATTTTCATCAAGTTATTAATTGATTGCCTTTTGCTCAGATTCTGAAAGTAGATATCGCGAAAGAATTGAGGAACTTGAAGCTGAAAAAGAGGAACTCGCAAAGAATCTTTCTTCTCGCAACGACAAGTATTCTAGATTAAAGAATCAAATCAAGATCACTGTTGCGAACTTTAAGAACGATGCTATGCATTTTCGCAATCAAACTATTCAAATGGTTTGTGATGACCATAGTATTCCTCATTCTGATTATCCTTGTCTCTTGGAGGAGATCCCAAAGAACATTCCTAGTCTGACTATTTCTGATAGCGAAGCTGATGATGAAGAATCTGATGGTGATGAAGGTTCTGATGGAGATAAAGTTCTGATGCAGACGAAGAAGGGAACAAGTCTGATGATGATGAAGGATCAACTAAGAAGTAGTCTTTGTTTCTTTCTTTAATCTTCTGTAATACTTGTACATTTATTCCTCTTTCTGTATATTTGCGAATTCTTTTGGTTTCCATATTCCTTAATATATGAGTTTCTTTCATTTTGACCTGCATTCATTAAAACAATTCTTCCTTGCAATATGGTTAATCAATATAATCATTAATTTTTAATTTTTGCGTAAATCTATCATGTGGAGACAAATAACATTTTCTAATTTCATTCATTCCCATACTTGCCTCTGTTATTTGTATCCAAATGAGAGATTTTGCAGATTTTTCTTATTTTGTGCCTCAACTTCGCAGTTGTTTATGTATAATTTCGCAATCATATGCAAGTGAATTTTGATTCTTTTCAAAATCTCATCCTGTGTGGTCTTATTTTCCTTCCTAGTTAAAGACTTATTATGCCACCTCTTGTCTTTGCGACAAAATCGCAGGACGTCCTTGCACTTTCATGCAAAAACCCATTGATCTTGCCTTAACTTTTCTCTTTTGTATTATGGACTCTTCAGGAATGTTGCGACAATATAACAGGCCTAAATATTCTTGCGAAAATAAAGCCCCATTACATTGTCGTCTTGCGACGAAATCGCAGGACGTCTTCGCACTTTCATGCGAAAACCCATTGATCTCGTCTTTTCTTTTTCTTTAGTATTATTGCCTCTTCAGGATTGTTGCACAAATATGACAAGCCTTGATACTCTTGCGAGTAAAAAGCCTCATGACATTTGCGTCTTAAGACACTTATCAGCTCCCTAATGGAGGGTGTCGCCCTTATCTCCCCCCTGGTTGCCCCTTCAAGGAGGCGTACTTCTACCATACAAGGTTAGATCCTCTCATCCAGTCTTAACAACAACCAGTTATTTTCCCAGCCTCTTATCCCTTTTACCTATAGGGTTTATGGTTACGAGACTGCACCCTAAGTGGGGTTTTCTTTGGGCCGAGTGAAATATAAGCCAAGACTTGTCAAGAATGGCAAGGTACGCTCCAGACGCCCCTGGAACTCTTGACTCAACCGTGTACCTCGGCGCCTTGATCAGATTCTGCACTCCTTGGGAGAATCCTTATTACCTTAGTCTCCCAACCTAAGTCATATGCTTAAGCTGAGAATCCAAGGTGCCTCTCCCGGATGGGCTTTATTGACCCCAAATCTCCATGACTCAGGTTCCGGTGGCGGTGTAGCCTTTCCCTGAGCCATGCAACAGGTACCCCCTTATACGACGTACTTTAGGTCTTACATTTTCCTCTTGCGAAATTGTATTCGCGAACTAGGGTGTACGCCATAAAGGTTCGCCCCTTTATCTTTTGTCATTGTTCTCTTATTGTCTTTTGTAGAATTCATTATCTCTGCGAGATTCTTGCACATCATAATGTTGTATTTGCATTTCGCAATCTCAATTTTGTCATTCAATAAAATGTATTTTTTAGAATTTTATTTATTGCGAGAGTGTCGCAACAAATCAATCATTCATACATTACCTTTGCTATCCTCTGCTTCTTTGTTATTTTCTGCTATTGTTTCCTTGGTAGTGGTATGTTCACCGTTTTTTATTCTGAGCTAACATTAGTTTCGCAACATCTCTTCTTCTTTTCTTTCGATTGCATCCACCATCAACCTCTCACTTCTTTGCGTCTCTTTGATTTTGTGTCGCCAACTTTCCTTCTTGTTTGCTCTTCCTTCGCAGGATTCTACCTCAGTTTCGTAACACCTCTTTCCTTCAACCCAATCTCCCTTTATGATTCCTACACCGCTGGGGTGAGGGAATTTGATGCACTAGTGGAAAGTTGAAGCTACACCTAGAATCCCATGCAGCCAAGGTCGACAAATTAATACATTGTAGGGTGATTCTACATCAACGACACAGAATAGGATTTCAGAAGATATTCCCTTCAATGGAATTCGCATAGTAACTTCCCCTTTAGGCTTGTTGGGAGTACCATTAAAACCATATATCTTATATGTTGATGGTATAAGATCATCATCTCTTCCTCTCATAGTTTTATAAGTATGATAAAATAAGATGTTCACAGAGGTTCCAGTATCGATTAGAATCCTATTAATTTCCCATGAATCTTCAGCTTCATCATCCTCATCTTCTTTCGGTTTTGGATTAATTTCTAATTTTACTACCAATGGATTATCATGTACCTTTTCACCTTCGGGTATTTCTTCAGCGGTAAAAGAAATAATCTGTTTCTGCCATTCCTCTAGTGGCGAGATTTTCGCAATATTCATAATTTCTCTTCCATCATTATCTCTTGCGAACACTCTACTCAAAACATTGTCATGAAAATCTTCAATTGTCTTGTATGAATATACGATAGAGTGACAGAATAGATTCTTGCTTTTGCACCAACTTCTATGAAGAATGTTTCCTTCTTTTTCATCGTGTTTACTTTGTGATGCTCTGGTGGTGTCGGCAATGGTTGAGATTGTGGGTGCCCTACCAAAAAGTGGTTTAGTTTTCCTTGATCTATCATTCTCAGAATAATTCTTTTTACATTTCTGCAATCATTTGTAGTATGTCCATGAAAATGATGATAAAAACAAAACTCATGACTTCTGTGGTTTGGAGGTGGTTCCGTTCCCATGTTCCATGGTGTTGGTATATTCTCCATCAAAATTATAGCTTCCCATATTTTCTCCACACTTTCATTTAGAGGTGGCATCTTGATTTCTTCTCATACCACCTTGTGACCTCCTTGTCCTCTATTATAGTTTTATCTTTGACCTCCATAAGTTTCTTGCGGCTGATCGAGTCTTTGAATTTTGTTATTTACACCATGATTTTAGAAATTTCTTTCTCCTTCATACTCCTCTTGATCTCGGATTCCCATAGCTACCAGCTTCTGTTGATTGTTGCCCGTCACCTTTTCTTGTTGTACTTGCGAAGTGCTCGCCACTGTGTTTATTAGTTTGGGTAATAAGCTTGCATTCGCTGTTTGTGAACTGGTGTTCGCAACCGGATATGATTCCATTTCATTTTGCCTTTCCTCTAGAGCAATATATTCTTCCTGAAGTTCTCGCAATTCAGTCATTGTGATTGTATTCTTGACTCTGAAAATTTGGATATACAATAGGTTGGTTGCAAACATAGCATTGATTAATGATAAGATAAGATATCTCTCATCTACACGGCCAGCCATTTAGCTACACATAGTCCTCCATCTTTTAGTTAGGTGCTTCAAACTTTCACCAATTCTTTGTTTTAATCCAAACACGTCTTCAATACCAGGTCGCGAAGAATTATTACTTATATATGCCCCCAGGAATGTAGTCTGCAAATGATTGAAGGATGTTATTGTATTCTTTGGTAGACCTTCGAACCATTTTAACGCCTCCCCTGTTAAGCTGGATGTGAAATACTTGCATAATACAACATCATGATTTTCCCATTGCAACATGCACCTCACGTAGGATTTAATGTGTTGAATTGCACAAGTTGTTCCATCAAAAATGCTGGTTAATGCGGGCAAATTGCATTTCGGTGGTATTCCTCCTAGTTGTACTTCCCTTGTAAATAGAGTTTTCGCAGCTTCTTCTATAGCTTCATCCAATTGTGTTCTGCCTACTTCTCCTCTATTATTTAGCATTCCTCTCATTTCTTCTAATTCTTTCAAGATTTGTTTATTTACACCTAAATTTTGATCCATTGGTCTTTTTAATTTTGGCTCCCTTCTTCTGCGTTCATATCTTTCTTCTCTCGCGAAATTTTGCATTTTTTCTTCATCATCTTCATCTCGTCTTCTTCTGCGATTCTCTTCCTCATCTCTATCTTGAATTCGCATATGATGATGTCTCTCATTTCCCCCTCCATGATTTTGTTCATTTCTCATCAATTCCATTCGTTGTCTTTCATCCATTCTTTGTACTCTATCATACTCTTCATTGATATTACCATTATTCCGATTTTGTGTTCGTATTCTTTCTCGATTGTTGTGATTGTTCTGGCGAATTGTTTCCTGAATCTCTTGTTCTTCCATTTACGCTCTCAATCTTTCACGTTCGCAAATTAAACGTGCTTGTTCAACATAATGTCTTTTAATTTCTTCTTCGATTGTTTGTTGATTTCTTTGAGCTTCTCTCTCATGTAAAATTCTCCTTCCTTCCTCTCGATTCCCTTCGCCATCTTGATTATTTTGTCCCTGACGTTGTCCATTCTCTTGATTTCTATCATTCTGCCTATCATCAAAAGTTTCATTTTGTGGAACGTAACGATCATCAGTCCTTTCTATATTTTCGCGATGTTCTTCATCAGGATTTGATATTTCTTCTTGAACGTTATTTCCGGCATTAATTGTGGGTGAGTTTCGCCTCATATCTCTTCTAGTCGATCTTGAATATGATTTTGTAATACTTCTCGATCTTCTACTATGTAGTCTCATATTTTCCATCCTCAATTCGTGATTTTGCCTTGTTAAATTCGCACGTTCTTCTGCCTCAGCTCTTATTTCTTCATGTATTCTTCGTCTCAACGTTTCTAACGCTCCAATTTCCTCATCTCCATGAATTATTCCTTCATCTGCTTCTTGATTTCTCTTTACCTGTCTATGGTTTCTGGTTTGTTGTTCTTCTTCTACTTCTTCCGCTGAATTTGATTGCCAAGTGTGTACACTCACCCTATCATAATCTGTATTCCTTCCTTGTACTAGTGTTTGTTGAACTGGTGGTTGAATTTGATTTTCTCTATTATTTCTCATTCTAGTAGATTCTCCCATTTCACTTCTTTCCCTTCCAGCAATTCTCTTGCTTCTTCTAACAGTAGTTGGTTGCTCTGATGTATTTCTTCTTCTAGTCATTTCTTCAATATTAATGAATTGCAAGAGATTATGTAAAATTCTTAATCAATCACTCCAAATCTTCACATATCTCAATATTAATCTTCAATTTTTTCTAGAATAATCTTCAATCTTCAATCACCCGTCCCTGTTTCTAGCGCCATTATGTAGTTGCAGGAAATCCTACACTACACCCCTCACAAGATTTCATTAACATTCAACTCATTTTAGATTAACAATCTTAACTTTATTGATGAATCTTTGAACAATCTTACAAGAAAAGATAAAAGAATCAAGAATAACCACTGCTCTAGATTTTCTCTCTCCTATTTACTTGTTTCTTAATTAAAAAAGATCTCTCATCTCTTTACAGCTGATCAGCTCTTTATATATAAAGTTTTACATAGTGGATGACAGCTAATCTAACTTTTATTTTCGGATATGGCTTGTGACATTCTCGCAACCTTACAAATGTTAATCTCGCAAACTCTCTAATTTTCGCAGGACCATCACATTTTTCTCATGATTTAGCTGACGTCGTTTATTATTTCATTTTTCTGAAGTTATTCTGCGACGTTGCTGTGTCGTGTTGTTAATAATTTCGCTGAGGCATTATTGCTGCGAGATTATGATCCTACAGATGAAATCTTTGCAAACCGTGGCTATAATGTTCATGAATTGGTTCGAGTGAATCAAAATCGATTTTGCTTCAATAGTGTCTTGTATAATTCTATGAGATCTAAGCAATTGAACAACTCTCTAACTAGTTCATTTGAGTCATTTGAACTAGTTATAGTAAAGATGAATGAGGTTGATATGAAAGTGATCACATGGCTAACCATTGGTTAACTATTGTTGAACCGACTAAGTGTACACGTTTAGGTACGGTTACTCAAACCTAAATGAAGGTGCATTACATTTGTGTATAACAAGCTAAGTTCGATCTAACGGTTGAAAAATATTATCTTGAATCTAATTAGGTTTTCATCTAATGGTGAATATTGAATGCTTCCTGATTTGAAATCTATATAAAGGAGAACTCTAGCAACTGGGAAACCTAATCCCCACACCTCCTGTGTGATACTAGTTGTATAAGCTAGAGTTGATTCTCCTTTAACCTTAGGTTTTTCATGAAACCCGGTAGGTTAACGACTTAAAGACTTCATTGTGATTGTGAAGCCAGACCCAACTATTTTCTCTGTAGTTGCGTGATCTGATCTTGTTGTTTTCTATCGTGATTGGGTATAATCATAATATTGACTTAAGATTTATATCTCCGATAGGCAAGATAAAAAAGTAGTCACAAACACCTTCGTCTCATCGTTTGTGATTCCACAATATCTTGTTTCGTTAATCGATTAAGATTATTATGAGGTGATTGATAATACTAGGTTGTTCTTCGGGAATATAAGTCCGGGTTATCAATTGGTTTCTGTTCACCTTGATTTATCAAAAGACGAAACAAAAATTCATTGGTATATCTGTGGGAGACAGATTTTATCTATTCAATAGACTTTTCTGTGTGATACGGATTTGTTTATCAAGTCTTCGACTTTGGGTCGTAGCGACTCTTGGTTGTGGGTGAGATCGCTAAGGGAATCAAGTGCGTAGTATCCTGCTGGGATCAGAGACGTAAGGAACGCGAGTGTACCTTGATCAGTGTGAGATTGATTAGGACTCAACTACATTCCAGACCGAAGTTATCTTTGTAGTAGGCTAGTGTCTGTAGCGGTTTAATACAGTGTGGTGTTCAAATCTAGAGTAGGTCCTGGGGTTTTTCTGCATTTGTGGTTTCCTCGTTAACAAAACTTCTGGTGTCTGTATTAATTTTTTCCACAATATATTTTGTTATACAATTGAAATTTCACAGGTTGTGCGTTTGGATCGATCAATTGGTAATCCAACCTTTGGTTTTTGATTGAAATTGATTTATCCTTGAACATTGGTCTTTGGTATCGTTCAAGTTATTTCTCTTGTATTCAATCAGGATAGCAAATTCTTATTTTTTTGATTGCGGATTGAATTGAGAAATTGAGATAAAACTCTTTGATGTACTTTTCTTAAGATTGAGTCTAATTGTCTAGTTGATTCTTTTGAAAATATATTGGAATTAGTCCATACATATTGTTAAGCAAAATATTGGGTGAGGTTGTTAGACCCCCGTTTTTTCACTTGCAATATTAGTTTTGCTAAAAGATGTTGTCGACAAAATCCTTAGGACAATAGAGTTTTCATGGTTAAAACCTTTTAGGAAAGTCTTCTTTTTATAGTTGCCTTCCCTATTTGAATGGGCTGAGTACCCATATGTTCGAAAAATAACACCTGAGATGGGGACATCGTTTTTGTATCAAAACAAAATCTTTTTTCTTTTTCTTTTTCTTTTTCTTTTATGAAAGGTAGAAGTTGCCAAGAACGTTTTATGCTTCATGCCTTGCACAGAGAATGGATTTGCTTTAAAGATAACCTTTTGAAAAAACTGACACTAGAAAACAGGAGACAAAAAGAGACTTTATAGAGACATTACTATTGTAAAGAAGGAATGAAAAAGTGAATGAGAATTTACTTATCAGTAATATAAGATAAGAAGAAAAAAAAGGCTATTGGCTTGACGCATCTTCATTTTTTCCTCTTTTATCTGCAAACTCGATGATTTTTCTCATGGGTCGTTTCTGGATCCACAAAATAATGAATGGATTTGCCGCTGTTAAGATGAGGGAGAGTGCATCGAGACACGCAATAACCAAGTCAACGGTATCTTTTCGCCTTTAAGTATCTTAATAAATCCAGGTGGGACAGGGATCAAAATCTATCGGTGGGAGCCTGAGAAATATATTTGTAATCTGGGAATCATCGTCAGTGCCTGGACCCCACAAACAAAAACCAAGGAGTCATTAATGATTCCAACAAAAATATCATAACAAAAGAAACAAGGCCAAGTACTATTGTTGCTAATCTAGCAGCTAGATTAGCAGTCCACGTCAGCTAGGACAATCTTTTAAGTCCTATGGGAATGCTAACCTAGCAGCTAGATTAGCAGTCCAGATTAGCTGGAACCACCGTCCAGCGATGTGCCGATGTTTGGTTCAGCGCAACCAATTTCAGCCGACAGATAAAATTTTGTGATTTTTCTGATTTTTGTGATTTTTATGAGCACTGAACCATTCAGTGTAAAGGTGATTTTTGTGGCGCTGAACCATTCAACACTTCAATCTCGCTGCTACTTCACCTGCGAGCACATGATAGGAGAGAACTAATGTTAACAAATAGACCACACTTTTTTTTTGAACTGCAACACTTTTCTGATAATGTAGCAGCTCAATCTAACCTATAGGACTTAGCCTTAATGACTTCTTCCTATTCATAAAACAATTAATCATAACACAAGAAGCCAGTTGGCAGCTAAAGTGTCATTATTATATTACCATTGATTATACTTTCATCGTTGTTTAACTCGCAGGCTCCACCTACTGATACAAACAGTAGTACTACTATACTTAAAAAATTACCCCAATTATCTTCATTGTAGGCAAATCAACACAACTTTGCTAATGGTGATGATGATAGAACTGAGAAGTGAGTAATGTTTTGCTAATGGTGATGATGATAGAACTGAGAAGTGAGTAATATTTTGCTAATGGTGATGATGATAGAACTGAGAAGTGAGTAATTGAAGTGTAAGCATAAGGTTAGTTACACTGAAATCCAAGTTACTAATAAGTTAGCTACAAATATTAGGTAATCACACTGAAAAAATGAGCTGGTGGTCAAAGCATAAGGCTAATTACCACTTACCTACCCGTCTCACTTGAATTAGGTTAATTACCACGCCCTAGTAACTGTTAAAACTACTTTGAATATTCGCTAGTCAAATGCATCTCATTTAAGGGCAAAGCATGGAGAACAGATCAACTAACACATGTACAAGACATTCAGCGTACGTAGAAACACTTACCAAAGCAGCTTCCTTCATATTAGGTATGCGCCTATTCAAGAGAAACTTTTCTTACTTCGAGGACCTACTCATGATGGCACACAGTAACAAAGTCTCAGCTACACATGAGCATTAACGTATATCCCTACAAAAAAAAAAGGTTAGAAAGTCACACTAAATAGAGTAGAGAGAACTATATCATAGGGCATGATTGAAATAAGTTGAACCCCTTGCCCAACTCCATTAGGCTGACGGTCCACTATGGATCTCCAAGATACAAGGTGGTTCAAGGTGGCCTGCTAGCCTTTATGGTTGTTCAAGATACCCACAGGAAGCGGGTAACCATATGGCGTCGGACCTAAATGATAGGGCGCTCCACCTAGAGTGCCTAATGATTAGGCGCTTGACCAGGTCAAAGTGGTCATAGCGCCAAATTGTTAGACGCTCATCTGATTCGCCTAAAAACCACAGAAGCTCGATCTGTTTTCATTTCTCTCTTATCCTTTTTTTTCCTCCTCCAAAACCGAGTTTTGAATGTTATATTGTTGCGACCATCTTGAGTTATTGTACAGAAATTAGAAGGGGTATTTTGTTGTGGTTGTTCTGGTTCTTTTGAACATGTTTTGCCCAAATTTCATCAATAAAAAATAACAAGGTATGAAGAACAACATTGATTTGATTTGATTTTTATTTTTATGATGTATGATTTGGAATTAGATCAACGTATGTGTTGCTTGTGTTTTTTTTATATGGTTTTAATTGATATTATTGTTGGAATTTTATAATTGAAATGCATTTGTACATGGAGTTAGTGTTTTATTAGAGTTCTAATTAGATTTTTTAGCAAACGGATTTGAAAGGAAGTTTGACAAAAAAATTGACATCTTAATAACTGGATTAGTTGTGTTCATGGTCATTGTTTTGAAGATGTTGTGTAAATATATTGTTTTGATATGTTTATGATGTTTGTGTTGCAAATGTTAATGATACCTAATTAAATTTTTATTTGTTGAGGTTATTATGATGTTTGGAAACCCTTGGTGCTACTCATATTTTAGGTGAACAATGAAGGCGGTTGTTGAAAAATACACGCAACAATGAATACAAGGGTTACCTCTTCCAGGTGACGATGATGCAACTGGTTAGGACGTCGCAATCTTATATCAAGTCATAATGCAAGAGGCTCATGATTTACATAACCCTGAACCTAAAGTGGCAAAGAACGGAAGATCTTTTCACAGACGTCGTGTTGACGCAGATGCTAACATGATGCAGGACTATTTCAACCCCGGATGTAGGTATGGGCCGATGGAGTTCAAGGGACGGTTTTCCTCGAAGCGTATTTCTGAATGTACTGGAAAAAAAATTGTGAGTTTGATAAGGATTTTCTTCAACGAACAGATGCAGCTAACATCTCTGGTCATAGCCCATACATGGAATTGCTAGCCGTGATGAGGCACCTAGATAAAGGTGTTCCGGCTGATATCCTAGATGATTACACGCAGATGGGCGCAACCACTATCTATCACTATGCTAAGAAGTTTATGGACGCAGTTATTTGGGTTTTTAACGACAGATATATGCGTCGTCCTACAATTGAAGACACCAGAAGGCTATTAACAGAAAATGAAGCTCGTGGGTTTCATGGAATGCTTGGAAGTGTTGACTGTGTTCACTGGGAGTGGAGATGTTGTCCAACTGATGCAGCAGGACAACACGTAGATCATCACAACAAACCAACTAATGTGTTGCAGGCGGTTGCTTCCTATGATAGATGGTTGTGGCATTGTTATTTTGGTCAGGGCGGCTCCAACAACGATAATAACATTTTGGAACAGTCGGGATTGTTTGATAGAGAGTTGAATGGTGTTGCACCTACTTGTGTTTATCGCATCAACGGTCGTGACTACGACCTATGGGTACTACTTGGATGATGGCATCTATCCACCTTGGTCAACCTTTATGGAGGATTCTAGGGCCCAAAGGAGAATCTTCCACCACAGGAAAAATTATTTAATCAATACCAGTCATCAAAGAGGAAGGATATTGAGCGTGCATTTGGTGGCCTTAAATCGAAATGGGATGTGATTAGGTACCCATGACGTTACTGGAGTTAAGTTGATGTAAAGACAATGATTAGAGCATGTTATAATGCACAACATGTGTGTGGAGTATGAGTATCGTGATGAAGACTGGTCCGAGTACGAAGAAAACGAGCCAACACCACGAACGCGGCCAAACCAGACTCGCTGCAACAACTCTTCACAACCCTCGTCTGTGGAGGCTTCTCCATGAAGACCTAGTTAAGCACATATGGGAACCTCACGGTTAGGGACTTAGAGATGGGTAATGCCAGGCACTTGTGATCGATGATGCCTTACTCATTGTTGGTGAAGGAACTACTGATGTGGATACGGATCTGGATGTTTATGACACGGAGTCAAAGGGTTCCTTTTATGAAAATGGACAGTAGAGTTATGTTTATTTTTACCGTGAGTTAAGGATTGTTTTATTCCAATGCACTATTTTTAATTTGAAAAAAACTTTGTTTCATCTTTATGCATGAACTTTGTTTTAGATACATCCATTATTTGGATATTTGAAGCAGACTAATAGATTAATTTTAAGTATTGAACAACTAAACAACTGACAATCAAACTACTACATAGCTCATTAAACAATTACATTTCGACGTAATTATATGTTAGATTCGATTTCCCAATATGTCGTTGATGTTGGATTACACAAAATGAGCCCGTTGGTTTTCTTGATATAGAACAAGAGTCGATGCACGATCACCATTTGCCAGAACAAGAAATTTTCAGAACAACCTACATTTCTTCTTGATAGTCGAAATATGACACATGATGTCATTCTTTGATCTCTGGTTAGCATTGTCATTAACATGAACAAACTGATTATAAACATGGTTCGAGAACGCTGTTTCGTATTGAACCCTTCCTATGTAGCTAACTTCATCATAAACTCTACAATAAATACTGACAAGATCAATATCTTCCTGAACAGAATAGCGAGGAATTGGATACACAGAGTATAGCTTAAAAATTGATGTTTACGAGTTTGGTATAAAAATTTTGGGTGCCAAAATTGGGTTTAAATAGGTGTTTGAATGATTAATCCGCCACTCTTTTTGGACCAGGATAGATCCATTGAGGATCTAGTGGTTGAAATGCCACTCTTTTTGGACCATCAGATGGAGAGATCCGTTGAGGATCTAGTAGTTAAAATGCCACTCTGTTTGGACCATCAGATGGAGAGATCCGTTGAGGATCTAGTGGTTGAAATGAAGGCGCCAAATCGTTTGGCGCTCGCAGCGGGTAACGATTAGACGCTCGTGTTCTTATCCGTAGGATCACGAACAATTTGTTGATCTAACGGTGTATTAACAATTTACATTTGAATTTTATAACGGTCAGATTTTTTCAAATTCACTATAAATAGAGTTCCAAATATCATATACCACCCACACCTAAAACATCTAATTTTCCTCTTCTATATTTGTTTCATCTATTTTGAGTATTTCGTTTGTGTAAAAAACAATGGCAAAATTCTCAGGTTCTGAAGATATCACACTAATCAATGCTTACATTTTGATTACATGTGATCCGGTTGTGGGAAAATATCAACAAGCTAGAGATTTTTGGACGTGCATTCAAGCCGAGTACACAACAACATGGTTCAGTAATCCCGTGAGAAGCAAAAAGTCCCTGCAGACAAGAGTCAGCACTTTGAAAAAGGAAATCAAGATATATGTTGGTCACGTTAGAAGATATTTTAGGAACATGCCTAGCGGATTCACACCTGCAACTGCGGTGAGTTTATTTTATTTCAAAACTTTTACCCTTTGTTATTTGGAGTTACGCTTTCACGGTATTAATGATTTTTATTTATTTTTTGCAACAGTACACAAGAGGAAAAATTGATTACGAGGAAAATCAAAAATATGGAAAGACATGGAGACATGAGGAAGTATTCCAGATTTTGAAGCTTCACTTTGAGGAATTCAATCCAGAAATTGTTGATCGTGAAAGAATAACACAACCAAGCCAACTGGATGATGATGATGAGGAGGAGGAACCCATTAGTTTTTCTGAAGATTAACAGTCTATCCCTGGTGACTCTTCTGACGGGTTACGAAGAAGAAGGTTTTATGATGATAACTATGGTAGGGGTCCAGGAAGAGACAAGTCTAAACGAAACAGACTTAAGGCCAGAGCGCAAAGTGATGGTTTGTATAAGGTGTTGGGATTTCTGTAGAAACAAAATGATGAAATGTTCCAGTGGCAAAAGGAACAAGAGCAAGCAATGATGGATGCCACGAAGGAAGATAGAGAGCATCTCAGGATGCTAGCAATAGGTACTAACGTAATAGCTGCTAATAAACAATGTGAAATAGACTTGCAGATACTCCAAATGAATACAAATATGATGCCTGAGTCCGAGAAGGTCGTTATTTTGACGATGAAGTTTTTTATTATGATTCATCTGGGGCATACTTACCGTTATGTACGCCTTAGTAGTTTAAGTTATTTGCATCTTAGAATCTAGAGTTATTTCAAGTTTTTAAATTATTCTACCCCTTGTTTAATTTTAATTAGTAGGCGGTTAGATTCTAGTGTTCTGTTTATTTTAATTATTGTACCACTTGTTTTATTAAATTCGAGCAATATTCATCAGTCACATAAAGCGATAAATTATTATCTGCAAGCAGTGATACGTAAAGTCGAGTTTTCAAAACACACACACCAATGCGACCAGTGATTACTCTAAGAAAAAGTTGAGTTTTTAAAACACACACATCAATGCGAGCAGTGATACATACTCAATTTTTCAAAACACACACACCAATGCGACCAGTGATACGTCTAAGAAAAAGTCGAGTTTTTAAAATATACACATCAATGCGAGTAGTGATACATCTTCATAAAAGTCGAGTTTTCAAAACACATACACCAATGCGAGCAGTGATACATCTTCATTAAAGTCGAGTTTTCAAACCACACACACCAATGCGGCCAGTGATACGTCCTTATTGAAGTCGAGTTTGCAAACACACGCATCATTGCATCTCATACTTCTTTTCTTCTATAAAATCTAGTCCCCTCGACCACAAATACATAATTAAATTCTCAACATTTATATTCGTATTTATAAATTGTTATTAGTTTTGCAAAGATGGTGTCCAGATTCACAAAAGAGGAAGATACTTCCATGATCAGAAGTTGGCTAAATGTTTATCAGGCAGGGAATATTTCTTCCACACAGTTGTGGGACGAAGTTTTTCGCCAATTTATAGCTACCCACGGAAATCCCAACCACATAACTAGGATTTCTATACAAAATAGGGTTTTATCGATAAGGCGAGTAGTGGGGATATATGTTAATATGATTATGCCACTACGACGAAACCTCTGTTCCGGCCAGACATATACTGATGCTGTAAGTAAATTTCAGTTACATACATGTCTTTAGGACACTACTTTTATGAAATAATATTTTTTTTAATCTATGTTTCATATAGGAAAACAATGCGAAAGTGGACTATTATGAGGCGTTTGGACATCAATTCAGGTTTTTTGAATGTTACTTACTTTTGAAGGACAACCATGACGAATACAATCCGATAGAAATAGTACGACGGGGGGGGGGGGGGGGGGGGATTAACGAAGCTGAACCAATGTAAATGATTTTGTGGGTATATCATTCTGTAAACCCTCACGAGACCACACTCGTCCGTTAGGGTCACTTAGCGGTTTACAGACTTGTTGCACATGCTAAGTGCAATCGTGATACCTGCGACAGTGAGTTAGTATTTGATTTGAGTATTATATTTAAGTTTGGGTAATGTAAATGATTCAGGTTTTGAAATTATCAAATTCAATATTTTAATTTCTACTCAGAAAAGTGTGCACTGTTAGTGAATGATTATATATTATTCACATCTAAAAAAATATCCGTTAGACGTAGAGTTCGAATAATATGACCGATGCTCAACCTACTATATATACCCCCAACCCAGTTTATTGACATTCATATAAATCTTTACATCTACCATATCTAGCCGGAAAAAATCTCTTTATCCAAACTCTTCTGAAAGATGCTTTCACCTTACATTAATCCCGCGGAGTATACGTTGGAAGAAGATTTATCTCTATGTCGTGGTTTGGTACTCTACTATCCGAAAAGGGGTCACGAACGCAGGATGAATGGTTGTCCTAGTCAAAGTCATTGGATCACCATACAAGAGCATTTCAGCAGAGAAACTGGTAACCCAAACAACCGCACTTCAATTGACATGTTTTGTCGACATGTTTCCATTGCTAACGCAGTACACAAATTCAATCATTTATTATGGTATGTCAACCAATATCGACTTAGGGTGCAACTGATGATGAAGTTATAGCAACATCTCTGAAGGAATAACGTTGATGGAAAGGTTCAAATTTCGGGTATGAGGCTCATTTCAACATCCTTAAGGTGATGGATAGATTCAAGCCTTTTGTGAGACCAGTTAATGTACCAGATGAAGTATATGGTCTTCGGTCATTATGTAAGGGGGAGTGTTTCTATGTGAGATGGAGTATTGACTAAGGGGGAGTGATACATATCACCATAATATTATTGTTGATGTAGTTCACACTACAAATACATATGGTCTTCGGGTCATTATGTAAGGGGGAGTGGTTTCCATCGGAGATGGAGTATTGACTAAGGGGGAGTGATACATATCACCATAGTATTATTGTTGAAATTGTGATACAATTGAACTTTGACGCTGTGTAATAATAATATGACACTGTATAACAATGATCGAGGCCGATGCTTTCTCATTGTTATAGCTACAGATCTTCAACAGCGGTGATGCTAAACATACAACCTTTGGTATCATTGGAGTACTTGGAAGTGACGAAGATTTCGAGGAATGTTGAAGATTAGACATGTGGAAGAGGAGATACTTAAGTTTCTTTATCTTTTTTGTATTCCATATGTATTGATAGTTTTGTCACTAAAATTGACAAAGGGGGAGATTGTTAGAGCATTGCTCGGTCGAACTCGCATGCGTTGCTATCTCAAGCATGTTTGTCAATGTTAGTGATCAAAACTATAAGTCTTGATTTTTAGTCTATTATAGCTAAGTCTCGGAATAGGATAGAAAGTGTAGTTGTGCTCAAGGACTTCATGGAGATTCATCATACAAGTAGAAGAACTACTCAAGGAACCGGTGGAACTTCTCGACAAAAAGGTATGTGAAGACTTGAACTTATCTTTCACTCAAAAGTCTATCTACTCTATCTCATACTTCTTGAGACAAAAAGTCGTATGCTATATATATATACTTAGATTATACACATTTGGTATTTCGAGCCGAGTATACCTCACCTTTCTATATCTCAAAATATGTGTTGGTAAGCTTTTCGCTTAGACCAAGTTTATCTTTACCTAGTGATGAAAGTCATGATATGTTTCAATCATCTTGAAAATTTCTTTGACGAGAAATGGTGTAACAACTATATAACGTCCTCTAAGAATGTTTTAATGATTGGAATGAGAGTTTAGATTACATAACCAATGATGGACATAAGCATTGTTGTGGAAACACATTTATGTATAAGTCCTATTCCTTGAACCAAAGTTTGCGAACTTTGTTGATCAAGAGAAACCGGAAGAATGGCTTGTTGCCAAGTCCGCGAATTACCGAAGTTCTCAAGCCCGAGAATTTCTGCTGGAGTTGACAAACTACTTGCATGAGCTAAGTCCGCGCACCGGCGGAAGGTCTCTTGCCGAGATTTTCTGCTGGAGTTTATAAACTCTGCCGGTTTCTTAAGTCCGCGAACCTAGTGTGCGAACTTAAGAAGGTTATATATCTGAAGATGATCTCTGAACTTAAACTTTAAAAAGACTAAGGAATGCAGTTTACAAACCGTGGCTATAAAAGTTCACGAACCGATTCAAGTGAATCAAATCATCTTTGCTTCAATTGTGTCTTGTGTAGTTACATAAGATTTCCTTGCAATTGAACAACTCTCTAACTAGTTCATTTGAGTCATTTGAACTAGTTATGGTGAAGAAGAACATGGTTGATATGAAATGCTCATATGGCTAACCTTTTGGTTATCTATTGTTGAACCAACAATATAGACGTTTGGGTACGGTTAACAAACCTAGAAGCGTGTAGTTCATTTGTGTGTGACAAGCTAAGTTTTCGATCTAACGGTTGAGAAATATTAGCTTGAATCTAAATCAGGTTTTCATCTAACGGTGAATATTGATTGCTTTGTTACCAAGGCAAAACCCTGATTTGAAAGACTATATGAAGGAGACATCTAGTATTGTGCAAAAATAATCCCCACACCTTACCTGTGATACTAGTTTGCGTACTAGAGTCGGTTCTCCTTTAACCTTTGGTTTTATTCTTCTAAAACTAGGTTAACGACTTAAAGAATTCATTGGGATTGTGAAGCCAGACCGATACTACTTTTATCGTAGTTGTGTGATCTGATCTTGCATCTTCTATCGTACGAGTACAATCAGATTGATTGGCTTGAGATTTGATATCTCTGATAGGAAAGATATAAAAAGTAATCACAAACATCTTCGTCTCATTGTTTGTGATTCCACAACATCTTGTTTCGCTACCATACAATTAAGATTGTTGTGAGGTGATTGATTAATCTAGGCTGTACTTCGGGAATATAAGACCGGATTACCAATTGGTTCCTGTTCACCGTGATTATTATCAAAAGACAGAACAAAAACTTTAGGGTTTTTCTGTGGGAGACAGATTGATCCTGTTAGAGCATAGCTCGGTCGACCTCGCATGCGTTGCTATATCAAGCATGTTTGTCAATGTTAGTGATCAAAACTATGAGTCTTGATTTCTAGTCTATTATAGCTAAGTCTCAGACTAGGAAAGAAAAGTGTAGTTGAGCTCAAGGACTTCATGGGGATTCATCATACAACGACGAAGATCTACTCAAGGAACCGTGGAACTTCATCAACAAAAAGGTATATGGAGACTTGAACTTATCTATCACTCAAAACTCTATCTATTCTATCTCCTACTTCTTATGAGACAAAAAGTCGTATGATATGTACACTGGATCATACACATTTGGCATTTCGAGCTGAGTATTCACTAGTTATGTTTTTCTCGATATCGTGTGTTGGTAAAGCGTTTCTTTTTGATCAAGTTTATCTTCACCTAGTGACGAAAGTCATGAAAAGTTTCAATTACTTTGAGAATTGCTCTGACGTGAAACGGTCTGTGAATAACGTCTATATAACGTCCTCTGAGAATGTCTCAATGATTGGAATGAGAGTTTAGATTCCATAACCATGTATACCTTAATCCGAAGTTTTCGAACTTTGTTGATTGAGAGAAACCGGAGGAATTGGCTTTGCCAACTCCGCGAACTCAGTTTGCGAACTCAGTCCGTGAACTGACGGAAGTTCTCTTACCGAGAATTTCTGCTGGGATTTTCAAAAAACTCGTTTGCGTGTTTAGTCCGCGAACCTAGTCCGCGAACTGGCGGAAGTCTCTTTGCTGAGATTTTCTGCTGAGTTTGGAAAACTCTGCCGGTTGCCTTAAGTCCGCGAACTTGTTTGTGAGCTTAAGTGGTTATGATCTAGAGATGTGCTCGGAACATGAAACTTAAATTACTAAGGAATGCTTTATGCAAACTGTGGCTATAAAGTTCATGAACCGATTCAATCGAATCGAATCATCTTTGTTTCAATTGTGTCTTGTGTAGTTACATAAGATCTCATAGCAATTGAACAACTCTCTAACTAGTTAATTTGAGTCAATTAAACTAGTTATGGTGAAGAAGAACTAGGTTAATATGAATTGCTCATATGGTTAACCTTTTGGGTTACTATGTTGAACCAACATACACGTACACGTTTGGGCATGGTTTTCACAAACCTAGTAAACGTCTACCCAAGAGTGTGTGACAAGATAAGTTTTCAATCTAACGGTTAAGAAATATTAACTTGAATTTAAATCAGGTTTTCATCTAACAGTGAATATGGATTGCTTTGTAACTAAGGCAAAACCCTGATTTGAAGGCTATATAAAGGAGACATCTAGCAATGCGCAAAACTAATACCCACACGTCTGTGTGATACTAGTGCGCTCGCTAGAGTCGATTCTCCTTTAACCTTTGGTTTTCTTCTCTAAAACCAGGTTAACGACTTAAAGACTTCATTGGGATTGTGAAGCCAGGCCGATACTACTTTTATCGTAGTTGTGTGATCTGATCTTGCATCTGCTATCGTACGAGTACAATCTATTGATTGGATTGAGATCGTGAGAGTTCTCCGATAGGCAAGATAAAGAAGTCACAAACATCTTCGTCTCAGTGTTTGTGATTCCTCGATAAACCGCTTGTGTAGTCAAGAAGGATTGTTGAGAGGTGATTGATTAATCTAGGTTGTTCTTCGGGAATATAAGACTGGATTATCAATTGGTTCCTGTTCACCTTGATTTTATATCTTAAGACGGAACAAAAACCTAGGGTTTTTCTGTGGGAGACAGATTTATCCTTTGATAGACTTTTCTGTGTGAGACTGATTTGTTTATTATCAAGTCTGCGATTTTGGGTTGCAGCAACTCTTAGTTGTGGGTGAGATCAGCTAAGGGAATCAAGTGCGCAGTATCCTGCTGGGATCAGAGGCGTAGGAGTACAATTGTACCTTGAATTAGTGGGAGACTGATTGGGGTTCAACTATAGTCCAGTCCGAAGTTAGCTTGGAGTAGGCTAGTGTCTGTAGCGGCTTAATACAGTGTGTATTCAATCTGGACTAGGTCCCGGGGTTTTTCTGCATTTGCGGTTTCCTCGTTAACAAAACTTCTGGTGTATGTGTTATTTCTTTTCCGCATTAAATTTTTTATATAATTGAAATAATACAGGTTGTGTGTAAAGATCATCAATTGGAAATCCAACCTTTGGTTGTTGATTGATATTGATTGATCCTTGGATATTGGTCTTTGGTACCGTCCAAGTTATTCCTTGTGTTTGATTAAAGACTCGCCATTGTTTTAGCTTGAGTAAATCAAAACAAGTGAGAGATATTGACTCCTTGAGATACTTTAATCTAGATTGAGTCTGACTGTCTAGTTGATTCTCTAGCAAAGTATTTCGGAGTTTGTCCATACAGATTGCTAATCGAATTATTGGGTGGTGTTGTTAGACTCCCGCTTTTTCAATTGGTATCAGAGCAGGAAAACACGTTAAAGAGCTTATGAGTCTGTGTTTGTGGCAATCTGAGTCTGTGGATAGAAACTCATACGCATACCAAAAATGCCTTATAAAGCTGTCAACTTTGTCAAGTGTCTCGGAAATACCTCAAAGGATCATTCCTTAGATGATTCTTCCGAATCCCGAGGTAAGAAGATTGTTCCATCTAGTATTGGTCATTCTTCCTCCAATGAGACATTGGACATAATGGCAAAGGCTGAAAAGGAGCTAATCAGAATTTCAAAAAATTCTACAGAGTTTGTTGATCTCAAGGATCATGTACAGCTCATTGATGAATTTGAAAAGTTTATTGATCGTGAACAGGTACTCTATAACATTATAGGGTCATTCTCTAAGGAAATTGAGAAACTTCTTCAAGAAAACAATATACAGCGTGAAAAGATTTGTGATCTTGAAAAGCTGGTTAAATAAGGCTCAATTAGAGAAAAATGTTTGATCAAGACGCATTCATCTGATCTTGACAGACTTCGTGTTGAGAAAAAGAAACTTGAAGCATCACTTGTCATAGCCCATGGACAGTGCAATTCCTTGGAAAAGGAAAACTCTGTTTTAAAGAAAAATTCTTCTGCACAAACTAATTCTCATGAGTTATTGTACAGATTGAAATTTTCTCCAGATGAAGATTGTGTCAAGAAAAGCTTTCATAACTTACAATCTTCTCCGGTGGCTATGAAGTTTAAACAAGTACCAGTTATTGCTTCTCCTCCACGAATCTGTACCTTCTGTGGAAAAGGAAATCACTATGTTATCCATTGTTTTGTCAGAAATAAACGTGTTTCTGAACTTCACAAATTGCTTCTTTCTACTGTCAATGGATTAAATAGTCGGACGACTGCTACAGTGAAGGTCTGTTTCACAGAAAACCAGGCATCTTATAAAAATGATCTCTCTCCTAGAAATCATTACAGTACATTTGTAAACTCTCGGACTACCAATGAAAGCATGTCATGTGCTTATAAGAACAAATTTGGTAAATCTAATTCTAGTGTGTGGAGACCAATTTCGGAAAATCCCCTAGAACCAATTTCTAGAGGTCCTAGACTTTGTTATTAGAAAGGTTTCTCACCAGTGATTCCTAGAAGGACTGCGAGACGCACCCTTTTACCTGGAAGCTGTAGTGAAAGGACAAGAAATGCTGAGATAAGATACCCTGGAGGAAATTACAGCTACTCTCTCAGAACCTATGGTGAGACTATGTCTCCCTCTGCTACTTAACAACAGAATGTTCTATTCTTGTGTCTAACTTGAGAGATACAAGGATAAGGATTTGAGAGATGCTCAAGTTTTGTACTATTTTTCTCTAGCTTGTATATTTTTTGATGTAATGCTCTTCTCTAATTTCCTTTTATTTTGTCACTATGACCTTTTGGGATGGAGAATCTTTGAAAGCTGCACAGTGTGCAATATTTCCTCTTAGGGCCATTTATCTTTTGGTCGGTCCACGAACGTCCGCATCTCCTCAAGGAACTCTAGGGTTTCCAGCCAGGGCATTCACAAACATATATAACTCTTATACGTGTTTCATTTTTCTTCAGAAAGGAGCTCTATGGAAATTGTTCCCAAAGAAGAAGTTAACCCTATGGTTGAGGATGATCTCAAAGGATGTGATTCTGGTCAAGATTTTATACTGAAGAAGATGCTTGAAAGAAAAGAGTATAACTCTTGGATTGAAGAATCTGTCGAGGATCTGATTCGTGTTCAGAATGAAGTAAAGAACGAACTGTCTAACCTTCAATTGCAGATAAACCAGCTTATTGATGGACAAGCGAAAATCCTTGGTACTCAGAATATCTTGATCAGAAATCAGAAGAAAGTTATCCTTGATTGTGCAAAGGCTCGTCATTATGCTCGCACTGTTAATCGGAAAGTTAATGTTCTGACTTATGAACATGGTGTGTCTACAATCAACATAATCAAGGATATCAGTGACTCATACTTTGATGGACCATTTCAGAGGTATGAAATTATCAAGGAAAACTGAGGATATTTTCAGATACCTAGTATGTCTTCTTTTGAGTTGGAAGAATAACTAGTGCTTTGAATAGCGAAGATTGTGACTACACATAGCTATTTTTGTTTTCATCTTCTTATGTTTATTTTTTTTAGGTTTATTGGTTTTTAAATTCTAAAAATATTTGGAGGATGATATTATTGCAGTATTAATCTGTTTTGAAGTATTGCAATATTTTTATGGGATATGTATTGTTTGCGTCTGTGAACTTGAAGGTCCCATATTGTGTCAAAAGTAAATTCGTTCATAAATTGATATTCGTATTGATGAAAGGACGAATGGATTTTTGACAATTACAAAAGTTATGCCTATGCAGTCATTTATTTGACGGAAAATAGGATGAAATCTTTTGTTTGACAAGGATAAAGTCTATTATGTCGTTATGCAAATAGTGATGGAAAATATAATAGATCCTTATATGTTATTCACGGTATTGATCTTCATTGATCCATTTTGTTATGTTTTACCGTGAAGGATCCATTGTGTATCTTATGTTGAGCACCTTACAACTATGTCGATTAATATTGTCCTTGTTGGTTGTTCCATGAGATGCTATATGTTTAGCATTCTTGAACTAAATTAATCATCTTGATTGGTTATTTAGTTATTTGTTCCGAAAGTCTTCTTTTGTCAAGCAAAATCTTTTGACAATTAAATTGATTGCTTCGGTGATTAGTTTGGTTGTGTATTCCAGTTAGATTACTTATAGGTTCTCTTGTAATTAATCTAGTTGAGTTTTTCATATATTCTACAAGTTCTTGTGTTGAATATATGAACGGCTATACTAATCATGTTCTATTGGTTGACGTAGTCGTATATTCCGTAAGGTTTTCCTTATGTTGGGTATTTGAACGATTAAGGTAGTCATCTCCGTGTGGTTATATTAGTCATAGCTCCGTGAGTTTTCTTATGTTGAGCACAATCAATTAAATTGATCACTTTTGTGGTTTGATTTAGTTGCGTATTCCAATTAAATTAATCATGGGTTTACTTGTGATTAATTTGATTGAGTTTTGGATATAGAAAATCATTTTCATGGTTTTTGGTGTCCAATTAAAAAATCCTTCCTTTCTTTCGAAATTAAGGTCGCTCTTGTTGTTCTTTCGGGAATGACATCAAATGGGGGGAGAGTTCTTTTGAACTTGTGCTTAATGGTAATATCTTGCGGGATGTGCGGCTGTGAAATTTTATAGGAATTATCTTGTATCTTAAAACTCCTTGATGAATGCATTTAGCTTCGGCTTTATGATTGCATCTAAATTAAGTTGGTATGTATCTTTTTTCTTTTAGTATATGAAATGTCTCTTGTGGAAATTTCATTATGATCCCGTTCTTTTACCTTTGCCAATTTTATTGACAAAAAGGGGGAGAAATAATGTAGTTCACACTACAAATACATATGGTTTTCGGATCATTGTGTAAGGGGGAGTGGTTTCCATGATCGAGATGGAGTATTGACTAAGGGGGAGTGATACATATCACCATAGTATTATTGTTAAAGTCGTGATGCAATTGGACTTTGATGTTACATAATGATACTATGACACTGTATAATAATGATCGAGAATCTCGATTTCTCTCATTGTTATAGCTACGGATCTTCAACAATGGTGGTGCTAAACTTACAACCTTTGGGATCATTGGAGTACTTGGAAGGACGAAGATTTCAAGGAACGTTGAAGATTAGACTATGGAATAGGAGCCACTAAAGTTTATATTTTTTGTATTCCATATGTATTAATAGTTTTGTCACTAAAATTGACAAAGGGGGAGATTGTTAGAGCATAGATCGGTCGACCTCGCATTCGTTGCTATATCAAACATGTTTGTCATTGTTAGTGATCAAAACTATGAGTCTTGATTTCTAGTCTATTATAGCTAAGTTTCAGACTAGGATAGAAAAGTGTAGTTGAGCTCAAGGACTTCATGGCGATTCATCATACAACGACGAAGATCTACTCAAGGAACCGTGGAACTTCATCAACAAAAACGTATGTGGAGACTTGAACTTATCGATCACTCAAAAGTCTATCTATTCTATCTCCTACTTCTTATGAGACAAAAAGTCGTATGCTATATAGACTGGATCATACACATTTGACATTTCGAGCTGAGTATTCACTACTTAACTTTTTCTCGAAATCGTGTGTTGATAAAGCGTTTCCCTTTGATCAAGTTTATCTTCACCTAGTGACGAAAGTCATGAAAAGTTTCAATTACTTTGAGAATTGCTCTGACGTGAAACGGTCTGTGAATAACGGCTATATAACGTCCTCTGAGAATGTCTCAATGATTGGAATGAGGTTTTAGATTACATAACCATGTATTCCTTAATCCGAAGTTTTCGAACTTTGTTGATTGAGAGAAACCGGAGGAATTGGCTTTGCCAAGTCCGCGAACTGACGGAAGTTCTCTTACCAAGAATTTCTGCTGGGATTTTCAAAAAACTCGTTTGCGTGTTTAGTCCGCGAACCTAGTCCGTGAACTGGCAGAAGTCTCTTTGCCGAGATTTTCTGCTGAGTTTGGAAAACTCTGTCGGTTGCCTTAAGTCTGCGAACTTGTTTGTGAACTTAAGTGGTTGTGATCTAAAGATGTGCTCTGAACATGAAACTTAAATTACTAAGGAATGCTTTATGCAAACCGTGGCTATAAAGTTCATGAGCAGATTCAATCGAATTGAATCATCTTTGTTTCAATTGTGTCTTGTGTAGTTACATAAGATCTCATAGCAATTGAACAACTCTCTAACTAGTTCATTTGAGTCAATTGAACTAGTTATGGTGAAGAAGAACTAGGTTAATATGAATTGCTCATATGGTTAACCTTTTGGGTTACTATGTTGAACCAACATACACGTACACGTTTGGGCATGGTTTTCACAAACCCAGTAAACGTCTACCCAAGTGTGTGTGACAAGCTAAGTTTTCGATCTAACGGTTGAGAAATATTAGCTTGAATCTAAATCAAGTTTTCATCTAACGGTGAATATGGATTGCTTTGTAACTAAGGCAAAACCCTGATTTGAAGGCTATATAAAGGAGACATCTAGCATTGTGCAAAACTAATCCCCACACGTCTGTGTGATACTAGTGCGCTTGCTAGAGTCGATTCTCCTTTAACCTTTGGTTTTCTTCTCTAAAACCAGGTTAACGACTTAAAGACTTCATTGGGATTGTGAAGCCAGGCCGATACTACTTTTATCGTAGTTGTGTGATCTGATCTTGCATCTTCTATCGTACGAGTACAATCTATTGATTGGCTAGAGATCATGAGAGTTCTCCGATAGGAAAGATAAAGAAGTCACAAACACCTTCGTCTCACTATTTGTGATTCCTCGACAAACCGCTTGTGTAGTCAAGAAGGATTGTTGAGAGGTGATTGATTAATCTATGATGTTCTTCGGGAATATAAGTGATCGCAGTCGTATGTGTCAAAAATAATTTCACTTTCTCACTCAACTAGGTATAAATATAGTACGTGATAAGAAAGAGTTCGTTCCCACAGAGAGACTTTTGTTGTTATCAAATTTTCAGATTCTTAAGTAACCAAAGGGGGGTTTTCGTTTTATCTAAATAAACAAAGCAATAAAAGTAATCGAAAGCAATAAAATAATTTGAATAATCAATAAGGAGAAGATATTGGTCACGGGATAGTATCATTCACAAACATGTATTTTCATCAATGACTAGAATTGATAATTTTAATCTCTCATTTACTAAAAGTCCTAGGATATCTTGATCGCAAGAATATCCCGCTAATTCCCTGATTTCATCACAACCACATTAAAAGATGTATATGTGAATTCTACTTAAAGAGCAACCTAAAGTGTAAAAGCACATTTAGATTTAACTACCCAAGAGCACTAAGTTCTAAGGAATAAGACTAATCAAGGCAATCAAATGTGTAAAATCACTAACTCAATTTAACCAAGGTTATGATCTATATGCAATTAAAGAGATGTATCACTACAAGTAATAATGACACTATGCTACTTGCAATCAGGAATTATCACTTTTTCGTATAATAACCCTAATCTAGCAATAGAGATGAAGACTAATCTAATTGATTCCGGACTCAACCAAACTAGTATTCAAATCATAAACAAAATAAACCATGAATCATAAACAATAAAGTTTTGAGAAAAAACTAATTCATTGAATCAAATAACATGCTTGAGAAATCAACTTTATCCCATAACTAATAATTGAGTTTAGTTACTCATAATAATGAAGTTCATCGTAATCATCATCATAAAATAATTGAAGAAGATGAAAAATAAACGAAAGCAAACCCTCGTTGTATAGCCGCTCTTCAAAGTTCCAAGTAGAAAATAATACGTGATTCTTAAGAAAGTAGAAAACTTTTCTTTTTGTAGCTCTTCTTAGGTCAAGTCTTCAAAAGCCCATCACCAAGAAGTCCACCAAACCCATGTGTGTGGAGAACCCATGTGGAAAATATGTCCAAAAATTGTCGCTGAAAATTGGTCGGAAATCGGCCGAAAAAGTGACCGAAAAACAACTCAGGTGACCGGCAAAGTCCACCCGGTCACCGGTCAATGAGTCAACTCGGTCAGGTCAACGAGTCAACTCGGTCAAGTCAACCGAGTCAAGGTGAATCAGATGGATGAGTTAGATGACACGTCAGACTCAGCTAGGCTGAGTGGCCAATGCCAAAGCCATTGCAATCTTGCACATGCCATAAACTGTGTTGCACAATGATTGTGCATCACAGCTCCTTGGCCAGCCATCTTGTGGTGCACCATCATTGTGCTTCATTATCATTGCTGCACTTCCTCCTCAACAATGCAAGTCCACCATTGCACAGCACCAGCATCTACTGCAAAACCTACATAGCTGCAAACTCATTACCCCCATCTAAGACTCTATCTTCCAGTGCATCTGTGACGACACTTCAAGCACCACCACAACACCAGGCTGCATCAGTTCATTTCTCCCAGCACCTGTAGCTTCATTGCAAGTTCATGCCATTTAATTCGAGCCATTCCTGCAAAGTTAAATCCATCTTGATCATCACTTCCACTTCCAATATCATCACTGCAACCAACAATCTCAGCTCAATAGCAGCTACCACCAATTCAACCAACAACTACCACCTGCACATGCTTCAGTTTTCAACCCACAGACTGCAATCAACCATACCAATTCCCATTCTCTGTAGCTCTATCAAGCCATATCAGTACCACCTGTTGTTGCCTTTGCCTGCAAATGCACACTTCTACCAGTACCCATTGTTTCACTTGAGCAATGATTCCCATTTCAATCCATTCAGCACACAACAACACCACCAGTTCATCCATCTGAACTGCAATCTCCCATCTATCCTCAGCTCACAGCACCATGGTTAACGTTACTACCAACTCATCTGGCATCTCTTTGGACTTGAAACTCACATTCACCTAGTCAATTATTGCACAATTCAGACTACCAGTGTGCTCTTCTCTGCTATCATCTGAACATACACACCGGTGTCTTCACTACCATGAGCATCTGTAACTCAGTTGGCTGCAAAACATTCATTCATTCCCTGTCAGCTGTCGATCTCACTTCCAACTGCAGTTGCACTGCTATTTCCTTCTTCACCTGAATCTCAGCATCACCTTGTTCTCACCATTTCCATTTCAAGCCAAACCCAGATTCCAGCTTCAAGCTCAGTTCCTTGACCAACAGAAACACAACCCATCTTCCCTAATTTTCTGCAATTGCACCTTCTCAACCATTCACAAGCTATCATCTCTGCTCCTCCAACAAACCCATTTGTTGTCCTGCATCTCAGTTGTACTCAGCTCACCACCAGAGACACATTTCCTCCATTTGAACCCTAACATCAAACTCCACATACCCATTAGTAACAACCTCAGATCCGTTTCGAACTCATATTCCGATTCAATCAACCCCTTTTCTGCCAATTTCATCTGATTTCAGAACCCTAACCTGAGCTTTTCTTCATCTCAGATTCACTAATCCACCACAAATTCATCATCTCTGCTGCTTAAATATGATAACCCCAATCTGAATCTTCTCGATCTCTGTTCTTTCTCGATCCAGATTCAACTGCTGCTCGTTCTTCAATTTCAGAACAAATCGAAACCCTAACTGCTAATTGCATCAGGTTCTTCTTCACTGCTCAAATTCAGTTCACAATTTCTTCTCCTCTATAATCAACAACAACACAAATCCATCCTTGTTCTTCCCTACAACAGCTGAATCTCCCCATCGATCTCCTCTCAATTTCTGAGTATCTCGATTTTTCAGTGAGAGTAGAGAAATAAAACAAAAACAATGATAAGAAGAAATGATTTCTTCTCTGAATTTCAGGTCTTGTGTAAGAGTTAAAGTGGAGTGGATATAACCACCCTAATGAGATAGATAAGGGCTATCCAAAATCATATATGACTTGTAAGCTTTAGAAAACTGACAACATATTTCCTTCCTTGCTCGACTGTCAGTTGTGGGAAACTAACAACTCATTCTTTGCCTTTTTTCGCCGCATAACCTCAGCTAGTTCTAGCTACACTCGCCTGTGAATTGATGATTCTGCGCTTTATGCTCCAAAAGAGTGCTTTCTTCCTTCTTTTGCTCCATATGACTCCAAGACACCTAATAACTCAAAACCAAACATAAGATACATATTTCACAAGAAAAATAGCAAAGAAAGCATAAATATTGATAATAAATCAAGGTGTTTTAGACACTTATCAAATTCCCCCACACTTAGACTTTGCTAGTCCTCGAGCAAATCAAACAATACTTATTCTAAAGGATACAAACAACTCCATCTCATGAGGGTTTACTGGAGATATACCCATAAAACCTACATTTCCAACTTACTAGTTGTCCGTAATGATAACATCCAACGCGCTAAGAAGACATAGAGATTCTGCACACTAGTCATAAGAAGTTAGACACATATATGAACACAATCTCATCCTTAAAAGTTGAGAGAGAAATAACCATCCCTTCTCGAAAGAAATTTGGGTTCGGAGTGATCAAAAGTATCGACTCTGCCTCACAAGAAATGGTTTTATGATATTGCTCTCAATAATAAACAACTTTTTATGGGTCACGCATGTGTCGAGGTAGGAATGAAGAGAGAATCCTGCCACACGTTGAATAGGTAGGAAGGCAAAAACCCTCCGAATTGTTTTGAAAACCCACATCTTTTATTCATTTTGAAAACCCATATTTCTGACGATCTCTAGGAAAGGAAATCAACCACTTAACGAAGGTGGGAATATGCTTACTTACCTTGTTATCCGTTCGACGTGCAGTTAGCACCACTCTCACAGCATCCATAGAAACGTCTTCGGTCTTCAATCGGTGTCTTCATCTTCGTCTTCGGTCTTCAACTCTTGATGATGAAATCTTGAACTTCGTAGAATCTTGACAATGCAACTCTTTCCTATAATTCCTTGTTGCTTGAAACCTCATTATGGATATTTCTTCTTCCATTGGCTTTATTGAATGAAATACAAAACCAAAAACGAACTAAACAAACTAATATAAGATGCAATGATTTTTTTTAATTAAAGCAAGATAAAGTAAATACAAAATAAAAATAAACAAAATACGAAAACTAATGATGAACCTAATAAAAAAAAATTTGTTGTCTTTTTTTTTTTTTTTTTTTTTTTGAGACAAGAGAAAATAATACAAATACAAAATAAAGATAAAAATAAAAATGCAAGTACAAAGGCCATGGTGTAAGTACTTTACCACTCGATTCTTCACAACTTGTATGTCTCGATATCACAAACTTCTTGAATTCTCATCTTAATAATCTTCATTCTTGTACAATAGTCTTCAACTTGTAAAAATTCTGCTCCTTGTCTTGTTGCTATACTTAAATCTGAAATTTGCTCATTTCTGTACTGTTGCTTGTAAACCTAGAACGTCTTCAACTTTCCTTCGAACTTGTTATGCTCCTCTTGTTGATGATGATGGTGTTTCTATGGACCTGTTGGTGTATAGAGAGATAAAATGGATGGTGCTAACTGCGAACAAGATTACAAGTGGTATGTAAGTTAGCAATTCGATGTCACCATTCATGATTGATAAAATAGCACTCAAGAGATCAAAATAGTGCTTCTATTGGTGGGAGGTTGGGTAGCTCACCATTCTACCCGGAGTTTACGTACGGGTGACACACACTCTAAAAGCACAAATTTAAACAGGTACAAAGAATTGAAGGTTGGTGCCTCTCATGATGTAACATAGATAGTCTCCACTATAGGGGATCACAAATCTAAAATCGAATTCAGTCTGCACCTCATTTTCCACTGGGATGGTTAAATCCAACTTTAACTCTCATACAAGTAAGAAACCCGATCATGTTCTCTGTCATCTCTAAGTTCAGTCACTCTTATGAGAATCTCGATGTAATCTTAGCGACGTGTATACTATGTGACTCTAAACTAACTAAAGTTGGAGTTTTCTTATTCACTATTTTACAGACGAAAAAAATTGAAAAAAATTACAATGCAAATGCAACCACTCCCCAACACTTAAACTTTACATTGTCCTCAATGTAAATTGAGTCATCCAAAGTAAGTCAAGGTGGGAAATTCTAACATGATAATGACAAGAAATCAGAACAAATAAATGTAAAACAAGACAAGAAAAACTAAAAACAAAACAAGAAATAAATACAAGACAAGAAACACTCATCCTATGGGTTGCCTCCCATTTAGCGCTTGGTTTAAAGTTGTCAACCCGACTATCTCCTTGCTTTCTATGCCTCCTCCAGAGGGAGTGCATCCACAAAGTTAGCTCCTTCCACCACTTCGGAAGTGAAATTCTCATAATATGGTTTCAACCGGTGCCCATTAACTTTAAGTTCTTTGCCTGTAGCTATGCTACGAATTTCCACTGCACCATGAGAAAACACATTAGTAACAATGAAAGGTCCAATCCATCGTGACCTTAATTTACCCGGAAATAAATGCAAGTGAGAATTAAACAAAAGCACTTTCTTCCCAATGCAAAATTGTTTCCTAGAAATCATGTTATCATGAAATGCCTTTGTTTTCTCCTTGTAAATGCATGAGCTTTCAAATGTATCATTGTGAAGCTCCTCTAGCTCTTGGAGTTGTAACTTCCTTTGCTTTCCAGCCCCATCCATCTTCATATTGCATTGCTTAGTATCCCAAAACGCCTTATGCTCAATTTCAACGGGTAAATGACAAGGTTTACCATACACAAGCCTAAAGGGAGACATCCCAATAGGTGTCTTATATGCGGTTCTATAAGCCCACAAAGCATCATTAAGTCGCATGCTCCAATATGGTGGTTTAATGATAGGGGCTGTAATCAAAAGTTCTTTCAAACGATTGAATGCCGCCATACACTTTTCATCAAAGTTAAAAACCACATCTTTTTGCAATAAGTTGCAAAGTGGTGATGCTATCTTGGAAAAATCCTTGATAAATCTACGATAAAAACCTGCATGACCAAGAAAAGAGCGTATCTCCCTCACCGTAGTGGGAGGGGTTAACGCACTAATAAGGTATATTTTAGATTTATCGACTTCCAAGCCTTTAGAAGATATTATATGGCCTAAAAATATGCTATGAGTTACCATGAAATGACACTTCTCCCAATTTAGTACAAGATTTGTTTCAACACATCATTCAAGGATTAGTGACAAGTTGTGCAAGCAAAGGTCAAATGAATCACCAAAGACACTAAAGTCATCCATAAACACTTCGATTATGTTTTCAACATATTCTGAGAAGATACTTACCATACACCTTTGAAAGGTAGCTGGAGCATTTCACAAGCCAAAAGGCATCCTTCTATAAGCAAAAGTACCGAATGGACAAGTGAAAGTGGTTTTCTCTTGATCCTCCGGCGCTATCATAATCTGATTGTAACCTGAATAACCATCAAGGACGCAATAATAAGAATGTCCAGCTAAACGTTCAAGCATTTGATCAATAAAAGGTAATGGAAAATGATCCTTTCTAGTGGTGGCATTCAATTTCCTGTAATCAATACAAACCCTCCAACCGGTTTGCACACGAGTTGGGACAAGTTCGTTCTTATCATTCTCTACCACTGTTACACCTGATTTCTTTGGTACTACTTGTACCGGGTTCACCCACTTGCTATCGGATATGGGGTAGATAAACCCACGTCCAAAAGCTTTAATATCTCCTTTTTCACAACTTCCATCATGGGAGGGTTCAAACGACGTTGCGCTTCCCTTGTAGGCTTTGCATCGTCCTCCAAACGGATTTTGTGCATACACACGGCAGGGTTTATATCCTTGATATCAGCAATTTTCCATCCTATGGACGTCTTGTACTTCCTTATCACCCTTAGAAGTTTTTGCTCCTGTAATTCACTAACCTTGTTAGAAACAATCACAGGTAAGTCTTCCTTGTCACCCAAGTACAAGTACTTTAGGTGATCGAGAAGAAGTTTCAATTCTAACTTTGGAGATTTAACAATTGAAGGTACAATCTTTTCATCACTGCATGGTAAAGAAATAAAAGAGATATTATGAGTGTCCGGGCATCCTTGTAGTGAATTAAGACACCAAGGGATTCCTTGACTTCATTACCACACTCTACACCATTATCCATGGATGTAGTCTGTAGGATCAGAATCTCGCAACGATAATATTTCAGCAAAATTATCAACAACACAATACAACAGCGTCGCAGAACAATTTCAGGAAGAATAAAATAAATGACGTCAGCTAAGATCACGAGAAAGATATGATAGTCCTGCGAAAATTAGAGAGCTTGCGAAATTAATATTTGTAAAGTTGCGAGAATGTCGCAGACCATACCCGAAAATAAAGGACAGATTAGCTGTCATCCACTATGTATTTCCTTATAAATAGTCGTTCAAGTTGTAAAGAGAGGGAGAGATCTTTTTTGAGGAAGAAACAAGTAAATAGGAGAGAGAAAGTCTAGAGCAGAGATCATTCTTGATTTCTTTATCTTTTCTTGTAAGAATATTCAAAGATTGATCAATAAAATTAAGAGTGTAAACCTAAAAATGAGTTGATTAATAATGAAATCATATGAGGGGTGTATTGTAGGATTTCCTGCAACTACATAATGGCGCTAGAAACAGGGAGGTATTGAAGAATATTCTAGAAAAAGCTGAAAATTGATATTGAGATTTGTGAAAATTTAGAGTGATTGATTAAGAATTTTCCATAATTTCTTGCAATATTATTAACATTGAAGAAATGGCTAGAAGAAGAAATACATCCGAACAACCGACTACTGTTAGAAGAAGCAGGAGAATTGCTGGAAGAGAAAGAAGTGAAATGGAAGAATCTAGTAGAATGAGAAGTAATAGAGAAAATCAAATTCAACCACCAATTCAACAAACACTGGTTCAAGGGAGGAATACAGATTATGATAGGGTGAACATACACACTTGGCAATCAAATTCGGCAGAAGAAGTAGAAGAAGAGCAACAAAACAGAAATTATAGACAGGAAGAGAGAAATCAAGAAGCAGATGAAGGAATAATTCATGGAGATGAGGAAATTGGAGCGTTAGAAACATTGAGACGAAGAATACATGAAGAAAGAAGAGCTGAGGCAGAAGAACGTGCAAATTTAACAAGGCAAAATCACGAATTAAGGATGGAGAATATAAGACTACAGAATAGAAGATCGAGAAGTATTACAAAATCATATTCAAGATAGACTAGAAGAGAAATAAGGCGAAACTCACCCATAATCAGTGCTGGAAATAATATTCAAGAAGAAATATCAAATCCTAATGAAGAATATCGCGAAAATAGAGAAAGAGCTGATGATCGTTACGTTCCACAAAATGAAACTTTTGATGATGGGAAAAATGGTGGAAATCAAGAGAACGGACAACATCAGGGACGAAATGACCAAGATGGCGAAGGAAATCGAGAGGAAGGAAGAAGAATTTTACGTGAGAGAGAAACTCAAAGAAATCAACAGACAATTGAAGAAGAAATTGAAAGACATTATGCTGAACAAACACGTTTAATCTGCGAACGTGAAAGATTGAGAGCGGAAATGGAAGAACAAGAGCTTCAGGAGACAATTCTCCAGAACAATCACGACAATCGAGAAAGAAGGCGTACACAAAACCGTAATAACGGTAATCTCAATGAGGAGTATGATAGAGTAAAGAGGATGGCTGAAAGACAGCGAATTGAATTGATAAGAAATGAACAAAATCATGGAGGGGAAAATGAAAGGCATCATCATATGCGAATTCAAGATAGAGATGAGGAAGAGAATCGCAGAAGAAGATGAGATGAGGACAATGAAGAAGAAATGCAAAATTTCGTGAGAGAAGATAGACATGAACGCAGAAGAAGAGACGCAAAATTAAAGAGACCAATGGATCAAGATTCGGGTGTAAATAAAAAAATCTTGAAAGAATTAGAAGAAATGAGAGGAATGCTAAATAATAGAGGAGAAGTAGGCAGAAGACACTTGGATGAAGCAATAGAAGAAGCTGCGAAAACTCCATTTACAAGGGAAGTACAATTAGGAGGAATACCACCGAAATGCAATTTGCCCGCATTAACCAGCATTTTTGATGGAACAACTTGTGCAATTCAACACATTAAAGCCTATGTGAGGTGCATGTTACAATGGGAAAATCATGATACTGTATTGTGCAAATATTTCGCATCCAGCTTAACATGAGAGGCGTTAAAATGGTTTGAAGGTCTACCAAAGAACACAATAACCTCCTTCAATCATTTGCATACTACATTCTTGGGGGCATATATAAGTAATAATTCCTCGCAACCTGGTATAGAAGATGTGTTTGGATTAAAACAAAGGATTGGCGAAAGTTTGAAACACCTGACTAAAAGATGGAGAACTATGTGTAGCGAAATGGCTGGCCGTGTAGATGAGAGATATCTTATATTATCATTTATCAATGCTATGTTTGCGACAAACCTATTGTATGTCCAAATTTTCAGAGTCAAGAATACGATCACAATGACTGAATTGCGAGAACTTCAAAAAGAATACATTGCTCTAGAGGAAAGGCAAAATGAAATTGAATCATATCCAATTTTGAACACCAGCTCACAAACAGCGAATGCAAGCTTATTACCCAAGCTAATAAACACAGTGGCGAATACTTCGCAAGTACAACAAGAGAAGGTGACAAGTAACAATCAACAGAAACTGGTGGCTATGGGAAACCGAGATCAAGAAGAGTATGAAAGAGAAAGAAATTTCTACAATCGTGGTGGAAATAACAAGATTCAAAGACTCGATCAACCGCAAGAAACTTATGGAGGTCAAAGACAAAACTATAATAGAGGACAAGGAGGTCACAAGGTAGTATGGGAAGAAATCAAGATGCCACCTCTAAATGCAAGTGTGGAGAAGATATGGGAAGCTATAATCTTGATGGAAAATATACCAACACCATGGAACATGGGAACGGAACCACCTCCAAATCACAGAAGCCATGAGTTTTGTTCTTATCATCATTTTCATGGACATACAACAAATGATTGCAGAAATATGAAAAGAATTATTTTGAGAATGATAGATCAAGGAAAACTAAACGACTTTCTTGTAGGGCATACACAATCTCAACCACTGCCACCACCACCAGAGCATCGCAAAGTGAATACGATGAAAAAGAAAGAAACATTCTTCACAGAAGTTGGTGCAAAAGCAAAAAATCTATTCTGTCACTCTATCGTACATTCATATAAGATAATTGAAGATTTTCATGATAATGTTTTGAGTAGAGTGTTCGCAAGAGATAATGATGGAAGAGAAATTATGAATATTGTGAAAATCTCGCCACTAGAGGAATGGCAGAAACAGATCATTTCTTTTACCGCAGAAGAAATTCCCGAAGGAGAAGAGGTGCATGACAATCCATTGGTAGTAAAATTAGAAATTAATCCAAAACCTAAAGAAGATGAGGATGATAAAGCTGAAGATTCATGGGCAATCAATAGAATTCTAATCGATACTGGAAGCTCTGTGAATATCTTATTTTATCATACTTATAAAACCATGGGTGGAAGAGATGATGATCTTATACCATCAACATATAAGATATATGGTTTTAATGGTACTGCTAACAGGCCTAAAGGGGAGGTTACTATGCGAATTCCATTGAAGGGAATATCTTCCGAAATCTTATTCTGTGTCGTTGATGTAGAATCACCCTACAATGCGTTAATTGGTCGACCTTGGCTACATGGGATTCTAGGTGTAGCTTAAACTTTCCACTAGTGCATCAAATTCCCTCACCCCAGTGGTGTAGGAATCATAAAGGTAGATTGGGTTGAAGGAAAGAGGTGTTACGAAACTGAGATAGAATCTTGCGAAGGAAGAGCAAACAAGAAGGAAAACTGGCGACACAAAATCAAAGATACACAAATAAGTGAGAGTTTGATGGTGGATGCAATCGAAAGGAAATGAGAAGATATGTTGCGAAACTAATGCTAGCTCAGAATAAAAATGATGAACATACCACTACTAAGGAAGCAGTACAGAAAATAATAAAGAAGCATAGGATGACAAAGGTAATAAAAATAAGAAATGTATGAATGATTAAGTTGTTGCGATACTCTCGCAATAAGCAAAATTCTCAAAAATACATTTGATTGAATGGCAAAATTGAGATTGCGAAATTCAGATACAATATGATGATTTGCGAGACTCTCGCTGAGATAATGAATTTTACAGAAAATAATCATAGAAAAATGACAAAAAGAGAAAGAGGCGAACAGTTATGGCGTACACCCTAGTTCACGAATATAATTTCGCAAGAGGCAAATGTAAGACCTAAAGAGCGTCATATAAGGGGGTACCTGTTGCATGGCTCAGGGAAAGGCTACACCGCTACCGAAACCTGAGTCATGGAGATTTGGGGTCAATGAATCCCATCCGGGAGAGGCACCTTGGATTCTCAGTTTAAGCATATGACTTAGGTTGGGCGACTAAGGTAATAAGGACTCTCCTAAGGAGTGCAGATCTGATCAAGGCGCCGAGGTACACGGTTGAGTCAAGAGTGCCAGAGACGTTTGAAGAGTACTTTGCCATTCTTGACAAGTCTTGGCTTATAATGCACTCGGCCTGAAGAAAACCCCACTTAGGGTGCAGTCTCGTAAACATAAGCCCTATAGGTAAAAGGGATAAGAAGCTGCGAAAGCAACTGGTTGTTGTTAAGACTGGATGGGAGGAGCTAACCTTGTATGGTAGAAGTACGCCTCCTTGAAGGGGCAACCAGGGGGGAGATAAGGGCGGCACCCTCCATTAGGGAGCTGATAAGTGTCTTAAGACGCGAATGTCATGAGGCTTTTTATTTGCATGGATATTAAGGCTTGTCATATTTGTGCAACAATCATGAAGAGGCAATAATACAAAAGAAAAGGATAAGACGAGATCAATGGGTTTTCGCATGAAAGTGCGAAGACGTCCTGCGATTTCGTCGCAAGAAGACAATGTCATGAGGCTTCATTTTCGCAAGAATATTTAGGCATGTCATATTGTCGCAACATTCCTGAAGAGGCCATAATACAAAAGAAAAAGTTAAGGCCAGATCAATGGGTTTTTTCATGAAAGTGCAAGGACGTCCTGCGATTTTGTCGCATTGACAAGAGGTGGCATAATAAGACCTTTAATTAGGAAGGCAAAATAAGACCACACAGGAATGAGATTTTGAAAAGAAACAAAATTCACTTCGCATAAGATTGCGAAGCTATACATAATTAACCGCAAAATTGAGACATAAAATAAGAATTTTTTTCATGAAATCTCTCATTTGGATTCAAATAACAGAGGCAAGTATGGGAATGTATGAAATTAGAAAATATTATTTGTCTCCATATGATAGATTTACTCAAAGATTCAAGAATTAATGATTATATTGATTAACTGTATTGCAAAGAAGAATTATTTTAATTAATGCAGGTCAAAATGAAAGAAACACAAATATACAGAAAGAAGAAATAAATGTACAAGTATTACGAAGAATCAAAGAAAGAAGTAAAGACTACTTCTTAGTTAATCCTTCATTATCTTCATCAGACTTGTTGGTTCTTTTATTGTTTTCATAGGTCCTTCTCCTTCTTCCGAAATTTCGCTGGGTATTCCTTTGCCTTCTTTTGCCCTTATCATATATACTCTAAATTCTTCTTCTTTCTTTGCTTCCTTTGCCAACTTTCTGCGAAATTGTTTCCTTTTTGCTTGTCCTTCATAATGCTTTACTTCAATTTGATGACATAATTTTGCATTGTCAACATCTCCTATGATTTCACCTATTCCATTTGGTGTGGGGAATTTAATACATTGATGCAATGTTGATACCACAACTTTTATCGCATGTATCCATGGTCTTCCTAATAACATATTATATGGCGATTCCATATCCACCACGCACAACGTTACATGTGTTTCGATTTCTCCAAGTGGAATTCGTACCACTATTTCTCCTTTAGGTTTTGTTGTGGATTTTCCAAAGCCGTGAACAAAATATGTTGAACTGGACATTTCTTCATCTTTAAATCCCATTCCTCGGAATGCGTGATAAAATATTATATCCACTGAACTTCCTATATCGATTAAAGTTCTGTTCAATATCCATTCTCCTGTGGATTTTGTCGTTGTCTCCTTCTCTTTTCGCGTAATAGGCACTGTGATAACCAATGAAGATGTGTGGTTCAAATTTTCTTTTGGTATTTCTGCCGTCATGAATGTAATTTTTTTGCTTTTCCCAATCTTTCAAGGGTGATGTATTTTCTACCGCCATAACTTTCCTTCCTTCAAAATTTCGTTTATGTATTCTTCCTTTGATGTTTTCATGGAATTCATTAACCATCGTTTTTGTTATCATATTACACTCTAATTTTTTGTCATCTTCATTAATTCTATTCATCTTTCTTTTAACTGGTTCACTGATTTATTTAATCACTTTCTTGATTTGAATATTCTCAACAACAATCTTCAACTTTCGATCTTCAATCTCCCTGTTTCTAGCGCCATTATGTAGTTGCAGGAATCCTACACTACACCCCTCATATGATTTCATTATTAATCAAATCATTTTTAGGTTTACACTCTTAATTTTATTGATCAATCTTTGAATGTTCTTACAAGAAAAGATAAAGAAATCAAGAATGATCTCTGCTCTAGACTTTCTCTCTCCTATTCACTTGTTTCTTCCTCAAAAAAGATCTCTCCCCTTTCTTTACAACTTGAACGACTATTTATAGGGAAATACATAGTGGATGACAGCTAATCTATCCTTTATTTTCGGGTATGATCTGCGACATTCTCGCAACCTTATAAATGTTAATTTCGCAAGCTCTCTAATTTTCGCAGGACTATCATATCTTTCTCGTGATCTTAGCTGACGTCATTTATTATATTCTTCCTGAAATTATTCTGCGACGCTGTTGTATTGTGTTGTTGATAATTTCGCTGAAATATTGTCGTTGCGAGATTCTGATCCTACACCTACAACAGCTGAATCTCCCCATCGATTTCCTCTCAATTTCTGAGTCTCTCGATTTTTCAGTGAGAGTAGAGAAATAACAAAAAAACAATGATAAGAAGAAATGATTTCTTCTCTGAATTTCAGGTCTTGTGTAAGAGTTAAAGTGGAGTGGATATAACCACCCAAATGAGCTAGATAAGGGCTAGCCAAAATCATATATGACTTGTCAGTTTTAGAAAACTGACAACATATTTCCTTCCTTACTCGACTGTCAGTTGTGGAAAACTAACAACTCATTCTTTGCCTTTTTTTGCCGCATAACCTCAGCTAGTTCTAGCTACACTCGCCTGTGAATTGACGATTCTGCCCTTTATGCTCCAAAAGAGTGATTTCTTCCTTCTTTTGCTCCATATGACTCCAAGACACCTAATAACTCAAAAGCAAATATAAGATACATATTTCATAAGAAAAATAACAAAGAAAGCATAAACATTGATAATAAATCAAGGTGTTTTAGACACTTATCAAGACCAGATTATCAATTGAACTAGTTATGGTGAAGAAGAACTAGGTTAATATGAATTGCTCATACGGTTAACCTTTTGGGTTACTATGTTGACCAACATACACGTACACGTTTGGGCATGGTTTTCAAAAACCCAGTAAACGTCTACCCAAGTGTGTGTGACAAGCTAAGTTTTCGATCTAACGGTTGAGAAATATTAGCTTGAATATAAATCAGGTTTTCATCTAACGGTGAATACGGATTGCTTTGTAACTAAGGCAAAACCCTGATTTGAAGACTATATAAAGGAGACATCTAGCATTGTGTAAAACTAATCCCCACACGTCTGTGTGATACTAGTGCGCTCGCTAGAGTCGATTCTCCTTTAACCTTTGGTTTTCTTCTTCTAAAACCAGGTTAACGACTTAAATACTTCATTGGGATTGTGAAGCCAGACCGATACTACTTTTATCGTAGTTGTGTGATCTGATCTTGCATCTTCTATCGTACGAGTACAATCTATTGATTGGCTTGAGATCACGAGAGTTCTCCGATAGGCAAGATAAATAAGTCACAAACATCTTCGTCTCACTGTTTGTGATTCCTCGAAAAACCGCTTGTGTAGTCAAGAAGGATTGTTGAGAGGTGATTGATTAATCTAGGTTGTTCTTCGGGAATATAAACCTGGATTATCAATTGGTTCCTGTTCACCTTGATTTTATATCTTAAGACGGAACAAAAACCTAGTGTTTTTCTGTGGGAGACAGATTTATCCTTTGATAGACTTTTCTGTGTGAGACAGATTTGTTTATTATCTCTGCGATTTTGGGTTGCAGCAACTCTTAGTTGTGGGTGAGATCAGCTAAGGGAATCAAGTGCGCAGTATCCTGCTGGGATCAGAGGCGTAGGAGTACAACTGTACCTTGAATTAGTGGGAGAATGATTGGGGTTAAACTATAGTCCAGTCCGAAGTTAGCTTGGAGTAGGCTAGCATCTGTAGCGGCTTAATACAGTGTGTATTCAATCTGGACTAGGTCCCGGGGTTTTTCTGCATTTGCGGTTTCCTCGTTAACAAAACTTCTGGTGTCTGTGTTATTTCTTTTCCGCATTATATTTTTTATATAATTGAAATAATACAGGTTGTGCGTAAAGATCATCAATTGGAAATCCAAACTTTGGTTGTTGATTGATATTGATTGATCCTTGGATATTGGTCTTTGGTACCGTCCAAGTTATTCCTTGTGTTTGATTAAATACTCGCTATTGTTTTAGCTTGAGTAAATCAAACAAGTGAGAGATATTCACTCCTTGAGATACTTTAATCTAGATTGAGTCTGATTGTCTAGTTGATTCTCTAGCAAAGTATTTCGGAGTTTGTCCATACATATTGCTAATCGAATTATTGGGTGGTGTTGTTAGACCCCCGCTTTTTCAGATCCTTTGATAGACTTGTCTGTGTGAGACAGATTTGTTTATTGTCAAAGCCTGCGATTTTGGGTCGTAGAAACTCTTAGTTGTGGGTGAGATCAGCTAAGAGAATCAAGTGCGCAGTATCCTGCTGGGATCAGAGGCGTAGGGAGTACAATTGTACCTTGGATCAGTGGGAGACTGATTGGGGTTCAACTAGAGTGTAGTCCGAAGTTAGCTTGGAGTAGGCTAGTGTCTGTAGCGGCTTAATACAGTGTGTTCAATCTGGACTAGGTCCCGGGGTTTTTCCGCATTTGCGGTTTCCTCGTTAACAAAATTTCTGGTGTCTGTGTTATTTCAATTTCCGCATTATATTGTTTTATCTTTATAATTGAAATAATGCAGGTTGTGCGTTAGATCAATCAATTGGAGAATCCGACCTAACGGTTGTTGATTGATATTGATTGACACTTGGATTTTGGTCTTTTGTACCATCCAAGTTATTTCTTGTATTTGATTAGTACTCGCAGTTTCTGTTTGAGGAAATCAAATCAAGAGAGAGATATAAACTCGTTGATATACTTTTAAATGATTGAGTCTTGTTGATGAAGTTTGATATTATGATTCGTCTGGGGCATACTTACCGTTATGTACGCCTTAGTAGTTTAAGTTATTTGCATCTTAGAATCTAGAGTTATTTCAAGTTTTAAAATTATTCTACCCCTTGTTTAATTTTAATTAGTAGGCGGTTAGTGATGTAATTTTGTAGTGGTAAGTAAAGTGTTCGTTTCTCGGACTTGTTGAGATTCGATTTTAGACTTAATATAATATGTACAAGGAAAGCTGTCACAGTATCAAGAGGTACTGAGATTCAGGATTCCACCAAATTCCATTCATGTGACTCAATTAATAACTCCAATCAATTATAGCTCAAATATTAAAAATATGGACTCTTATTCTTTGTCAAAAATAGATTTTTAAAACTTTAGATGTAAATCACAAGCATGGTGTATCAAAAGCTCTTACGTCTAAGCATACACCATCAAACGAAATCACAACTAATTAGTGAAAATCATGAATCAATTAAAATAAGTGAAAAAAGTCATAAAGAATTATTAAAATTACCACATGCGTGAAATAGGGTTTCCTCCGTCATCCCAGTGTTGGGGTTTAGCTCCTCATATTAATTATGATCTCAAAATACATGTATAAAGCTCAAAAGTTTATTAAAAGGGAGTAAAAAAATTGAACAGAAAAATTACAACAGAAATAACTGTTGCAAAGGCGTTGTTCACTGTTACAAGAAGAACGATATATATGAAGTGTTGTTGAGACTGCAGCTGCGACCCCCACAACTTTGTCGTAAACACTGTTGAAGAACGACTGTCTTCGGACGTCCGTTCTTCGTGTTCTTCAGCAGCAGCAGCAGCAGAAACAGAGTTTGATCGAACTCTGATTTCTACTTCTCTGGCCCTCCTCAGGTTCCCAAACTCTAGACACCCCTTCTACATGACCCAACCAATCTATTTATATCAAAAAGGCCGATTAAATTTCTCCAAAATCTTCCAAAACCTCTTCCTTTCTCTTCACGGCAAAGTTGCGGCAATTTCTTGTTTTAGAATTTATACGCGTTTCTGAGCTTTCCTTTTGATCCTAAACTCTTCCTTAGATAGATACAAATATTTTGGAAGTTTTATAGCACTTTAATCTCTCTAAAATTCCCCAAAAAATGTCACACACGCGACTTTCCATATTTTGTTGTTGTGATAAAAATCCGTCGATTTACCCAGTATAATCGATTTCAACACCCGTATTAGATTCCTAGACCCATAAGGAGTTTATCCTATGAAAATCAGAGGTTTAATCGACCTCAAACTCCTCCAAATCACGATTGTCAAAACTGCCAGGAGAGTTTCTATTTTCTCTCCCAAATTCAGAATTTGAACGTGAAGGGGAAAGGTTACCCCTTATCCAGTGGTCGCCCCTTATCCGCTTATGGAGTCCGTATAACACTTGTCCCTTGGGTGCGTTTAGTAATTTTTCTGGGATGTTTTCAACACTTTTCTCGGGGTTCCTCCGGAGTATTTCTGGGATGTCACTGGTATGTCTGCTACGGAGGTTCAAATGCCACGTTTTGAGCCAATTTCGCCGCAAAAGCTTATTTCTCCAAAAACACCTACAAAGAGATAAAATACCAAAATAAATACAAGAATGAGAACTATCAATATATAGAATCGAGACAAATTAGACACAAAAATATGTCTATCAGTTAGATTCTAGTGTTCTGTTTATTTTAATTATTGTACCACTTGTTTTATTAAATTCGAGTAATATTCATCAGTCACATAAAGCGATAAATTATTATCTGCAAGCAGTGATACGTAAAGTCGAGTTTTCAAAACACACACACCAATGCGACCAGTGATTACTCTAAGAAAAAGTTGAGTTTTTAAAAAACACACATCAATGCGAGCAGTGCTACATACTCAAGTTTTCAAAACACACATACCAATGCGACCAGTGATACGTCTAAGAAAAAGTCGAGTTTTTAAAACATGCACATCAATGCGAGCAGTGATACATCTTCATAAAAGTCGAGTTTTCAAAACACATACACCAATGCGAGCAGTGATACGTCTTCACTAAAGTCGAGTTTTCAAAACACACACACCAATGCGGCCAGTGATACGTCCTTATTGAAGTCGAGTTTGCAAACACACGCATCATTGCATCGCATACTTCTTTTCTTCTATAAAATCTAGTCCCCTCGACCACAAATACATAATTAAATTCTCAACATTTATATTCGTATTTATAAATTGTTATTAGTTTTGCAAAGATAGTGTCCAGATTCACAAAAGAGGAAGATACTTCCATGATCAGAAGTCGGCTAAATGTTTATCAGGCAGGGAATATTTCTTCTACACAGTTGTGAGACGAAGTTTTTCGCCAATTTATAGCTACCCATGGAAATCCCAACCACATAACTAGGATTTCTATACAAAATAGAGTTTTATCGATAAGGCGAGTATTGGGGCTATATGTTAATATGATTGTGCCACTATGGCGAAACCTCTGTTCCGGCCAGACATATACTGATGTTGTAAGTAAATTTCAGTTACATACATGTCTTTAGGACACTACTTTTATGAAATAATAATTTTTTTAATCTATGTTTCATATAGGAAAACAATGCGAAAGTGGACTATTATGAGGCGTTTGGACATCAATTCAGGTTTTTCGAATGTTACTTACTTTTGAAGGACAACCATGACGAATACAATACGATAGAAATAGTACGACAAGGGGGGGGGGGGATTAACGAAGCTGAACCAATGTAAATGATTTTGTGGGTATATCATTTTGTAAACCCTCACGAGACCACACTCGTCCGTTAGGGTCACTTAGCACTTTACAGGCTTGTTGCACATGCTAAGTGCAATCGTGATACCTGCGACAGTGAGTTATTATTTGATTTGAGTATTTTATTTAAGTTTGGGTAATGTAAACGATTCAGGTTTTGAAATTATCAAATTCAATATTTTAATTTCTACTCAAAAAAGTGTGCACTGTCAGTGAATGATTATATATTATTCACATCTAAAAAAATATCCGTTAGACGTAGAGTTCGAATAATATGACCGATGCTCAACCTATTATATATACCCCCAATCCAGTTTATCGACATTCATATAAATCTTTACTTCTACCATATCTAGCCGGGAAAATATCTCTTTATCCAAACTCTTCTGAAAGATGCTTTCACCTTACAATAATCCCGCGGAGTATACGTTGGAAGAAGATTTATCTCTATGTCGAGGTTTGGTACTCTACTATCCTAAAAGGGGTCACGAACGCAGGATGAATGGTTGTTCTACTCAAAGTCATTGGATCACCATACAAGAGCATTTCAACAGAGAAACTGGTAACCCAAACAAACGCACTTCAATTGACATGTTTTGTCGACATGTTTCCATTGCTAACGAAATACACAAATTCAATCATTTATTATGGTATGTCAACCAATATCGACTTAGGGTGCAACTGATGATGAAGTTATAGCAACAACTCTGAAGGAATAACGTTGATGGAAAGGTTCAAATTTCGGGTATGAGGCTCATTTCAACATCCTTAAGGTGATGGATAGATTCAAGCCTTTTGTGGGACAAGTTAATGTACCAGATGGAGTATATGGTCTTCGGGTCATTATGTAAGGGGGAGTGGTTTCCATGTGAGATGGAGTATTGACTAAGGGGGAGTGATAATATCATCATAGTATTATTGTTGATGTAGTTCACACTACAAATACATATGGTCTTCGGGTCATTATGTAAGGGGGAGTGGTTTCCATGTGAGATGGAGTATTGACTAAGGGGGAGTGATACATATCACCATAGTATTATTGTTGAAGTTGTGATACAATTGAACTTTGACGATGTGTATTAATACTATGACACTGTATAACAATGATCGAGACCGATGATTTCTCATTGTTATAGCTAAGGATCTTCAACAATGGTGATGCTAAACTTACAACCTTTGGGATCATTGGAGTACTTGGAAGTGACGAAGATTTCGAGGAATGTTGAAGATTAGACATGTGGAATAGGAGCTACTTAAGTTTCTTTATATTTTTTGTATTCCATATGTATTGATAGTTTTGTCACTAAAATTGACAAAGGGGGAGATTGTTAGAGCATTACTCGGTCGAACTCGCATGCGTTGCTATCTCAATCATGTTTGTCAATGTTAGTGATCAAAACTATAATTCTTGATTTCTAGTCTATTATAGCTAAGTCTCGGACTAGGATAGAAAGTGTAGTTGAGCTCAAGGACTCATGGCGATTCATCATACAAGTAGAAGAACTACTCAAGGAACCGGTGGAACTTCTCGACAAAAAGGTATGTGAAGACTTGAACTTATCTGTCACTCAAAAGTCTATGTACTTTATCTCCTACTTCTTGAGACAAAAATTTATATGCTATATATATATATACTTAGATTATACATATTTGGTATTTCGAGCCGAGTATACCTCGCTTTTCTATATCTCAAAATATGTGTTGGTAAGCTTTTCACTTCGACCAAGTTTATCTTTACCTAGTGACGAAAGTCATGATATGTTTCAATCATCTTGAAAATTTCTTTGACGGGAAATGGTGTAACAACTATATAACGTCCTCTAAGAATTTTTCAATGATTGGAATGAGAGTTTAGATTACATAACCAATGATGGACATAAGCATTGTTGTAGAAACACATTTATGTATAAGTCCTATTCCTTGAACCAAAGTTTGCGAACTTTGTTGATCAAGAGAAACCGGAAGAATGGCTTGTTGCCAAGTCCGCGAACTTCCGAAGTTCTCAAACCAGAGAATTTCTGCTGGAGTTGACAAACTACTTGCGTGACCTAAGTCCGCGACCCAGTCCGCGAACCGACGGAAGGTCTCTTGCCGAGATTTTCCACTGGAGTTTGTAAACTCTGCCGGTTGCTTAAGTCCGCGAACCTAGTGTGCGAACGTAAGAAGGTTATATATCTGAAGATGATCTCTGAACTTAAACTTCAAAAAGACTAAGGAATACAGTTTGCAAATCGTGGCTATGAAAGTTCACGAACCGATTCAAGTGAATCAAATCATCTTTGCTTCAATTGCGTCTTGTGTAGTTACATAAGATTTCCTTACAATTGAACAACTCTCTAACTAGTTCATTTGAGTCATTTGAACTAGTTATGGTGAAGAAGAACATGGTTAATATGAAATGCTCATATGGCTAACTTTTTGGTTAACTATTCTTGGACCAACAATGTACACGTTTGGGTACGGTTAACAAACCTAGAAGCGTGCAGTTCATTTGTGTATAACAAGCTAAGTTTTCGATCTAATGGTTGAGAAATATTATCTTGAATCTAAATCAGGTTTTCATCTAACGGTGAATATTGATTGCTTTGTTACCAAGGCAAAACCCTGATTTGAAAGACTATATAAAGGAGACATCTAGTATTGTGCAAAACTAATCCCCACACCTTATGTGTGATACTAGTTTGCGTACTAGAGTCAGTTATCCTTTAACCTTTGGTTTTCTTCTTCTAAAACCAGGTTAACGACTTAAAGACTTCATTGGGATTGTGAAGCCAGACCGATACTACTTTTATCGTAGTTTTCTGATCTGATCTTGCATCTTCTATCGTACGAGTACAATCAGATTGATCGGCTTGATATTTAATATCTCTGATAGGCAAGATATAAAAAGTAATCACAAACATCTTCGTCTCATTGTTTGTGATTCCACAACATCTTGTTTCACTACCATACGATTAAGATTGTTGTGAGGTGATTGATTAATCTAGACTGTTCTTCGGGAATATAAGACCGGATTATCAATTGGTTCCTGTTCACCTTGATTATTATCAAAAGACGGAACAAAAACTTTAGGGTTTTTCTGTGGGAGACAGATTGATCCTGTTAGAGCATAGCTCAGTCGACCTCGCATGCGTTGCTATATCAAGCATGTTTGTCAATGTTAGTGATCAAAACTATGAGTCTTGATTTCTAGTCTATTATAGCTAAGTCTCGGACTAGGATAGGAAAGTGTAGTTGAGATCAAGAGCTTCATGGCGATTCATCATACAACGACGAAGATCTACTCAATAAACCGTGGAACTTCATCAACAAAAAGGTATGTGGAGACTTGAACTTATCTATCACTCAAAAGTCTATCTATTCTATCTCCTACTTCTTATGAGACAAAAAGTCGAACGCTATATAGACTAGATCATACACATTTGGCATTTCGAGCTGAGTATTCACTACTTATCTTTTTCTCGAAATCGTGTGTTGGTAAAGCGTTTCGCTTTGATCAAGTTTATCTTCACCTAGTGACGAAAGTCATGAAAAGTTTCAATTACTTTGAGAATTGCTCTGACGTGAAACGGTTTGTGAATAACGGCTATATAACGTCCTCTGAGAATGTCTCAATGATTGGAATGAGAGTTTAGGTTACATAACCATGTATTCCTTAATCCGAAGTTTTCGAACTTTGTTGATTAAGAGAAACCGGAGGAATTGGCTTTGCCAAGTCCGCGAACTCAGTTTGCGAACTCAGTCCGTGAATTGACGGAAGTTCTCTTACCGAGAATTTCTGCTGGGATTTTCAAAAAACTCGTTTGCGTGTTTAGTCCACGAACTCAGTCGGCGAACCTAGTCCGCGAACTGGCGGAAGTCTCTTTGCCGGGATTTTCTGCTGAGTTTGGAAAACTCTGCCGATTTCCTTAAGTCCGCGAACTTGTTTGTGAGCTTAAGTGGTTATGATCTAAAGATGTGCTCTGAACATGAAACTTAAATTACTAAGGAATGCTTTATGCAAACCGTGGATATAAAGTTCATGAGCCGATTCAATCGAATCGAATAATCTTTGTTTCAGTTGTGTCTTGTGTAGTTACATAAGATCTCATAGCAATTGAACAACTCTCTAACTAGTTCATTTGAGTCAATTGAACTAGTTATGGTGAAGAAGAACTAGGTTAATATGAATTGCTCATACGGTTAACCTTTTGGGTTACTATGTTGACCAACATACACGTACACGTTTGGGCATGGTTTTCAAAAACCCAGTAAACGTCTACCCAAGTGTGTGTGACAAGCTAAGTTTTCGATCTAACGGTTGAGAAATATTAGCTTGAATATAAATCAGGTTTTCATCTAACGGTGAATACGGATTGCTTTGTAACTAAGGCAAAACCCTGATTTGAAGACTATATAAAGGAGACATCTAGCATTGTGTAAAACTAATCCCCACACGTCTGTGTGATACTAGTGCGCTCGCTAGAGTCGATTCTCCTTTAACCTTTGGTTTTCTTCTTCTAAAACCAGGTTAACGACTTAAATACTTCATTGGGATTGTGAAGCCAGACCGATACTACTTTTATCGTAGTTGTGTGATCTGATCTTGCATCTTCTATCGTACGAGTACAATCTATTGATTGGCTTGAGATCACGAGAGTTCTCCGATAGGCAAGATAAATAAGTCACAAACATCTTCGTCTCACTGTTTGTGATTCCTCGAAAAACCGCTTGTGTAGTCAAGAAGGATTGTTGAGAGGTGATTGATTAATCTAGGTTGTTCTTCGGGAATATAAGACCGGATTATCAATTGGTTCCTGTTCACCTTGATTTTATATCTTAAGACGGAACAAAAACCTAGGGTTTTTCTGTGGGAGACAGATTTATCCTTTGATAGACTTTTCTGTGTGAGACAGATTTGTTTATTATCTCTGCGATTTTGGGTTGCAGCAACTCTTAGTTGTGGGTAAGATCAGCTAAGGGAATCAAGTGCGCAGTATTCTGCTGGGATCAGAGGCGTAGGAGTACAACTGTACCTTGAATTAGTGGGAGAATGATTGGGATTAAACTATAGTCCAGTCCGAAGTTAGCTTGGAGTAGGCTAGTGTCTGTAGCGGCTTAATACAGTGTGTATTTAATCTGGACTAGGTCCCGGGGTTTTTCTGCATTTGCGGTTTCCTAGTTAACAAAACTTCTGGTGTCTGTGTTATTTCTTTTCCGCATTATATTTTTTATATAATTGAAATAATACAGGTTGTGTGTATAGATCATCAATTGGAAATCCAACCTTTGGTTATTGATTGATATTGATTGATCTTTGGATATTGGTCTTTGGTACCGTCCAAGTTATTCCTTGTGTTTGATTAAAGACTCGCTATTGTCTTAGCTTGAGTAAATATAAACAAGTGAGAGATATTTACTCCTTGAGATACTTTAATCTAGATTGAGTCTGACTGTCTAGTTGATTCTCTAGCAAATTATTTCGGAGTTTGTCCATACAGATTGCTAATCGAATTATTGGGTGGTGTTGTTAGACCCTCGCTTTTTCAATTGGTATCAGAGCAGGCAAACACGTTAAAGACCTTATAAGCTTGTGTTTGTGGCAATCTGAATCTGTGGAAAGAAACTCATATGCATACCAAAAATTCCTCCTAAAGCTGTCACTTTGTCAAGTGTCTCGGAAATACCTCAAAGGGCCACTCCTTAGATGATTCTTCCGAATCCCGAGGTAAGAAGATTGTTCCATCCTTTGTTGGTCATTCTTCCTCCAATGAGACATTGGACATAATGGCAAAGGCTGAAAAGGAGCTCACCAGAATTTCAAAATTTCTACAGAGTTTGTTGATCTCAAGGATCCTGTACAGCTCATTGATGAATTTGAAAAGTGTATTGATCGTGAACAGGTACTCTATAACATTATAGGGTCATTCTCTAAGGAAATTGAGAATCTTCTTCAAGAAACCAATATACAGCGTGAAAAGATTTGTGATCTTGAAAAGCTAGTTAAATAAGGCTCAATTAGAGAAAAATATTTGATCAAGACACATTCATCTGATCTTAACAGACTTCGTGTTGAGAAAAAGAAACTTGAAGCATCACTTGTCATAGCCCATGGACAGTGCAATTCCTTGGAAAAGGAAAACTCTGTTTTAAAGAAAAATTCTTCTGCACAAAATTCTCATGAGTTACTGTACATAATGAAATTTTCTCCAGATGAAGGTTGTGTCAAGAAAAGCTTTCATAACTTACAATCTTCTCCGGTGGCTATGAAGTTTAAACAAGTACCAGTTATTGCTTCTCCTCCACGAATCTGTACCTTATGTGGAAAAGGAAATCAATATGCTATCCATTGTTTTGCCAGAAATAAATGTGTTTCTGAACTTCACAAATTGCTTCTTTCTACTGTCAATGGAGTAAATAGTCAGACGACTGCTATAGTGAAGGTCCCTTTCACAGGAAACCAGGCATCTTATAAGAACAAATCTGGTAAATCTAAGTCTAGTGTGTGGAGACCAATTTCGGAAAATCCCCTAGAAATTACAGCTACTTTCTCAGAACCTATGGTGGGACTATGTCTCCCTCTGCTACCTAACATCAGAATGTTCTATTCTTGTGTCTAACTTGAGAGATACAAGGATAAGGATTTGAGAGATGCTCAAGTTTTGTGTTATTTTTCTCTAGCTTGTATATCTTTTGATGTAATGCTCTTCTCTAGTTTCCTTTTCTTTTGTCACTATGACCTTTTGGGATGGAGAATCTTTGAAAGATGCACAGTGTGCAATATTTCCTCTTAGGGCCATTTGTCTTTTGGTCGGTCCACGAACGTCCGCATCTCCTTAAGGAACTCTAGGGTTTCTAGCCAGGGAATTCACAAACATATATAACTCTTATACATGTTTCATTTTTCTCCAGAAAGGAGCTCTATGGAAATTGTTCCCCATGAAGAAGTTAAACCTATGGTTGAGGATGATCTCAAAGGATGTGATTCTGGCCAAGAGTTTATACTGAGGAAGATGCTTGAAAGAAAAGAGTATAACTCTTGGATTGAAGAATCTGTCAAGGATCTGATTCGTGTTCAGAATGAAGCAAAAAACGAACTGGATAACCTTCAATTGCAGATAAACCAGCTTATTGATGGACAAGAGAAAATCCTTGGTACTCAGAATATCTTGATCAGAAATCAGAAGAAAGTTATCCTTGATTGTGCAAAGGCTCGTCATTATGCTCGCACTGTTGATCGGAAAGTTAATGTTCTGACTTATGAACATGGTGTGTCTACAATCAACAGAATCAAGGATATCAGTGACTCATACTTTGATGGACCATTTCAGAGGTATGAAATTATCAAGGAAAACTGAGGATATTTTCAGATACCTAGTATGTCTTCTTTTGAGTTGGAAGAATAACTAGTGCTTTGAATAGCGAAGATTATGACTACACATAGCTATTTTTGTTTTCATCTTCTTATGTTTATTTTTTTTTTAGGTTTATTGGTTTTTAAATTCTAAAAATATTTGGAGGATGATATTATTGCAGTATTAATCTGTTTTAAAGTATTGCAATATTTATGGGATATGTATTGTTTGCGTCTGTGAACTTGAAGGTCCCATATTGTGTCAAAAGTAAAGTCGTTCATAAATTTATATTCGTATTGATGAAAGGACGAATGGACTTTTGACAATTACAAAAGTTATGCCTATGCAGTCATTTATTCGATGGAAAATAGGATGAAATCTTTTGTTTGACAAGGATAAAGTCTATTATGTCGTTATGCAAATAGTGATGGAAAATAGAATAGATCCTTGTATGTTATCCACGGTATTGATCTTTATTGATCCATTTTTTTATGTTTTACCGTGAAGGCTCCATTGTGTATCTTATGCTGAGCACCTTACAACTATGTCGATTAATATTGGCCTTGTTGGTTGTTCCATGAGATGCTATATGTTGAGCATTCTTGAACTAAATTAATCATCTTGATTGGTTATTTAGTTATTTGCTCCGAAAGTCTTCTTTTGTCGAGCAAAATCTTTTGACAATTAAATTGATTGTTTCGGTGATTAGTTCGGTTGTGTATTCCAATTAGATTACTTATAGGTTCTCTTGTAATTAATCTAGTTGAGTTTTTCATATATTCTACTGTAGATGGTGGATTTTCGACAAAGGGTAGAATTGTAAAACTATACTGCAGATTTGGCAACCGGATGAGTATTGAGGCTCATGTCTCTCATTAAAGCATGAAATATCATGTCATAAAATCTTTGACTGAGAAGGTTGTCTCTCAGAGTACGTGTAGATGTGTTGTCTCTCAGCTGAGGCCACGACACATCTCATGAATACTGAGCAATTTCAGTAATTACTCCGGATCCGTCAATTAGATGAGTATCGAGACTCATGTCTCTATGCATGAAATCTCATGCCACCTCTGATGGAGAAAGTCTCTCAGAGAAGATGAAGATGTGCAGTCTCTCAGCTGAGGCCACGACACATCTCATACTGTATAGAATCGAAAGATTGGGCGGCTCCTAGACAGCATGTCTGCTAGTATAGAGCGACAACGTCTTCGGGATGTAACCAGATTTTCCCCGACTATGCAAGAGGAATATGACACTCCAGCAAGTTCATATTGCTCAACCCTCAGATAATTAATGCTCATAGACAGTAAGCCCTTCTAGTATAGATCCAACAATTAATTATCTTAAATCGTCTGAATGTCCAGCAATATTCTACGAGCCATCGTCTGAATATCCAGCAATATTCTACGAGTTGTCAATTAATCGCCTGAATATTCAGCAATATTCTACGATTCCTCGTTATATTTCGTTACTTCAATCTGTGGTTCTTCCCAGCAGAATTCCACAGGTTAGTAATAAATATTCAACGAAACGGGCATCTGAGCATTGAATAAGCCCTGACAAAAATGGTGCAAGTGTAATTAGCAGATAATGCACAGACCAGCATTTTGAATGCACGAACGAGCATTTCAAAAATGTAAACGAACGAGGAACCTATGCAAAATAGGAAGGGAAAATAATAATAAAATATTAAACAAAAGCGCCAGGAGACTAGGCTCACCAGCCGGCCAGTCATGTCGTGACTAGTCCCGCGCCCAATTTTATATTTTACCATATTCTTACTATTTTCACGATCTCATGAAAATCCTCTCGTTCGAGCAAATTTTCTTTATTTCAAAGAAATTATCTAAATCACATGATTTTATCAAAAAATAATAAAATTAGGGAAAGGTGTCGCGGGACCGAGCGCCAGCCGGCCATGCCTTGGCCGGTCCCACACCTCACGTCTCCATTATTTTATTATTTCTCTCAAATTATGAAAATTCCTTGATTTTATGAATTTTCCCTAAAATCATGAAAATTACCTAATTTCATGTACTTTTATCTAAATCACATGATTTTATCAAAAAATAATAAAATTAGGGAAAGGTGTCGCGGGACCGAGCACCAGACGGCCATGCCTTGGCCGTGGCCGGTCCCACACCTCACGTCTCCATTATTTTATTATTTCTCTCAAATTATGAAAATTCCTTGATTTTATGAATTTTCCCTAAAATCATGAAAATTACCTAATTTCATGTATTTTTATCTAAATCACATGATTTTATCAAAAAATAATAAAATTAGGGAAAGGTGTCGCGGGACCGCGGCGGCCGGTCATGCCTTGGCCGTGGCCGGTCCCACACCTCACGTCCCATTATTTTATTATTCCTTCTCAAATTATGAAAATTCCTTGATTTTATGAATTTTCCCTAAAATTACCTAATTTCATGTATTTTCTCTAAAATCATGGAAAATATTAAAAAATTAGGAAAACTTGTGGGACCGGGCTCTAGCCGGCCGGCCATGCCCTAGCCGGTCCCACACGCCCATTATTTTATTATTATTTGGTGTTTTGTTTCCTGATTTCATGTAAACTCCCTGATTTCAACAAAATATCTTGGTTTTCAACAAATCCCTTTGATTTTATGAAAATTATCTAAAATCATCAAAATTACATAAAATTGGGAAGAGTGCCTTGGGACCCGCGCCCATTGGCCGGCCGGCCATGCCACGGCCATTGCCGGTCCCACACTCCCATTCCCTATTTTATATTTTAATTTATGTCTCTCATCTCATGGAAGTTCCCTAATTTCGCCAAACTCTCCAGTTTCATGGAATTTCCCTTAAATCAGAGAAAAATACATAAAATCACATAAAACTGGGAAAAGCATGTGGGACCGCGTGTCAGCCGGCCGGCCATGCCCTAGCCGTGGCCGGTCCCACACCTTGTGATTCCTTGTTTATTTATTATTTTCATCATCTCATGTATTTTTCCCAGTTTCAGCAAAACCATGGATTTTCATATTTTCTCCAAATGTTGCTCAAACGTGCACCAGAAAATATCAAAATTCTCAGGACTGAAGCACGGACTATGGTGACACGGGCACATCCCCTTGACCGACCAAGGGTGACCCTGAGGCTTGCAAACAGCTGGTCCCGCATGTTTTAATGATTTTAACCTAATTTGCTCAGTTGCTCATATTAGGTTCGAACTCTTTCCAAACAATTGGAAGTTCGCTCAAACGACCATCTACTGGTCCCACGACCATCAAGAGCCGGTCTCATGACCTCTTGGTCGGTCCCTCATATTTTACATCAGGTTTTATGATTTGTTGCTCACACGAGCATTATTTCAGTAAATGATTAAACCAACATTTAATCATTCTTTCACCAACTGGTCCTCAAGAGACTTTGGTATTTTTGCTCATTCGAGCATTGGGCGTTATATGGTGAACCCGTCATCCCATGTAGCCGGTCATGTGATTTGCAATAAATCATCATCTCGGTAAAATTAGGGTTTTGAATCCAGAGCTCTGCAGAAACGATTCTGAGCAGATTCGAACACTCTGATAATTTTATGTTGATTCCATGATTAATTTATTTTTTGCTCGACCAGCAGTCAGTAACTTAAATTAAATTTTATTTGGTCCAGCTACCAACAATTCATCAAAAGAACAATATTTGTTCAAACTAGCAATATTTGCTCGAACTAGCAATATTCGCTCGAACCGGCAATATTTACTCAATTAGCAATATTCGCTCAGACTAGCAATATTTGCTCAAATCAAAGAATATTGGTTCAACTATCAATATTCAACAATTTAGCAACACAGTTTTGCTCGTCTTAGGTTATGATGATACCTCGTCTCAGCAGACACATTAAATTCATGAGTTTCGAAACATTTGCTAATCATGTTCAACTCAGCTACATGGACTCATCGTCCCATAAAGTCAGCAACTGACTCCACAATCACGAGATTTCAATCGTGTCACATGGGGGGATATTAACTAGGGTTTTGGTCTGGCGGTCTACGGCACGTGTGTTCACCCACGATGAGAATGTGAGCAAGTCGTGCAATCAGTTGGAAGAGTCAGCAAAGTAGTGGGTGGAAAGTTAACCAAGTCTCCGCACGATGAGTAATTGGTTTTAACATGATTTCCCCATTTCCCATTCTCTGATTCCAGCAACTGTCACACTTCATGGGATCATGGTGTTTTCAACTCCGGCATTATAAAATGTCCTGAATCCTGATTGAAAAGACAGAAGTTTTCGAACATCGAACAACATTCGCCAAAACGAGCAATTTCTCATCAAAGTTCATACAGACAATCTTTCGTCTACACGAACTCACAGAAATTACTCTCAATTGAGCAAAATTCAATCATTCAGAGCATTTTCACGCTGAATTCACACACCTACAATCTCAGATCACCATTGATCTCACGCATTTCTCAGCTTCCCCTACAGATCAACCCATCCTCTCTTGTGACCGAATTGACTCTGGAACGCCATTGTTCTTGGTTTAGGCCGGGGTCTTACAGATTGATCTCTCGAACTTAAAGCACTCCCTTCTTGCAGTGCATCTGTGTGAGGTTCAACATTTCGCTCGGTTCAAGGAGTCTCCACACGGTCGACTCTTCAATTCCGTAAAAACCAGCAAATTTTTTCCCCACTCACAGATTGGCGACCACAGTGGGAGATTAATCTCTCGGTTGCAATCTCACGATTTCACAAGGATGGTCGGTCTTAGGAATGACTCAACAACTCCAGATCCCAACCAGAATCTCTCGAATGGTAATGTCTCTCACACTCCTTCGAACAATTCTGGTTACAATGAATTATCATATTTTACAACTCCATTTATCTCCGTTGAACCGATGGATGGAGAAATCCCAAGCTTGGCTGAATTGGCACGAAGACAAGAAGACTTGTCAAGAAACGTGGACCGGCTGAAAAGGGCAATCGATAGCCTGTTCACTTCCTGGTACACGTGACGAGGATTTTAGGAGCAGAGATGGTGGAACCTCCAAATCCTTCGACTAGTAATCCTCCTCAGACCAACAGTTTCACCACATATGAGAACCAGTGGAACAGGAAGTTGCACATTTGATCGAAAATTTATGTGAACTCCTACACTTCTCTAAGGAGCAACGCACGGACACATTTGCTGCTCAGCCAGATATCGTCCGATGTACAAATAACTTCACCAACCCCAGTAGTTGAAGAAGTTTCTTTGATGACTGGACATTCAATCGACAACATCACTTTTGGAGCGGAAGATCGCATCGCAGACGAAGGGCACAATCGCGCGTTGTACGTGACTGGCTTCATCAAAGGCACCGAATTTAGAAGAGCTCTCATCGACACCGGTGCTTCCACCAACATTGTCACTATGAAAACTCTTAGAATGGACAGACTCCCGCGAGGTAAAATCGTTCGCCATCCCATCCTAATGACAGGGTTTGAAGGAAGCTGAAGCCACACATATGGATACGCGTACATAGATTTGAGGGTAGGACTAATTCAATCAAAGGTGAAATTCCATGTGATCGAACAAGAACCTGACTACCACATGATACTTGGACGACCTTGGATCCATGACAACAAGGTGGTTCCATCAACCTACCATCAATGCATGAAGGCGTTACTCAATAACAAGATCGTACGCATAGTTGTTTCATCATCTCCGTACACTCTGTCCTACGATGTGGAATTCATAGAGTCCCAGAGAAGCGCCCTTGAACCTCCTAAGAATATCTACACTACTCCACTTCCAAGTTGGAAAGCTATTGAGGCATCTGCGGTGTCATCACCATCTTCAGAAGCAGAACCAGTCAAGTCACCTGCTACACGGGTCAAACGCCGAAAAGATGAAACTACAATCCCAGGATCCAATTTTATGACCACTCATGACACAGAAGAAAGGGTCATTTACCGGCAACACAAAGATTAGCAATTAATAGGGGAGATTGATCAGGAGTCTCCCCACACTGGTGAATCGTGTCAGAATGAACAGCCACCTGAGGATGAAGCTCAGGAAGCTCCACAACAGTTGCAAGATGGCATGAATTCTACCACTGATAATCTTGAGACGATTAACATCGACACAGAGGAAGATCCAAGACCAATCTTAATCAGTTTTGCGCTATCACCGGAAGAGCGTACAGGCTTGGTAGAGTTACTGAAGGAGTATCGGGATATATTTGCTTGGACGTATGAAGAAATGCCTGGTCTGGATGACAAATTGGTCACTCACCGTCTACATATCATTCCTGGCTCCAAGGCTATCAAACAACCACCCAGGCAGTTCAGGCATGAAGTCGAGGAACAAATCAAGGCTGAAATTCAAAAATTACTGGTAGCAGGATTTATCAAGCCTATTCAACACCCAACATGGCTGGATAATGTCGTCCAAGTTAAGAATAAAAATGGTCAAATCAGATGTTGTGTAGATTTCAGAAACCTAAATAAATGCTGCCCGAAGGATGACTTTCCTTTACCCAACATTGATATGCTCGTTGATGCGACCAGCGGCCACGGTATGTTCTCATTAATGGATGGTTACAGTGGGTACAACCAAATCAAAATGTTCGAACATGATGCATCCAAGACCGCGTTTCGCACTCCCATTGGGAATTTTCATTACACTGTGATGCCCTTTGGGTTGAAGAATGCTGGCACCACCTACCAACGAGCCATGACAGCAATATTTCATGATATGATGCACAAGCAAGTAGAAGATTATGTTGACGATGTCGTGGTGAAATCGAAAGCTCGAACATCCCATCTAGAAGTTCTGAGACAAGTCTTTGAAAGATGCAGAGAATACAAGTTGAAGATGAATCCTCTAAAATGCGCTTTTGGAGTTTCTTCTGGAAAGTTTCTTGGATTCTTGGTCACTGCCGAAGGGATCAAAGTCGATCCGGACAAAGAGAAATCCATCTCCACCATGCCTCCTCCACGCACTGTGAAGGAACTGCAGATCTTCATAGGTAAGGTGAATTACATCAGACGCTTCATACCAGGATTGGCTCAACTTATTGCTTCGTTCACCCCTCTGCTAAAGAAGGGAGCGAGTTTCACATGGACGGATGTTCAGCAGGAAGCATTTCAGAAAATACAACAAATACTTTTATCACCTGCAGTCATGAGGTCTCTAGTGTAGGGTCTACCGTTGATATTATACACAACCTCCAGTGATGTTGCTATTGGAGCACTACTGGCTCAAGAAGACGAAGAAGGCGTCGAGCATCCAATTTACTATTTCAGCCGAACCATGAAGGATGCTCAACACAGATACCCGAAAGCTGGAAGGGCATGTCTGGCGTTAGCTCATGCAATGCAAAGATTCAGGAATTATTTACTATCCAACAGAGTTGTGCTTGTATCCAAAGATGATCCCATAAAGTTTTTACTCTCAAAGCCCGCTCTGATAGGAAGACCTGGAAAATGGCTGCTTCAGATGTCGGAATTCGACATAGTATGTGTTTCCCCCAAAGAAATCAAACGTCAAGCAGTAGCAGATTTACTAGCAGCGTTCCCAGGAGAAGATTCTGCGACATTACCAGATGACGTACCAGGAGAACTCCTAGGAATCTCAGTCGTTAAAGAAGAAACATGGTTATTGTACTTTGATGGATCCTCCACTCCTAGTAATGATACTGGAGGAGCGGGCATATTCTTGGTCTCACCATCATGAGAGGTATTCTCACACTCATTCAAGCTGGATTTCTACTGTACAAATAATTCAGCAGAGTATGAGGCCTTCTTGCTAGGATTATCCTTATCTAAACAAGCAGGAGCAATGCATCTGGAGATCAGAGGAGATTCAAAACTACTAGTCAATCAAATGAATGGGGTGTACTCTCTCAAAGAGATAACACTTGCTCCATTCAGGGCTGAAGCACAGCGACTCCTGACTCATTTCGCCAACGCGACCATCACCCATACTGGCCGAACCAACAATAGGCATGCTGATTGCTTAACAACTCTTGCCTCCAAGTTGTAATTCGAAGGATCAGAGAAATCCATCATAGTGCAAATACGAGTTGTGTCATCCACGTGGCTTAATCAAACTGAAGAAGCTCAAGCAAATGACTGGAGAGCACCTATCGTTCATGAACTGAGCAGCTCCACTACAGAAGGGACGATCATCCTTAAAGAACTAAAGAACTTCTTCTTACTTCATGGCGCCTTATACCATCGTAACCCGGATGCCTCTCTATCACGATGCCTGGGTGATGAAGAAGCGAAAGAAAAACTCGAAAGTGTGCATCAAGAAGTGTGCGGACAGACGCTGGTGATAACACTTTATAGAAGACTCCAGAGACTCAGGTACTATTGGCCTTCCATGGAAGCACGGTCGAGGACTTTGCAGGGAGCTTGTCCTAATTTTCAGACACCTCCTCATCATTTGGAGGTGCTAACACTCCTTCACACCGCGGACTGGACTCAGCCTTACATCGAATATCTTCGAGACAACAAATCGCCACCAGAAAAGAAAGATGCAATCAAACTCATACAGAGAGCTAAGAGATTTGTTTTTCTTGACGGAATCTTATACCGCAAAAGCTTTAGAGGAGACTTGTTGAGATGCCTAGACGAAGATGAAATCCTAACAGTCCTGAAAGAAACTCATGAAGGAGTACATCATGGGAAAAAGAAGTTGTTTCTCCAAATCCACGAGAAATACTACTGGCCGACTATGGAAGATGATGCAGCCGCATACGTTCAGAAGTGCCATAAATGCCAGATTCACGGTAATCTCATTCATACCCCTTGTCTTCCATTACACTCTGTGAATAGTCCATGGCCTTTCTATTGAGTATTTCACTAAGTGGGTCGAAGCAATCCCGCTCAGAGGTACCACAAGAGTAACTATTGCAGCCTTCATTAAGGAGCATATTATATGTAGATTCGGCGTCCCTAAACATATCATCACAGATAATGGGACTCCTTTCGCCAATCAAAATGTCAAGAAATTACTTAGGAGTACGGGATTAAACAGATCTTCTCCACACCATACTACCCCCAAAGAAACGGCCAAGCGGAGAGTACCAACAAAACTTTGATCAGGATTATCAGTCGAACAATTCATGACAATCCATGATCGTGGCATGAGAAACTTCCCATGGATTTGTGGGCTTACAGAACGGCACCAAGGAGCTCAATTAGGATGTCACCGTATTCGCTCGTCTATGAGGCTGTTGCTATACTCCCAGCCGAGATAAAAATTCTTTCAGCAAGGATTGCAGTGGCTAGCGAAATACAATGGGATGAAGCTGAAGTGTCCAAGTCAAGAGTTGCTGAACTAGACATGCTTGAATCAAGGAGAGCTAAAGTAGAAAAGTACGTGGAGGCTTATAAACAGAGGGTATCCAGGGCTTACAACAAAATGGTAAAACCCCGAACTTTTCAAGTAGGAGATTTGGTATTAAAGACAGCAAAGCACATTCAACAAGACATGTCTGCTCCCAAATTCTCTCCGAAATGGGAAGGACCGTATGTTATCATCAAAGCAGTGTCTAGTGGATACTACAAAATTTTAGCACTCAGTGGAGGAAAGGAAGGAAGTATTATCAACGACAAATGGCTCAAAGCGTATTACGCTTGATCAACAACAGATAATTAACCTTTATTTCAAATACATATCAAATGTAATTTATTTCCTTCAAAGAGCATGCAAGATGCTCATTCGTTTATCAAATATTCATCAATTGAACAAAACTCCTCATGCTATCAGATTATTCTACCTTGTCAGAAACCTACATTACAACTCTCCTGAATATTCACTCAGAGAAAACCATCCAGCAATGGATAATCCCTATAGGAAACCCTGTCGAGTTTCTTCTGGAAGATCCTAGTCTTTGCCTTCAGATCCTCAATCTACTTCCGAGCCCTCGCTGACTCCAAAGTCAGTACCTTTTCCTCCTCCAGTAAAGCAGTGGTCATGGAAATCGCATCAGCAGCCTCCGCCGCCTTATGGATCTTAATTATCTTAAGACGACGGCGAAGCCAACTCACATTGAATCGCAATATCTCACAATTGGAAATCATCTCATCCCACTTGTGCAGTTTCTGATTCTTGACGTCTCGCAAGTGCATTTGGTTCATTTCTTCAATGATCGGTTCAGCCCTGCAACTGTAGTCAAGAGAGTGGGTAGGAAACCTTTCCACACTTCCGTAGTAGCAATATGCCCATACTTTTTCCATATCTTGGTATACATAGGTGCATGGCACTTGGGAATGACAAATCCACCAACCAACTCATTGTCTGGGAAAGTGTTAACCAATGGAGCTTCAAACGAGAGCCCAGCTGTAGGGTATTCACAGGCGTGAACACTGTCTTTTGTCTCCACTGATTCTGCAGAATCTTCACATGCTCGATTGCCACTGTCTTCAACCTCGACCAAAGTCACGGACTTTCCACTCCTTCTCCTTCTAGCATGAACAACGACACGAACATCCGCCTGTGATGAACGGAGAAGTGTTTAATTTCACCTGAATTATACATGGTAAAATTTCAAGAATTATAAGATTGCTTACAGATGATCCAGTCTCAGCAGGAGCCGACCTATATCAGGCAGGAGTTCTAGCAGTCCGCTTGGGCCTTGAATTGTGAGAAGAAAGATTCTTCTAGTTATCCTGCAACAAATAATCTTCTACGATCAGTAACCTCAACTGAACGGGATGGAAAAGATGTGCAACTTACCAAGATGGGCGCTTCTGCTCCATGTTTCGACTGAAGTCCGTTTTGAGAAGAAATATTATCAGCGGACATGCTATGAAAGGTATCATGATCGAAATTTATTCTGTGATGAAACTAACTTAGGAATGGAGGAAATATTGGCGCAAGTGGTAAACCTTAAATCTACAAAGATATATACAAGATATGGCAGGCACTTATCTCCGATTCAGTTACGAGTTTTACTGAAACCCTAAGTCTTGAACAAGGTCAAACTGGAGATGCGGAAGTAAAATAGTGCACTGGGGACTGACCAAGGTCAAACTGGAGATGCGCAAAGAGATTCTTGAACAGTTGGTCAAGAGAACAATATGTACGTTCGTGGTCGCAAGTTCGAACTTCCCTGCAAGCATAGTTTTCTTCTTTTTACAGATAGCGAAAAAATGAATAATTTCGCAATATAGTTTCATTATTTCGCAAACAAGAGGTAGCACAGTTGGTCAAGCTTCGCTAGAGTGAGTTGTAAGACTTGAGTTCGAATCCCTCATCAATCTTAATTTTTCGCACATTTTTGAAATCCTAAAGGCGAATAAATGGAATAAAGTACAGCATTGTGTATTTCTTTCGCAAGAAACAAGTAGCGCAGATGGTCAGAGAAGGAGTATGCAAACTAGAGGACATGGGTTCGATTCTCCCTGCGACCAAAAAATTTTTGCTTCGCAAATATTCATTTCGCAGAGTTGATATTTGATTACTTCGCACAGTCTTTGATTATTTCGCAAGAGAGGGTTAGCACAGTTGGTCAGGAGGCATGAATGCAAGCAGCAGTTGGAATTTGATTACTTCGCAAGAACTTTGATTATTTCGCAAAAGAGGCTTAGCACAGTTGGTATGGTGCGAGAAAATCCAAGACGCAGATCAAGGGTTCAAGTCTCACTTCTCACACTTCTTTTTGCTGCGCGAAATTCATACATTTCAAGGCATTTATTCACTTCTTTGACAACAACAACGACTCACATGAAAGATAAGTACCACTTCCTTGAACATTTTACTTTATACTAAGAACGAATAAAAATATTTTTGATTTGATTTACAAAAAAGCGATTTAATCGCACGATTACAAAGATTTCAAGATTTCAAAGATTACTAAGATTTCCAGATTACAAAGACTTCAAAATTACAAAGATTGCGAGATTTCAAAATTACAGAAAACTGAGAAAATTTAATTTATATGTTTCTCTAGAATATTTCTTTTACAGAGAATAAAAAGATTTTTGATTTGATTTACAAAATGCGAAACAATTGCAGAATTACAAAGATTTCACAATTGCAAAGATTTCAGAATTATAATGTATTAGAATTTCTCTTAAATATTTACTTTGCTTCAAATGATTTGATATTATGAGAATGAAAGAGTGGATGAAAGAAATGACAGAAATGAAAGAATGAATGAAAGAATAAAAGAACAAAGAAACGCGAAAATTTCGCAAGACACAATCTAAGATCCATAAAAATCTAAGATTAGAATGGGGCGAACCTTTATGGCGTACACCCTAGTTCGCGAATAAAATTTCGAAAGAGGCAAATGTAAGACCTAAAGTATGTCATAGAAGGGGGTACCTGTAGCATGACTCAGGGAAAAGGTTACACCGCCCCTGGAACCTGAGTCACGGAGATTTGCGGTCAATAAAGCCCATCTGGGAGAGGCACCTTGGATTCTCAGCTTAAGCATATGATTTAGGTTGGGCGACTAAGGTAATAAGGACTCTCCCAAGGAGTGCGGAATCTGATCAAGGCGTCGAGTTACACGGTTGAGTCAAGAGTGCCAGGGGCGTTTGAAGCGCACCTTTCCATTCTTGACAAGTCTTGGCTTATACTGCACTCGGCCCGAAGAAAACCCCACTTAGGGTGCAGTCTCGTAACCATAATCCCTATAGGTAAAAGGGATAAGAGGCTGCGAAAACAACTGGTTGTTGTTAAGACTGGATGGGAGGAGCTAACCTTGTATGGTAGAAGTACGCCTCCTTGAAGGGGCAACCAGGGGGGAGATAAGGGCAGCACCCTCCATTAGGGAGCTGATAAGTGTCTTAAGACGCAAATGTCATGAGACTTTTTACTCGCAAGGGTATTAAGGCTTGTCATATTTGTGCGACAATCCTTAAGAGGCAATAATACTAGAGAAAAAGATAAGACGATATCAATGGGTCATTACATGAAAGTGTGAAGACGTCCTGCGATTTCGTCGCAAGACGGCAATGTCACGGGGCTTTATTTTCGCAAGAATATTTAGGTCTGTCATATTGTCGCAACAATCCTGAAGAGGCAATAATACAAAAGAAAAAGTTAAGGCAAAATCAATGGGTTTTTGCATGAAAGTGCAAAGACGTCCTGCGATTTTGTCGCAATGACAAGAGGTGGCAAAATAAGACCTTTAACTAGGAAGGAAAAATAAGACCACATAAGAAAATGAGTAAGCAAGTAAGCTTGCGAGAATGATTATATGTAAGCAAACAAGCTTGCGAATATGTACATGGAAATGAAACTGAGGCAGTGAAAATGCCGCAGACTTGATATTATGATCATACTGTTATGAGATACTAATAGTGCAGGAAAAAGGAAAGATGAAACACAAGTAAGAACTTGTGAGGAACAATAACTACACGAAAAGGAATGCATACACTAAAGAAAAAGCCAGAGAAATGGAGAATGGAGGAAATTTAAAGCTACATCCATTTTAGCGTGCAAAATGAGCTAAGTAACGCAAACATTAGTTATACATTGCAATAGATAAGCATTCTCATCATACAAGCATCATACTCGCATCATAAAAGCATTGCATAAGCATTTCATGGCATAAACATCGCATACACATTTCATAACATAATCATCATATAAGCATTATATTCCCACAAGTACTTTACAAAACTGTACGGAATAATATTGCAGAACTTCGCAATAATATCGCAGAATTTAGTAGAACTATTCAGAATTTCGCAGGAGTATTCAGAATTTCGCAGGATTATTCAGAATTTCGCAGGAGTATTCAGAATTTCGCAGGAGTATTCAAAATTTCGCAAGAGTATTCAGAATTTCGCAGGAGTATTCAGAATTTCGCAGGAGTATTCAGAATTTCGCAGGATTATTCAAAATTTCGCAGGATTATTCAGAATTTCGCTGAACTATTCAGAATTTCGCAGGATTATTCAGAATTTCGCAGGATTATTCAGAATTTCGCAGAGTGTGTCCGAATTTTGCAGAATGTGATTATTTCGCAGAATGTGATTATTCCGAACGATATGATTATTTCGCTCAATTATTTCGCACAATTATAAGCAACTTGAAGAGATTATACTATCGCATGAGCACAAAACATGAGACAGAGGCAAGATGAGAATGAAGAAACAATTCGCACATTCAACATTTTCTCAAAGATTCTACCCTCATAGATAAAGAACAGAGGCAACTATGGATTACCAAGAAAACATTCTATGTTCTTTATCTCCTCTAAAAAGAATCATTTCCAAAGTGGACGTTCACTAATGAACAACAAGAATCCTCACCGAAAATGGAATAATAATTTCGCACGAATAGAGGCAATACTTATTATTCTCATTCAAGGACATATACTTCTTATATTTCGAGGATTGAGTACTTCTTATACTTCTTCAAGGATACTTCATACTTCGCATACTTCAAGGGTTGATACTTCTTATTTACTTCGCAACGCTCCGGAACTTCACAAAAGAATAGAGGCAAGTACGTACTTTTTAAGTCCAGTATTCTTTCGCTCGTTCCTTCATCAACAAAAATCAAAGACTACTCCAACAACACGTATCTCGCTCCAACAACTACAGCAACGGATTTTTTCCTGAAGATCGCTCTTCAAGCAAAATTCAAGAAAAAATAGGCAAGATGTAGGATCCAAATATCGCACAAGTATTTGTAAGTGTGCGAGATTCGTAAAAGACTGTGCGATAATGTCGCACGGAGGATAGGAAATAAAAGAAAATAGGAAATAAAAGGAAATATGAAATAAAAGGAAATATGAGTTGTCATCCGCTAGGTAGCATCCTATATAAAGAGAAAGGTAGGAGAGAGAAAAGTAACTTGTATTATTATTATCTTCTTATTCTTTCCCAAAAACCAGAGAGAGAGAGCTCCTAATACTCATTAATGGAGTCTCAATGTAATTCATATGTAATTCAATGATCATAGTGAAACCTAACCCCGTGGATGTAGATCAAATTGATCGAACCACGTAAATTTTGTGTCTTATTTTCTATTTTCATTATCTTTATCTTTATTTTCATATCAAATAAGCTTAGATCTAGAAATTATAGTCATGATAATACAAGGGGTGTGTTGTAGGATTTCCTGCAACTACAGTGTTATTTCTTTTCCGCATTATATTTTTTATATAATTGAAATAATACAGGTTGTGCGTAAAGATCATCAATTGGAAATCCAACCTTTGGTTGTTGATTGATATTGATTGATTTTTGGATATTGGTCTTTGGTGCCGTCCAAGTTATTCCATGTGTATGATTAAAGACTCGCTATTGTTTTAGCTTGAGTAAATCAAAACAAGTGAGAGATATTGACTCCTTGAGATACTTTAATCTAGATTGAGTCTGACTGTCTAGTTGATTCTCTAGCAAACTATTTTGGAGTTTGTCCATACAGATTGCTAATCTAATTATTGGGTGGTGTTGTTAGACCCCCGCTTTTTCAGATCCTTTGGATGACTTGTCTGTGTGAAACAGATTTGTTTATTGTCAAAGCCTGCGATTTTGGGTGGTAGCAACTCTTAGTTGTGGGTGAGATCATCTAAGAGAATCAAGTGCGCAGTATCCTGCTGGGATCAGAGGCGTAGGGAGTACAACTGTACCTTGGATCAGTGGGAGACTGATTGGGGTTCAACTACAGTCCAGTCCGAAGTTAGCTTGGAGTAGGCTAGTGTCTGTAGCGACTTAATACAGTGTGTTTTCAATCTGGACTAGGTCCCGGGGGTTTTATGCATTTGCGGTTTCCTCGTTAACAAAATTTCTGGTGTTTGTGTTATTTCAATTTCCGCATTATATTGTTTTTATCTTTATAATTGAAATAATACAGGTTGTGCGTTAGATCAATCAATTGGAGAATCCGACCTAACGGTTGTTGATTGATATTGATTGACACTTGGATATTGGTATTTGGTACCATCCAAGTTATTCCTTGTATTTGATTAGTACTCGCAGTTTCTGTTTGAGGAAATCAAATCAAGAGAGAGATATAAACTCGTTGATGTACTTTTAATCGATTGAATCTTGTTGATTCTCTTAAAAGTATATTCGAGTTTGTCCATACATATTGTTAAGCGAAATATTGGGTGGTGTTGTTAGACCCCCGCTTTTTCAATTGGTATCAGAGCAGGCAAACACGTTTAAGACCTTACAAGTCTGTGTTTGTAGCGATCTGACTCTATGAAAAAGAGTACTATCTCTGATAAACGTATCACCAGAAATAAAAGTTCTATCTCGTCTAACTCTATTAAAGAGAAAGGTTCTACAATCTCGAATATAGAAGAACCCTCTGTACTAACGAGACAGACTAACACTGACATGTGTATTCCCGGTTATCCTTCGAATGTGAGTCTCTCCATCAATGAACGGGATTCAGCCGAAGAGAGTGAATGGATTCTAAATCTTGTTAGAATCCAAGCTGATAGATTCAATCGGTTGAAGCATCATGCCAATGTTCTACTTGGTATAATAAGAGATTGCAAATCCAAAGGCAATACTGAAGTTCGTTCTTCGTGTACGTTTCTTGAAGCTAGCCTTAGAAGAGATGCCTTGGAAATTGAACATCACTTGAGTAAACTCTCTATTCAAGGATGCTCAAAGCAATCCAATATGCCAAGTACTTATGACACAACTAAAGATGGTTCATGCTCAGAAGTAAAAAAGGAAGCCCCTTCTAGTAAACCGGATGTGCCTGTAGTCAACATCACTCAAGGATGTCGCACATCAAATGGAAGGAAGAAGTATTCTAATGATGATATTAAGACTGTACTATCTAATCATTCTGATGATCAGAAAGTATGTCTTGTCTGTGAGACAAAGAGTTCTGTTAAGCAAAAGGAAACCTCTAGGTTGAAGAAAAAATCCTTGGTTCAACTTCAACACACCTTAGATTTAATTCTTAAAGGTGTAACTGACATTTGTATGACTAAAACAATTGGTTTTTGTACCTACCCTGTGTATGTTACCAGGAAAGTCATTTCAGTGAGTTCCTCAAACGCTCAAGAACAAAACAGACGTCTTAATAAACATCGTCTAAAGGAAGATCGTGTCATGGTCTCTGGAAATAACGCTGCCCCTGATGAGAAAGGAAGTTCAGAAGAAAGAAGAAAAATTGTTGAAATGAGAGATAATCTGAAAAGGATAATTGAAGAATTCTTCAACAGGTTGTCTTCCTCCTCAAACCAAAATTCTTCTGGTAAGAACTCAAACTATGTCTCGTATTTTGATGACAATAAGTTTTATGATAATTTCTCACATCAAAAGGGATCCCTCTCTAGATTCAGGAGGAAAAAGAGACTTGACCATAAACACAAATCTCTTGATGAGCGTGTAGCTCATACTTGTGCTAATTAATCACAAGGCTTAAAGAGCTTACTCATAAAAATCCTCGTGAGTAAGATGTGTTAATAGTTAGGTATACTTTTGGTTTTTGCATCTGTTAAGTTGAGCTATTTTCTTATCGTCCATAGCTAAACTTTTGTTTACAGACCTGCAATACTTAAAGTATTAGTTTTTGTCTAAAACGTGTTTTTTTTTCGTTTTTTATGTTAGTCCTTGCTACAACCTCTCTGAAATTATTTTCTGTTGATTGTTGAGTGTTTGTTTGGTTGTATGCAAACGTGTTTGAGCTATATTTTATGGGGTAAATGTTGTACTCAAACGGATACATGTTCTGGAACGAGTCAACTGTTTTCAACCCTAAAATCCCCTTCCAAGAAAACCCTTATATACTCACCTATTGAGTTACAAACGTCACATACGCATACTCTAGGTTGATTTCTGGGTTGTCAAGAATGTCTTCTTCTTCATATTGCTATGGTGGTTTTGCAAGAGGATTCCTTGGCGAAAGTTTTGTTGAGTCCAAGAAGAAGAGAACCCTTGTAGATGAAGATCATCCGAATGCTTCATGTTACTTTGCGTTTGTTCACGAGGATGTTGAAAATGATGATATGATTTCTGCTGAAGTTGTTCATGACTTTCTTAAGTACTTTGGGGAAGCAAAAAAACAACTTGTCGATACTCTAAAAGGTCTTGATGTGTTAAAAACTGAGTTGGAAAAGGTTATCTCTGACCTTGGTCTCATAAAGTCTCACATCAATGATCTTCGCAAAGAGAATCATCTCTCTGATGTCGCAATGAATGTTGTAGATCACAAGCTCGAAGACCCGTTGTCTCGTGGGGATTCTGAACCGTCTACATAATCGTAGTTCTTGTTCAGAATAGCACTGGAGTGTGTTTTCCTTTAGCTTGTTTTAATTGTTGCCTAATATGTCTTCTTTTTGGTTTAGTTGGAAGAATAACTAGTGCTTGAATAGTAACGATTGTGACTACACATAGCTATTATTTTTCATATTCTTGTATTATTTTTTAGGTTTATTGGTTTTAAATTCTAAAAATATTTGGAGGATGATGTTTTTGCAGTATTAACCTTTATGATTTGTTATATTGCAACTTGTTATGGGATATGTATGTTTGCGTCTGTGAACTTGAAGGTCCCATACTTTGTAAAAAGTAAAGTCGTTCGTGTTCGGTATTCACGTACTGGAAAAAGGATGAATGGACTTTTGACAAATACAAAAGTTAATCCTATATTGTCAATTATGTTTATGGAAGATAGGTTAAAATCTTTTGTTTTCAAGAATTATGTCTATTATTGTTGTTATGCAAATAATGATTGAAGATAGAATGAATCCTTGTGTATTCCGCAGTATTGATTATCCCTGATCCATATTCGTATGTATTATTGTGAGGCTCTGTAATGTGTCTTATGTTGAGCACGATACAACCAAGTTGATTATTTTTTATTAGCTTTGTTGGTTGTTCCGTAAGGTACTTTATGTTGAGCATTTTGAACTAAATTAATCATCTTGTTTGGTTATTTAGTTATTGCTCTGTAAGTTTTCTTATGTCGAGCAAAATAATTGACAATTAAATTGATTACTTTTGTAATTTTGGTTGTGTATTCCAATTAGATTAATTATGGGTTCTCTTGTAATTAATCCAGTTGACTATTTTTGTGTCTCCATGAGTTTTCTTATGTTGAGCACAAACAATTGAATTGATCACTTTTTGTGTTTGATTTGATTGCGTATACCGATTAAATTAGTCACGCGTTTTACTTGTGATTAATTTGATTGATTTTTTGGATATAAAAAATCATTCTTATGGTTTTTGGTGTCCAATAAAACCTTTTTTTCTTTTGAAATTAAGGTTGCTCTTGTTGTTCTTTCGGGAATGACATCAAATGGGGGAGAGTTCTTTAGAACTTGTGCTTAATGGTCATATCTTGAGGGGTGTGCGGATGTGGAATTTTAGAGGGGTTATCTTGTATCTTTAAACTCCTTGATGAATGCTATTATCCTCGGCTATATGATTGCATCTAAATAAGATGATGTGTGTTCTTTATTTTTAGTCATGAAATGTCTCTTACGGAAATTTCATTATGATCCCGTTCTTGTACCTTTGCCAATTTTATTGACAAAAAGGGGGAGAATTAATATGTAGCTCACACTACAAATACATATGGTCTTCGGGTCATTATGTAAGGGGGAGTGGTTTCCATTTGAGATGGAGTATTGACTAAGGGGGAGTGATACATATCACCACAGTATTATTGTTGATGTAGTTCACACTACAAATATATATAGTCTTCGGGTCATTATGTAAGGGGGAGTGGTTTCCATGTCAGATGGAGTATTGACTAAGGGGGAGTGATACATATCACCATAGTATTATTGTTGAAGTTGTGATACAACTGAACTGTGACGCTGTGTAAAATACTATGACACTATATAACAATGATCGAGACTGATGCTTTCTCATTGTTATAGCTAAGGATCTTCAACAACGGTGATGCTAAACTCACAAACTTTGGGATCATTGGAGTACTTGGAAGTGACGAAGATTTCGAGGAATGTTGAAGATTAGACATGTGGAATAGGGGCTACTTAAGTTTCTTTATCTTTTTTGTATTCCATATGTATTGATAGTTTTGTCACTAAAATTGACAAAGGGGGAGATTGTTAGAGTATTGCTCGGTCGAACTCGCATGCGTTACTATCTCAAGCATGTTTGTCAATGTTAGTGATCAAAACTATAAGTCTTGATTTCTAGTCTATTATAGCTAAGTATCGGACTAGGATAGAAAGTGTAGTTGAGTTCAAGGACTTCATGGCGATTCATCATACAAGTAGAAGAACTACTCAAGGAACCGGTGGAACTTCTCGACAAAAAGGTATGTGAAGATTTGAACTTATCTGTCACTCAAAAGTCTATCTACCCTATCTCCTACTTCTTGAGACAAAAAGTCGTATGCTATATATATAGACTTAGATTATACACATTTGGTATTTTGAGACGAGTATACCTCGCCTTTGTATATCTCGAAATACGTGTTGGTAAGCTTTTAGCTTCGACCAAGTTTATCTTTACCTAGTGACGAAAGTCATGATATGTTTCAATCATCTTGAAAATTGCTCTGACGAGAAATGGTGTAACAACTATATAACGTCCTCTAAGAATGTTTCAATGATTGGAATGAGAGTATAGATTACATAACCAATGATGGACATAAGCATTATTGTGGAAACACATTTATGTATAAGTCTTATTCCTTGAACCAAAGTTTGCGAACTTTGTTGATCAAGAGAAACCGGAAGAATGGCTTGTTGCCAAGTCCGCGAACTGCCGAAGTTCTCAAGCCCGAGAATTTCTGCTGGAGTTGACAAACTACATGCGTGAGCTAAGTCCGCGAACCCATTCCGCGAACCGGCGGAAGGTCTCTTGCCGAGATTTTCTGCTGGAGTTTGTAAACTTTGTCGGTTGCTTAAGTCCGCGAACCTAGTGTGCGAACTTAAGAAGGTTATATATCTGAATATGATCTTTGAACTTAAACTTTAAAAAGACTAAGGAATGCAGTTTGCAAACCGTGGCTATAAAAGTTCATGAACCGATTCAAGTGAATCAAGTCATCTTTGCGTCAATTGTGTCTTGTATAGTTGCATAAGATTTCCTTGCAATTGAACAAATCTCTAACTAGTTCATTTGAGTCATTTGAACTAGTTATGGTGAAGAAGAACATGGTTGATATGAAATGATCATATGGCTAACCTTTTGGTTAACTATTGTTGAACCAACAATGTACACGTTTGGGTACGGTTAACAAACCTAGAAGCGTGCAGTTTGTTTCTGTATAACAAGCTAAGTTTTCGATCCAACGATTGAGAAATATTAGCTTGAATCTAAATCAGGTTTTCATCTAACGGTAAATATTGATTTCTTTGTTACCAAGGCAAAATCCTGATTTGAAAGACTATATAAAAGAGAAATCTAGTATTGTGCAAAATTAATCCCCACACCTTACGTGTGATACTAGTTTGCGTACTAGAGTCGGTTCTCCTTTAACCTTTGGTTTTCTTCTTCTAAAACCAGGTTAACGACTTAAAGACTTCATTGGGATTGTGAAGCCAGACCGATACTACTTTTATCGTAGTTGTGTGATATGATCTTGCATCTTCTATCGTACGAGTACAATCAGATTGATTGGCTTGAGATTTGATATCTCCGATAGGCAAGATATAAAAAGTAATCATAAACATCTTCGTCTCATTGTTTGTGATTCCACAACATCTTGTTTCGCTACCATACGATTAAGATTGTTGTGAGGTGATTGATTAATCTAGGCTATTCTTCGGGAATATAAGACCGAATTATCAATTGGTTCCTGTTCACCTTGATTATTATCAAAAGACGGAACAAAAACTTTAGGGTTTTTCTGTGGGAGACAGATTGATCCTTTGATAGACTTGTCTGTGTGAGACAGATTTTTTTATTGTCAAAGCTTGCGATTTTGGGTCGTAGCAACTCTTAGTTATGGGTGAGATCAGCTAAGGGAATCAAGTGCGCAGTATCCTACTGGGATCAGAGGCGTAGGGAGTACAAATGTACCTTGGATCAGTGGGAGACTGATTGGGGTTCAACTACAGTCCAGTTTGAAGTTAGCTTGGAGTAGGCTAGTGTTTGTAGCGACTTAATACAATGTGTGTTCAATATGGACTAGGTCCCGGGGTTTTTCTGCATTTGCGGTTTCCTCGTTAACAAAATTTTTGGTGTCTGTGTTATTTCAATTTCCGCGAAAATAGAAATAACACGGACACCAGAATTTTTTTAACGAGGAAACTGCAAATGCATAAAAACCCCGGGACCTAATACAGATTGAATACACATTGTATTAAGCCGCTACAGACACTAGCCTACTCCAAGCTAACTTCGGACTGGAGTATAGTTGAACCCCAATCAGTCTCCCACTGATCCAAGGTACAGTTGTACTCCCTACGCCTCTGATCCCAGCAGGATACTGCGCACTTGATTCCCTTAGCTGATCTCACCCACAACTAAGAGTTGCTACGACCAAAATCGCAGGCTTTAACAATAAACAAATCTGTCTCACACAGACAATTCTATCAAAGGATCAATCTGTCTCCCACAGAAAAACCCTAAAAGTTTTTGTTCCGTATTTTGATAATAATAAGGGTGAACAAGAACCAATTTATAATCCAGTCTTATATTCCCGAAGAACAACCTAGATTAATCAATCACCTCACAACAATCTTAATCGTATGGTAGCGAAACAAGATGTCGTGGAATCACAAACAATGAGACGAAGGTGTTTAGAGACAACCTTTGTTCATAGTGAGTTATCTCTTCCAAAGAGGAAATTATTCGAGATTTTAGATCATTTCGCTTGTTGATGAAAGCTTTCACCATGTCTCTCAAATTTATGATACACGGAAAATAGACAGTTAGAGGAAGAACATTTTTCATAAATTGTTGACTTCTACTTTATCATCCTCGAGGAAGTGATTCTGTTGCATAGATATACGTTGACTGCTTCTACTGCATCACTTTTGGAAGTGCCTCTGATTACATGAGCCATGAGAACGTATGAGAGGGAAAAAGAATATGAGAAGATTTATAAGTGTCAAACCCTAGAGATCCTTGACACAGTCTTCCACAGTTTAAAATTCCACAATCTATATTGTTAGGAGAATATTTTCTTAACAAAAATAGATACAATACTTGAGCCACACAAATGCAGAGCCTCATTTTCTCAAGTTAAGGATGAGGATGCGAACGTCTCTGAAGTTAGATAGATACAATGTGAGCCAGACGCTCCCCTTGTTTACCAAGACTTGTTGTATAAACAGGTTTCCTTCCTCTTCTGATTCTGGAAGCATTGCTTTTATAAGACTTTTGTTGATTCTCCAGATTCATCTTTTGCATCCTCTTTTGCAGTCTGGACATTCTTTTGTTGCTCATCTTGAATTTCCAACACGTGCTTTGAGCATGATTTGCATTTCCACAAAACGAACAAATCGACGATTCCTTGTCTTGTTGAAGTGCCTTCTGTTTATCGCAACTGCGAACCTTCGATTTCCCATGACACTTTGGACCATGGTTGACAATACCTGCAGACTTGCTTTTAAACCCTAAACCATTGGTATTTCCAAAGAATTTCTGACCAAATAACATTGTTGAGATTTTATCAGAACTTCCAGACAGTCGTTGAAGATCATCTTTGAGAGTATTAATCTCTTTTTCCTTTAGAACAACGGTTCTGGTGAATTGATCATTAAGAAAATCTATCTCAAGATCTTTTACCTGGATTAAAGATTCTAGTTTCTTCAATGAAGCTTTTAATTGAAGATTTTCTTGAACCTCTTTATTCAAGAACTCAAAAATCCCTGTGTCAGATTCAACTCCTGAAACATACCTTGAGTACGTGGAGGTTTCTGCCGCGAGAGTTGCGGTTTCATCACATCCAATAGACGCATTCAAAGCATTGACACTTAGAGAATTTTCTTTCATAGAATCTTTAGTAGCAACAGCTGACATGAGATGTTTATCACATCTAATGCTTCTTTTTACAAATTCCTTGATCCTTTCTGTGAACAATGGTTTATCAAACCTATTATCATTAGAACAACACTCATCATCCCAAGACAAGTTAAAGGATTTACTTGTCTCGGAAACAACATTGAATGCAAAGGTTTGACCAGAATTTGGATCATGAATTGTCACCTGTCCAAGAGAGGTATTCATGGAGAGGGTGTTGAGGTTATTTCCTCCATTGATGGCATGCTTCTTAGAAACATATCTCTTGTCTTCAAATACAGTTTCTAAGATATCCCAGGCATATTTAGACTTAGTGCATGTAGACACATAGTGTTGAAGGTCTGGGGTAACGGCCTGTCTGATAGCATTTAATCCGTTAGAGTTTTGCATTGCAACAAGAGATTCTTCAGGACTATAACTACCAACATCCTTAGGTATAGATACATCGCCTTTTGTATTAACTGGAGGATCATAGCCTTTAACAATACGTACCCAGGTTTGAAAATCACAAGCTTGAAGATAAGCACACATATCAACTTTCCACCCTGAGTAGTTTGAGCCATCAAAGACTGGTGGTACGTTTACTGAGATAGCACAGCTGTCCATATAGTCAGATCGCTACAAACACAGACTTGTAAGGTCTTGAACGTGTTTGCCTGCTCTGATACCAATTGAAAAAGCGGGGGTCTAACAACACCACCCAATATTTCGATTAGCAATCTGTATGGACTAACTCCGAAACACTTACTAGAGAATCAACTAGACAGTCAGACTCAATCTAGATAAAAGTATCTCAAGGAGTTAATATCTCTCTTTTGTTTTGACTCACTCAAGCTAATAGAAATCAGCGAGTCTATAATCAAACACAAGGAATAAATTGGACGGTACCAAAGACCAATGTCCAAGGATCAATCAATATCAATCAACAACCTAAGGTCGGATTTCCAATTGATTGATTCAAACGCACAACCTGTATTATTTCAATTATATAAACAAATATAATGCGGAAATAAAAATAACACAGACACCAGAATTTTGTTAACAAGGAAATCGCAAATGCAGAAAAACCCCGGGACCTAGTCCATATTGAATACACACTGTATTAAGCCATTACAGACACTAGCCTACTCCAAGCTAACTTCGTGCTGGACTATAGTTGAACCCCAATCAATCCCACTGATCCAAGGTACAATTGTACTCCCTACGCCTCTGATCCCAGCAGGATACTGCGCACTTGATTCCCTTAGATGATCTCACCCACAACTAAGAGTTGTTACGACCCAAAATCGCAGGCTTTAACAATAAACAAATCTGTCTCACACTGACAAGTCTATCAAAGGATCAATCTGTCTCCCACAGAAAAACCCTAAAAGTTTTTGTTCCGTATTTTAATAATAATCAAGGTGAACAGGAACCAATTTATAATCCGGTCTTATATTCCCGAAGAACAGCCTAGATTAATCAATCACCTCACAACAATCTTAATCGTATGGTAGCGAAACAAGATGCCGTGGAATCAAAAACAATGAGACGAAGGTGTTTGTGATTACTTTTTATATCTTGCATATCGGAGAACTATCACGATCTCAAGCCAATCAATATGCTTGTACTGTTACGATAGAAGATGCAAGATCAGATCACACAACTACGATAAAAGTAGTATCGCTCTGGCTTCGCAATCCCAATGAAGTCTTTAAGTCGTTAACTTGGTTTTAGAAGAAGAAAACCAAAGGTCAAAGGAGAAACGACTCTAGCACGCAAACTAGTATCACACATAAGGTGTGGGGATTAGTTTTGCACAATACTAGATGTCTCCTTTATATACCCTTTCAAATCAGGGTTTTTCCTTAGTTACAAAGCAATCAATATTCACTGTTAGATGAAAACCTGATTTAGATTCAAGCTAATATTTCTCAACCGTTAGATCGAAAACTTAGCTTGTCATACACAAATTACTGTACGCTTCTAGGTTTGTTAACCGCACCCAAAAGTGTACATTGTTGGTTCAACAATAGTCTACCCAAAGAGGTTAACCATATGAGAGTTTCATACCAGCCATGTTCTTCTTCACCATAACTAGTTCAATTGACTCAAATGAACTAGTTAAGAGAGTTGTTCAATTGCAAGGAAATCTTATGTAACTATACAAGACACAATTGAAGCAAAGATGATTTGATTCACAAGAATAGGTTCATGAGCTTTAATATCCACGGTTTGCAAAAGCATTCCTTAGTCTTTTAAGATTAAGTTCGGAAATCATCTTTAGATATATAACCTTCTCAAGTTCACAGACTAGGTTCGCGGACTTAAGACACCGGATAGAGTTTACAAACTCCAGCAGAAATTCTCGGGTTCGAGAACTACGCTGGTTCGCGGACTTGGTTCACGGACTCGGCTCACGCAAGTAGTTTGTCAACTCCAACAGAAATTCTCCGGTTTGAGAACTTCGGCAGTTCGCGGACTGTGTTCGCGGACTTGGAACTTGCCATACTTCCGGTTCTCTTGATCAACAAAGTTCGAAAACTTCGGTTCAAGGAATCCATTGGTTATGTAATCTAAACTCTCATTCCAATCATTGAAACATTCTTAGAGGACGTTATATAGATGTTACACTATTTCTCGTCAAAGCAATTTTCAAAGTGATTGAAACATTCATGACTTTCGTCACTAGGTAAAGATAAACTTGGTCGAAGCGAAAAGCTTACCAACACATATTTCGATATATAGATAGGCGAGATATACTCGGCTCGAAATACCAAATGTGTATGATCTAGTCTATATATATATAGCATACGACTTTTGTCTCAAAGAGTAGGAGATATAATAGATAGACTTTTGAGTGACAGATAAGTTCAAGTCTCCACATACCTTTTTGTCGAGAAGTTCCACCGGTTCCTTGAGTAGATCTTCTACTTGTATGATGAATCGCCATGAAGTCCTTGAGCTCAACTACACTTACTATCCTAGTCCGAGACTAGAAATCAAGACTTATAGTTTTGATCACTAACATTGACAAACATGCTTGAGATAGCAACGCATGCGAGTTTGACCGAGCAGTGCTCTAACAAAAACAAAATGCCACTACCTTTCATGATTGGTTAAATACTTTACTTAATTCAAAGGTCGGGGATGGGGAATATATGGGTTGGGAAGAATTCTGTAGCACCATTTCCTGGCACATCTGGAAAGCCAGATGCAATAAGGCTATTGGTAACAAGACCAAAATAGTTGGGTTACTGCTAATACCATAGTGAAATATATAAATGAATGTTTACATGTGAACAATAAAAATTATGCTCGCTCCCAAACTCTGTACTACAGTCCTATGCAGGATGAAAGCTTAACGATTACAAGGTTCAATTATAACAGCTATCCAGGTTTCATGAGGCTAAGAATCAACATAGCGTTGTCCATGTTTCCAGATATCTGTGACTCGGATGATACAGGTACATGTAGAGAAGCAAGAGGAGAATCATCGGGGTGGAACTCAAGAGATTTCTTAGAGCAAAATGGAGCCGAAGCAGCTTTCCAGTGGGCAAATGAACTCAGTGGATACCGTATTGAATTTCAAAGTGACTCACAACCCACTCTACAACTGCTAATTGGAATGTACGATAAGGCTAAAGAGGACAAATTCAAGAACAACAATCATTTTAGCAACTACAAACGGCAACTAGTTAATTTTCAAGCACTGTCTTTCAATTTAGTTAATAGGCGAGACAATCTGTTTGCTGCAAACATATCTACTATTTGTAACAAGGCTGTAATCAATGAGAGATGGGTCGGAAACCATCTAGTCAATTTAAGCAGGGATGCCAACACGTATCCTGAACTAAACGGGCCAATGTACTTGAATGTCACTACTTCTTCAGGGTAGTGTGCAGAACTTTGTATTTCTTATTAAAAAGAAAACTATAAAAGCTGGTGCTATGCTTTAACATATAAAAACAACGGTGCCTCCAGCAATGGCTGTGAATCCTGTGAAGCACCTCCAGTCTTAGACATCATTTTTCTCCCATTTATTATTGTACCACAAACACTGATTCCTACTCCCTCATCCAATTCCATCCACCTTAGTTTTCAACGGACCTTGCTACAGCTAGGATAAATGGACAATAGGAGCTTGTCCAGATTTGGGACAAGACGTGGCACAATCTAAGCAGTGGAGAGGGAAATGACTCTAGCATTGAGATTGGTAATAGGTGAAAAGGAAAATGATCAAAAGTCTGGATTTGTTATCCCATGTTTGGCCCATGTTAGTTGTCGTGGTTCTAGAGTTTTCCGTTTTCACCTGCCCTTCCCTTGGTTTTGCACGAGGTTGCGTATGAGAATTTGACAATGACATTTCAAGCAAAATGAAAACTAGATCGTCAGTGTTGTCAATGAACAGACTTCTATCAATTTTTGTTATCTTCTTCCTGTCATTATTGGTTGGAGCCCTCTTTAAAGATAAGATCAGAACACTAGCAGGTCGTTGTTATAGATAAAGACACCCATCCCTCATTTTTCCTTGAATGCCAACTTTACCCTTATTTTCCTTCCAATCAGTGGCCGCAACTGGAAGAGCGACTTGGTAATATTGTTGGGGGAATCTGCTCCACTGGTAAATATAGTAGTTTACAGGGGCATTTAACCAACAAACTTCACCATCCAATTATCCCTACCAACCGTGATATAATAAAAACAAACAGAAAAACGAGCGAAATCGATCACAACGACGGAGTTAGTTTCATCTAGTTCTGCAAATGGCTTCAATCACTGGTTTAAACATTTCTTCAACAGCAAACAAAAATCAAACCCTGTTTTCATCTTCAGTTTCTCTGATACCTGATAATTTCTACAAACTCACTTCAGTTTCTTTCCGAAATCAAAACCGTAATGATAAAATCAAAACCCTGAAATCATTTTCAGTAAGAGCTATGAAATTCAAAGGAACACAGATGAAAGACAAACAACTATCAGAATTGATTGAGAAGAAAGTTCAAGAAGCTACTCAAGTTTGTGGTGGTGAAAATTATAATCCAATTACAGATGAGTGTAAAGTTGCTTGGGATGAGGTTGAAGAAATTAGTCAAGCTAAAGCTGATTTTCGTATGAAAGTTGAGAAGGAAGATCCGCTGGAGTCTTTCTGTAACGAGAATCCCGAGACTGATGAATGCCGTGTTTATGAAGATTAATAATCTCAAATCGTTTGATGTCCTCTTTGTAAGTTTCTATTCTACTAGTAGTTTGTATGCCCTAATTTATTAGTCGTAGTATTATAACTAATATATGTACTGAATCTTCTGTGTTGAATGGTGTTGAATCAAATCTTCTTTTTACTTGAAATGCATGCATGATTGATTTCTTTAGATAATACTCCCTCCGTACCACATATACCACATATATTACCTTGAATTCATCATTTTTCATGTTTTTTCTTGTTTTACCCTTTGTCTTATTACTAACACAATCTTTTATGTACAACAAATAAGGGTATTTGTGAGAAAATTCATCTTGAAAATAGGACTCCGCCTATGGTACAAAGAAAAATCAAAATTCTGCCTATATAATAGGTACGGAGGGAGTAGTTCTTTCCCTTTTACATTATAGGAGTTCTGAACTTGTGTTGTTAGTATCTGTGATTTGGGTTGGTTTCAAAATAGAAAACTGAGCTCATTAGTCACTCCTGTAGGCATGTTATTCCTTTCAGTCTAATTATATTGTTGACACTTGCTTCACTTCCGGCATAGAACAACACCAATGACACCTTTAAAACTAGTACTGCTGCCATGGTGGGTGCCGACTAAGTTTGGATCTAATTCCAAACAATTGTGCAGTTTTTTATAGGAAAAGATTAGTAGAGTAATCTTATACTGGATAGTTGGACACATTTAGCCTAATGTTGGATCTATCTACTAAAAGGTTTAGTCTAATACAATAGGAAGAGTTAGAGCTCCAGGTTTCATTTCTATTATAAGTTTTTTATATGAATGACAAATATATCAAAAGAGTAGCCAAACTGGCCAGAAAGGTTTGATAGGAAAAGATTAGTAGAGTAATCTTATACTGGATAGTTGGACACATTTAGCCTAATGTTGGATCTATCTACTAAAAGGTTTAGTCTAATACAATAGGAAGAGTTAGAGCTCCAGGTTTCATTTCTATTATAAGTTTTTGTTTCCTTAGCTAAGGAGTCTGTTGTCTTGCTTCTCTCGGAGTAAACTTAAGGGCCAAAAAACTGTAATTAGTTATGGCATTGTCTTAGCTTCATGAAGCACAGTTATACATTGCCATTGTATTCTGTTGTTGTTGCCATTGTCCACTGCCCACTTTGCTGCTTCCAATGTAGCTATTGCCTCTGCTTCTTCAGCTTAGTTTGGGAGACTTGATCTTGCTCTGGCTTCTTCGAGTGTGCTTCTTCCTTTCGAGAAGTATAATGTAATCGGAAGAAACAATAGTTACTTTCTTCTTGTTTAGGGAATACATTTTTGTCTGATAATCTCTACAAGAGGCTCCTAATATTGGCAGATCATAAAAAATAACTTCCCCTAATACTTGTACACACTAAGAACATTATCATAACCAAGGTGTAAATTTAGAACTAGTTCGAAAGTAGCAGATTACATAATGCTGGTTAAACGCTAGGACGATACTTATAGTACATGATAAGATGACGGTTCAGTTCCGACACTAAATGTATTCTCCCTCCGTTTCTGCAAAAGTTTTCTATCACTTTTTGCAGAAACAGAGGTTGTCCTAAGCAAGGACTATAAACTTTGTGAGGTAAGATCAAAGTTTTTCATTCCCTATAGTATGATCTAGAACACAAGCATGATTGAATCCAGCACTCTTGCCCATAGCAGTGCTAAGTTGAATCTGTTTCTTGATCTTCAACATGGAAAGGTTTTAGTATTCCATAACTTATACCCATGGCTATCCACCCTCCAAGAACAACTCTGAAAGCAGAAATGCTGACTGACGACCCACCAAGACGAGCCCCTATCCCCCCAAATAGTGCTAGAGCTATTGATGTAACAATAGGAATCAAAATAGTTCTCGCTTTGGCCTCCTTAATTAGCAAAGCTGTTGCCAGTGGAAAAAATGAACCAAATAAGAAAGCCAAAGCTGATGCTGAGGCAGCTAGTGCTGGATGTGGTAGTGCCACAATGATCTCATCATTTTTCTTCAATTTTACAATGCCATCCTCTGAAATTACCCTAGTCAACAGAGATTTTCCTGGTGAGAAAGATTGTAAGCTCCTCCCATATGTCAAAGTCAATGGTGAAAGTGCAGCCATTTCATTGAGTCCAGTGATTACACTCTTTCTTCCACCAAGAATTATATTAGGTGAAACATCCAAATTAGTACGACTAACATTCTCATGTGATTCTTGATCCTGATTTGATAACTTAGTTTGAAAATTCAGAGTTCTACCCATTTCTTCAATATCTCTTTGAGTTGAAACAGATACAAATTCCCCAACAGCCATACTGCAAGCTCCTGCAACAGCACCAGCAAGTCCAGAGAGAATTACGGACAATCGATCCTCCTTTACCGCACCAATTCCGAGCATGAGTGAAGTGGTGGACAGTAATCCATCATTTGCACCAAGAATTGCAGCTCGAAGCCACTGTCCTCGTTGAACATGATTGGTTGATTTTTGTCCATTATCATCATCGACCACTAGAATCTTCTTTTCATTACTTGTACCTTGGGTATCAGAAGCCATTACAGTTTGAAAGTTTGGGGAAAATTTTTTTGTGGAAGATGGGAGTTTGATATGGGGTTTTTTGGCAACAGAGTTTAAACCCTGTCAACTGAGAATCTTAGGAATCTGAGAACCATCTGATAGAATACAAAGATTTGACGTAGAGCTCTATGTTTACATGTCCCATTAGTAGCTTTAAACTACTAATATGATAGGATTAGTATTAATATGTTGATCTTTTATATGTTTCTTCTCTTGCTGTTTTTTCATTTGTCCTTCAGATAAAAAAAGTCTGGGAAGTTTTTTTTTTCCAAACAAATTTATATTTCTTGGATTTTCCTCATTACATTTTCCGCATGTTACTAGTTTTGTAATGTTGTTCTTTCGTTACACAATGGCGCTATGCTATAAAACAGAATCGTAAACACGGTAAGGAAGACAAATCTATATTCCTCATGACAGAGCCGATATAACCATAGGAGTTACAATAATTATTCCTTACCCACAGGCATTGGTGATTTTGCTGGTGATAGCTTTCAAATATATATACTACAAACAAAGTTTGAAGTGTGCAACTTAACTTCAGATATAAGTCTATCTGTGTGTTTGAATTCTCCGGTTGCTGGTGATAGCTTTCAAATTTTTACCCCGGTTGCTGGTGATAGCTTTCAAATTTTTAATGGATATAACCAGATCTCAGTTTCAAATACTTTGATTGTCAAAACTGAAAATATCTGATCAAGAGACCCGACTGACCACTGGCCAGGAATTAAGACATAACAAAAATAAAAGAATTGTATAAAGAATTGTATAATTTGTGATTAAAATATAAATTTAATCCTAATTAGAAATAAGTTTCATATCCTCGTGGGAGTAAACCTTATATCATCTAAATAAAATAATTCTACTTCAGAAAAATAACCTTATATCATCTAAATAAAATAATTCTACTTCAGAAAAATAAAATTTAGCACCGCATTCGTAGAATCGGAAAAGTTCTTCTAATTATTGTTGAAGCTCAACTATTTCACTAAACTACACCAATGCATTCAAAATTGACTTAAGAGAGAATTTTGAAAATAGTATAATTCAGTTGCATACAACTCGTAATCTTAATTATTGCAAAAGGACTTTATGCTTGAAAATAAGATTTGTGTCAAAATCATAAACTTAACCCCTTAACCTCTGACTTAAATTTCCTGGGACTTCATTGAACAAACTCAAAGCATTAGTTAAGTGGTAATCATTCGCTACGATACTAAACAAAGATGGTAAATTCAGCCACAAAGGAGAAACAACAATACTTTGTTTTGGATTCTCAATTGTTGCCTATGTTTTTTTAGTGACATTATTTCTCAATGCAGATGCCACAATCAAAAATCAGATTATTTTGTCCAAACAATTAAATTTATGAAAAAGAATTACATACTAGAAACCAGAGGGGGGAAAAAGGATTTACTTTCGAAATATTGACACTCAGAATGAAAAGGACTTATTGAAAGTAAAGTTTCAAAGATCTGTCGATCTGATTCAACATTAATTAATCTCCTCATCGTGTCGAAATCGTAAATCATTGATCAAAAACTAAAAATTAATATAACCCTAACTCCTAAATTTTTCATAGAATCGCAACTCGAAAAACAATAAAAAGAAACGAATCTTAATGATCGAGATATACAGTGTTCAGAATGAGTAGGAGGTTATTTGATCCATTCATATATTTAGTCGGAAAGAATTTAACTTTTTTCATCACCACGCCTCAATCTCGATTCATAAGTGATTCAATAATGAAATCAAAAAATAAAACAAACTGAAAACTAAATCGGCTAATAGAGAGAAACACCATCAGAAAAAATAGATTTCGAATCAACAACGACACAAAGTCTCTGATGACCGTCGTGAGTTTTAAATCCAATTTTCATCACCTGGAATTTGGACAGGCAATAACAACTACAAGCAAAAATCGATAAGCAATACATACAAAGAAAAACGATGAAACTAAGAGAGAACGATTAAGGATATTTCTGAAGAATGGTTTAGGGTTTCTCTGTTATTTGGCTTTAATAGTGGAATGGACTGGCTCTCTAGGGTTCACTCCATTTGACGAGTTTAACCTTTATTTAGGGTTTTGCCGAGCACTGCCGAGATACCCACCAATTCATTTGAGCCCGTCAACAACCACTGGTGCTACGTTCACGCCCAATATAACTGTGGAAAATCCCGTGAGGGGATCCGACGGATAAGGGGCAACGATGCTAGCATCTAGGTAAAGGAAAAAGTGGATCCGCTGTTTTGTGAGTCACGGGATTTATCCCGGTATTTTTTCGGGCAAACCTAGAGTTGTTGGTCAACAACACTTCATTTGGTGTTAGTGTGTCACATTATGCACCGATGAGTCGAATCCAATCGGATTTGGTCGATATAATTGCCAAAAAAAAATAAAAGATGCAATGACACCTAATGTAACTGAAGGCCGAGAGTCGAGCATATACGGGTTCAAAAAGAATAATCCATCAATACTATTTTTTCTCTTTACCTTTCTCTTTCTTCTCCTTTACTCTTCTCTCTGAGAAAAAAAAATCTAGCCTCCATTAACATTTTGCTCAGATTTGGTCCTTTTTGGACCAGATCTGAGCAAAAGTTCTTCTCTTTTTAAGTTTTAGTAGGTAGATTTTGAATAAAACTAATTTTTCTATTAGTTTTTTATGTCTTTCGACATATTTCTTCGCTATTTGGAGCGAATTTTCTTCGCCATTTGGGCCGATTTTCTCTTCGCTTTGAGGGCGATTTATTCAAAGCTTAATCGCTAGTTCGTGGCTTGCTATTATCGATTCAAAAACATCGATGTTTCAACACGGTATTGCTTTGAATACTTATTCGGATTTCGGGCATCCAGGTATGTTTGGATCTACAAGATTATGGACAAATTACTCATTTCTTTTAGGAGCATCTCTTATTGAAGAAAAAGAAAATCAGATTAAATGGTCGGAATCGATTCTAGATTATATCATCATTCGTCCCTATTACATATACAAAAATTGGATATCGTTGCGGTTCACGGCTCTTTCTCTTCGCGATTTACTTGTAATTGATATCTTTATTTGTATTAGGGTTTTGATTTTCTTTTATTTTGGTGTTTTTATTATTACTGTAAGCAATCATGTAATCACGATTTTGATATGAATAAATTGAAATTGTTGATTGACAAAAAAAAATTACAACAAATTATATGTTTGTAATTACAACAAATTATTCTAGATATTTCCTATTAATAATAACAAATCATATAGTAGTAGTAAAAATTATTCCGACGAATAACTTTGAAGTTGAAAGGGAAGAATATCCATGGGATGTGCGGGACGCATCCGACAGCATAAAGTAAGATAAGATGTACACAAGGAGGCATGTAATCATATTACCCATGTGTATGCTTCAATTAAAAAAATCCGCCAAAGGAAAGAAAAGTGACTCGTGTAAGAGCAAGATGAAGATAGACGGAGCACATTGAAAAAGGAGTTGGAGAACATTTAATGTTGAAACCGTATGGTCAGCTATGAGAAAACTTTATAGCTAGGTAACTTGTCAAGCATAAATTGGTCACATTGGGTTAGCTGAGCTATATATTCGAACTCAAACCGAGGAGGACGTGGAAAGTGTTACTCAATAAATGTGGAACTCTAGATCATCCTTTGGGCTATAAATAAAGATCATTTGTGTTTTAAGGAAGGATAAAGTAGTTAGCAATTATCTATGCAAGAGGGAGAGAGAGTAATATTAAGCAATAACAGAGAGATACCATACTCAATAACAGAAAATATCATTTGTAACCTCATACACTTTATTATTATAAGTTTATGGATGTAGGTTTCATTAACAACCGAACCACGTAAAACCCTCATGTGTTATCTACTTGTTGTGTTTGTTAAAGCATAGCTCGGTTGAACTCGCCAAGCGTTAATATGTCAAGTTTGGTTGTCATATTTTAGTATCAAAACTCATTTAGAGTCGCTTGATTAAATACTAGAGTCAACTTCGTTTAGGTTAGACTAGAAAGTCTAGGAATGTTGAGACATACAAGTATTACTTTGAATACCTGAAAAATGAGAAGAAGTCACGACTACAACGACGACATCATCCTTCCACTTGAGGTTAGTAATACCGACTTGATCCTGTTTCCACTCCTAATGTATCTTTCAAGTCGTGCTATATTGAAAACATAACATATGAAGCTGTATATATTGTATATAATACTCTAGTGACGTGACTTGTTCATAATAGTAAGTGTCAAGGAAAACATATTACAAAGTATAAACGCTCATCTTTTGGAACTTCGTAACTACGACATCGACATAATCTATTGTATATAGTTATTTGATTATGCGTGCATTATATATGAATGATTTCATCCTAGGAAATAATGTTTTATAACATTTGTTTAAAGTAAGTACATGTATGAACATGTTTCATGATCGAAAGGAAATCATGATTGGTCTTTTTATTCTTTGAATATCTTTTGGATGACCAATGGAAGATGGCTTTGCTTGTTTCAAACCGATCACAAGCTATATTGGAATGCAAGTTATAACCGACCATGAGTTACTTTGGGAACCAATGTGTTAGAGCACTGCTCGGTCGAACTCGCAAGCATTGCTATCTCAAGCTTGTTGTCAAGTTTGGTTTCCAAAACTATAAGTCTTGATTTATAGTCTACTTATAGCTATGTCTCGGATTATGATAGAATGTGTAGTTGAGCATTAGACTTCACGGCGTTTATCGATTGAAGACGAAGAACTACTAAGGGAAGCTTGTGGAACTTCGTCAACAAAAGGTATGTGGAAACTTGAACTCATCTATCACTCAGGAGTCTATTTCTATTTTATCTCCTATTGAGAAAAAAGTCGTACCGCTATATAGACTTTACATTATACACATTTGATATTTCGAGCTGAGTTTAACTCGCTTACATATTTCTAGAAATATGTGTCGGTAAGCTTTCGCTTTAACCAAGCTCATTTTTATTCTTGACGAAAGTCAAAAGATGATCATGTGAAAATCGCCTGGCAACATCTTACATGATTTGTGTGAGACAGTCGTTTGATGTAGACTCAAAATGTTTCGTATTGATTTATTGATCACTTGAAAATTGCTTTGAAGCTAATAGTTTGTGTGAGACAGCTATTCCCGTCTTCCAAGAATGTTTCAATGATTAAGATGGAGTTTAGAACGATTAACCATTGATTGGATATAGCACAATATGCGTACTTGTATGCTAACTGTTGCAAGTTATTCAAAGTCCAGGAACCATAGTATGCATATCCGTATGCGTACTGGTTTGATAGTTGAAGTCCGGGAACTTAGTATGCATACCCGTATGCGTACCGGCTGAAAAGTTCAAGTCGGGGAAATCAACTGGGTTTGGTCACGTATGATAGTATAAGTACCCGTTCGCATACTGGCCAACCCATACCAAGTTCGGAACTCTAAGTATGCGTACCCGTTTGCATACTTGAGTGGGTTAAGTTCTAAAATCGGTTTGTTCATGAACAAATATATTTATATATTAAGGAACTGCAATCTTTTGCAAATCATGGCTATAATGTTTATGAATTGATTCAAGTGAATCAAAATCGATTTTGCTTCAATTGTGTCTTGTATACTTCTATGAGAATATAAACAATTGAACAACTCCATAATTAGTTTCTTTGAGTCATTTGAACTAGTTGTGATTAAGATGAACAAGGTTGATATGAAAGTGTTCATATGGCTAACTTCGGTTAACTATTATTGAGACAACTATGTGCACACGTTTGGGTACAGTTACTCATACCTAAATGAAGTCACATTTCATTTGTGTATAACAAGATAAGTTCGATCTAATGGTTGAAAGATATTAGCTTGACTCTAATCAGGTTTTCATCTAATGGTGAATATTGAATGCTTTGTTACCAAGGTAGCATTGATTGCAAATCCTGATTTGAAGACTATATAAGGAAGAACTCTAGCAACTGGGAAACCTAATCCCCACACCTCCTGTGTGATACTAGTTGCGACTAGAGTCGATTCTCCTTTAACCTAGCTTTTTCCTAAAACCATTATAGGTTAACGACTTAAAGACTTTATTGGGATTCTGAAGCCAGACCCAACTATTTTCTCTGTAGTTGCGTGTTCTGATCTTACTTTGTTCTATCGTATTGAGCACTATCTTCTCTAAGATTTGCTCGAGATTTAATCTCTGATAGGTAAGATAAAAAGTAGTCACAAACATCTTCGTCTCATCGTTTGTGATTCCACAATATCTTGTTTCACTTCCATACGATTAAGCTTATTGTGAGGTGACTGATATTACTAGCTGTTCTTCGGGAATATAAGTCTGGTGTATCAATTGGTCCATGTTCACCTTGATTTATCAAAAGATGGAACAAAAAACTCGTAGGTATTTCTATGGGAGACAGATTTATCTATGCAAGACTTTTCTGTGTGAGACAGATTTGTGTATCAAGTCTTCGACTTTGGGTCGTAGCAACTCTTAGATTTGGGTGAGATCAGATAAGGGAATCAAGTGCGTAGAATCCGGCAAGAGGCACAAGGAACGCGACTGTACCTTAATCAGTGTGAGATTGGTTAGGGCTCAACTACATTCCAGTCCGAAGTTAGTTGGTAATAGGCTAGAGTCTGTAGCGGCTTAATACAGTGTGGTGTTCAAATCTGGACTAGGTCCCGGGATTTTTCTGCATTTGCGGTTTCCTCGTTAACAAAATTTCTGGTGTCTGTGTTATTTCTTTCCCGCATTATATTATTATATAATTGAAATATCACAGGTTGTGCGTAGTTCAATAAATTAGATAATCCAACCTTTGGTTGTCGATATAAATTGATTGACACTTGGATATTGGTCTTTGGTACCATCCAAGTTATTTGTCATATTAATCCGGCTCACAGATTTCTATCAGTTCAATTGCAGATTGATTTAAGAAATAGAGATATAACTCTTGGATGTATTTTCCTTGATTGAGTCAGACTTTCTAGTTGATTATCTTGGAAATATATTGGAGTTAGTCCATACAGATTGACTAAACGAAATATTGGGTGTGGTTGTTAGACCCCCGGTTTTTCACAAGGTATAACCGGTCACAAGATGAATTGGAATTTAGGTTTAATCGATCACAAGCTACCTTTGGAAGCAAGGTGTGACCGATCACAAGCTAACTCAGGAAGTGAGGTGTAACCGGTCACAAGATACCCCTGGGAAGCAAGGTGTAACCAGTCACAACCTGGTTTGGGAAACATGGTATCACCAATCACAACTTACATTGTGAGGTTGGTACAACCGATCCCAAGAAGCAAAACCGAGCTTCCAATATTCACATCTCTGTAAGTTTTGTGTGAATCTTGGAATTAGGGATTGCTAAGAAACTACTAGATGCCGACATATTTGAAAATGTACGTAACTCTTATCATTTATTGTTCAAAGATATTCCTCGATACTCAAGGTGATCTCTGGTCCAAAAAAGTGAAAAGCATTTAATTATGATTTTCATAGTATATGTTTTAATTACCAGCACTTAAAACATATCCTCTGGAATATATTATTTGTTAATGTCCTAAACTAATAATAACAATTTTTCCATGAGAGTTTTCGAAAATATTGGACAACATTTATTGGGAATAGGAAAACTGAATTTAGGTACTTTAATGCATATCTTGAGAATATTTTCGGTTTTGGAATTTCCTTGTTGTCCAAACAACCTTGGTGTATAAATACTTGAGTTTGCATTTCTTGCAAACTATCCTAAGAGCCAGGCAAACTTTATTACTTGTTGTTTCTGGTGGAGTCGTCTATTAGGAGAGGAAAGTATCTTAATTAGGTGAAATCTCTTATGACCGCTCGTTTAGCGACTTCTGTGGGATCAAGAAGCTCTACGAGTACCGTTGGTGGGAAACTAGATAATTCCAGTGTTATTAGTTTTTCATTATTGATTTGATTGACTAACGGTTGTTGAAACTTTGATTGCACCTAGTTTGTTTATTCTTGAGAATCTTCTTTTCTGATATAAGATTCACTCAAACTAGATCAAAGTATCAACGGGATCTTTAGAACCATCTTCGTATCTAAATACATCTTGTGATAATCCATTGTTAACAGACTCCGTTTTGTGTGTGATTGATCACAAGAGGATTCAAGTGTTGTTGTGCAGGTATTTGAAGGCAATATAAGATTTGAAGACGAATAAGATTTCTTATTAGTTTTCGTATCTTGTGGATTTAGTGCACAAAACTTGATCGGCCGGGATCCAACTAGAATCGGTTTATCTTTGATAGACTTGATTGATTAGTTGCATGAGATCGTCAACTCTCTGTAGTTTCTCTTTGAGATCTATATCGATTGAGTGCGAATCTAAACTTGATTATTTCGGTAGCCATTGGATAGATTTATTTAACCAAAAAAAGGAGTTTATTAGATTAAACATAAGAGCCTTTGTGAAAGACTCATTTTATCTTAAGCAAGATTGATTAGAGTGGTTACCAAACAGATTCTTGCTTTGCTGTTTGGAATACAATCCAAAGGACTTGCTATTCACGTGCGTGACTCTAAAAGTAGAAGGCGCAGGGATACTGAGGGAACTAAGTATCTAGGGGTAGTCTTCTTGGTCTCAGCTATATGAAGTTGGTATTAGATTTTGTATATCGGCTTAATTCTGAGATTATTCAAAACTGGACTAGGTCCCGGGGGTTTTTCTGCATTTACAGTTTCTTCGTTAACAAAATCTTACTGTGTCTTTTACTTTGTTTTCCGCATTATAATTATTATTATAATTAAGTAAAATGCACAAGTGCGTTAACTCCTTAATACTTGATATTGATCCTATAGTAAATCGGTTTCAAACTGTAACTATTATCAAGTGAATATCAAGTTGTTGTATTGTCTCGACTTTTTCCATAGACGATGACACTTGGAATCGGACTTATAGGTTGATAATAAAAGATTGTGGCGTATTTGGGTACCCTCATCTTTTCAGCGTTTTACTTATATTGCACTTATGTTCGTTGGTATCATCTTGTATTTCATCTAAGGGATTCGATTGATATCTTATGGCTGTAGGATTTTATGCAGTTACAGTAATTGTTACTTTCAACTTCTTATGTAATCAAAATGAGCTGTGAATTTTAAACTATACCAATGTAAATAAAAACAAAGTAAATACTGATTATGATTAAGAGAAGAAAATATTGGTTAAGGGTTTCATCCTCCATCACCAATCATGCTCCTCAATTGATTAGAAACAACATCCACTTTCTCTTCATACCAATAACCCTAAATTATTTCCACTAGGTGTAATATTTCGTTATACCTCAACATGTCAAGACATACTACAATCTTTAATGATTAAATTTTTTTCCACCAAATTACCTACTAACATAGTGTTATGGACTGGTAAGGACCAAATTAAAACCTTACCTTATTTATTTACGCAGTTAATAGTGTTTGTGGTGTCTTGGGTGCATCGTGGATTATTAGCTCATCATATATGTTCCTTTACGTTTTCGTGAATTGAACTGATATCTCATATATGCTCAGAAGTTAAATCTATCATGTTTTTATAAACGGAAAACAGAACAAACTCTTTGCAAATTTTCTCGCAGTATTGATCTACATGTGATCACACTTCTGTGTTTTTACTGCTTGACACACTCCGTAAGATTTTATTATGTTGAGTCCTATCGATCAAAATTATCTTTTTTTTCGTAACTGGCGTTGAGATTATTTTAACTCGATTTTCTGATACAAATCCATGTGATTTGTTAATGTCCAACAAAATTCTTATTTTTATAAAGCAAGGTCACTCATATTGTTATCTTGGGAATAACATCAAATGGGGGAGAGTTCTTAAATGAACTTGTGCTTAATCACTATATCTTTGTGGGGAGTGTGGCTGTGGAATTGAAAGGGGATGCTTGTATCTTAAATCTCCTAGATGAGTGATAAGTATTTTCTTACTATGTGATATCATCTAAATAAAGTTGATATGAGGAGTTGTATTTTATCCATGTTATAATGTGGAATCTCAAAACTTCCTTAAAACTTGACATATGTGTTGGTTGTATTCATTACGATCCCACGATTTTCGTACCTTTGTTAATTTAATTGACAAAAAGGGGGGAAATTATTTAATAGTTTCGTACTACATACATATGGTTTACTGATTATTATGCAAGGGGGAGTGAATCAATAATCTATAGGTATTACCTATTATGCAAAAGATGTAAGTATTGATTAAGGGGTAGAATATATCACCGTGGTATTACTTCAGAGTTGGGATACAATTGAACTTTGGGGAAAAAATAGTACTATGTTTATGTATAACGACGATTGAGAATATTTTTTCTCAAAAGTTGTTAATGCTATGGAATCGGTTCTTCAACAACAACGATGCTGAGTTGAACACACTCAGAATTATTGCAGCTTGAAATTACGAAAAGTTCAAGGAGTTGAAAAAGCCAAGAAAATCAAGACATGATGGATCTAAGGAGTTTGTTAGAGCACCGCGTCGAACACGCAAGCATTGGTATCTCAATCTTGTTTGTCAAGTTTAGGTGATCAAAACTATAAGTCTTGATTTCTAGTCTACTTATTGTTATGTCTCGGACTAGGATAGAGTGTGTAGTTGAGCTTTAGACTTCATGACGTTCATCAATTGAAGACGAAGATCTACTGAGGAGAGCTTGGAGGAACTTCATCAACAAAAGGTATATGGAGACTAAAACCTATCTATCACTCAGAAGTCTATTATACTCTATCTCCTATTGAGACTAAGTCGTATACCTATATATACTTTTACATTATACACATTTGATATTTCGAGCTGAGTTTAAATCGCTTATATCTTTCTCGAAATATGTGTTGGAAGCTTTTTGCTTTAGCTACATTCATTATTATTCTTGACGAGATTAGTTGGAAACAATTTATTTGTTGGAAACTAAATAATGAGTCAAAAGATGATCATGTGAAAATTGCCTTGAAACATCTTACATGATTTGTGTGAGACAGTCATTTGATGTTGACTCGGAATGTTTCGTATTGATCATTCGATCACTTGAAAATTACTTATAAGCTAATAGTTTGTGTGAGACAGCTATTGCCGTCTTCTAAGGATGTTTCAATGATTTAAATGAGAGTTTAGAACAATTAACCATTGTCTGGATATAGCACAGTTGCATACCAGTATGCAAATTATTGTGGTATGATTCAGGTCCGGAAACCAAGTTTGCATACCAGTATGCGAACGGTTTTAATTGTTAAAGTTTGGGAACCAAGTACGCATACCAGTATGCGAACGGTTCTACCTGAGTTAGGTCCGGGACGACAATATGCATACCGGTTTGCGAACTGTCGGACAAGACCAAAGTCCGGAACTTAAGTTTGTGTACCCGTTTGCAAACTAAGTTGGTTTAAGTTCTAAAATCAGTTAAGTGTGATTTCATACTCATAAACAAATACATATATAAATTAAGTAATGCAATCTTTGCAAATCGTGGCTTAATCTTCATGAATTGATTCTCTTGAATCAATACGATTTTGTTTCAATTGTGTCTTGTATACTTCTATGAGAATATTAACAATTGAATAACTCTATGAGTAACACACTTAGATTCATTTGATTATCATTTGATCAAGAAGTGTTAGATGAATGTGGTTAATAGAAAAGTGTTCATATGGCTATCTTTGGTTAAATATTGTTGAGCCAACTAATTATACAGGTTTAGGTACGGTTACTCATATCTAAATGAAGGTATATTTCATCTGTGTGTAACAAGCTAAGACCATCTAACGGTGGAGAGATATTTCTTTGGTTTTAAGAAAATTTAGCTTGAATCTTAAATCATGATTTCATCTAACGGTAAATATTGATTGCTTTGTTTCAAAGCTATCAAACCCCGATTTGAAGACTATATAACGCAGAACTCTATCAACTGGGAAACCTAACCCCCACACCTCCTGTGTGATACTAGTTGCGTACTAGAATCGATTATCCTTTAACCTAGGTTTTTCCTAAAACCATTATAGGTTAACGACTTAAAGGCTTCATTGGGATTCTGAAGCCAGACCCAACTATTTTCTCTGTAGTTGCGTGTTGTGATCTTACTTGTTCTATCGTATCGAGTACTATCTTCTCTAAGATTGGCTCGAGATTTATCTCCGATAAGTAAGATATAAAAAGTAATTACAAAGCTTTTCGTCTCATTCTTTGTGATTCCATAATAACTTTTTCTACTACCATATAGTTAAGTTATTGTGAGGTGACTGATATTTCTAGGCTGTTCTTCGAGAATATAAGACCGGATTATCAATTGGTTCCTGTTCACCTTGATTCATCAAAAGACGGAACAAAAACTTCGTAGGTATTTCTGTAGGAGACATATTTATCTATCAGAATAGACTTATCTGTGGGAGACAGATTTGTTTATAAAGTCTTCGACTTTAGGTCGTAGCAACTCTTAGTTGTAGGTGAGATCAGCTAAGGGAATCAAGTGCGTAGAGTCCTGCTGGGATTCATAGGCATAAGGAACGCGACTGTACCTTAATCGGTGTGAGACTTAGTTAGGGCTCAACTACATTCCAGTCCAAAGTTAACTTGTACTAGGCTAGTGTCTGTAGCGGCTTATTACAGTATGGTGTTCAAATCTGGACTAGGTCTCGGAGTTTTTCTGCATTTGCGATTTCCTTGTTAACAAAACTTCTGGTGTCTGTGTTATTTCTTTTCCGCATTATATTTGTTTATATAATTGAAATATCACAGGTTATGCGTAGTTCAATCAATTGGTAAATCCGACCTTTGGTTGTTGATTGAAATTGTTTAACACTTGAACATTGGTTTTTGATACCGTTAAAGTTGTCTCTCATATCAATCAGGCTCACAGATTTCTATCTGTTCGATTGCAGACTGTATTGAGAAATTGAGATATAAATCTTAGATGTTTTCCTTGATTGAGTCTGACTATCTAGTTGATTCTCTTGGAATTATATTGGAGTTAGTCCATACAGATTGCCGAACGAAATATTGGGTGCGGTTGTTAGACCCCCGCTTTTTCAATTGGTTTCAGAGCAGCCAAACATGCTAAGACCTCATAAGTCTGTGTTTGTAGTAATCCGACTCTATGGACATAAGTGTTATCTCTATAAACGTACCACCAATCTTCAATGCCTCAAATTACTTATGGTGGAAAATTGCTATGCGTGCCTTTCTTCAAGCGCCTAATTTTCAATCATGGGTTCGTGTTGTTAATGGTTATGATCCTCTAATGATTACAGTAGACAGTGTAACTATTTCAAAGGATATTGGTAGGTATGAGCCTGATGAGATTCTCGCTGCAAAAAAATTTCTAACGGATTAAATGCTATCATACATGCCATTACCCCAGATCTTCAGCACCATGTGACTACGTGCACTCGGTTTAAAGATGCTTGAGATATCTTAGAAACCGTATTTGAAGGAAATACCTTTGAAAAAGAAGCTAGGCTTCAAAACCTAAATTATGATTGGGAAAACCTTCGTATGGATAATGAAGATTCATTTGATGAATTTAATCACAAAGTGTCTGAAATTGTTAATGCATCTTTTGCATTAGGTAAGAGTATTCCTCAAAAGGATATTGTGATGAAAATTTTCAGATCGTTGCCAGCTAGATACGATTCGAAAAAACATGCCATTGTTGAAGGAAATAACCTTGAAACTCTTTCCAGAAACACTCTTGTTGGAAAACTAAAGATTTTTTATCTTGAATTGCGTAAAAGAGAAAAACTTCACATGTCCTACAATCCTATTGTTAGATCTGATGTAAAGTCTTTATGTCCTGAATTGATTGATACAAAGGATGAAAATTTCTTAATTCAACTTTTTCACTGTTTGTACAATAGTTAAAGAGAACTCTTAGACAGAGAAAAAGAAAGCCTCAAAAAAATTCGTCGTCAATCAATAAGAAGAATGAAAAAGTTCATAAAAACTATGATAATGGAACTTGCTCCAAGTGCTATAAAAGTATTCATAATATGTCTGGTTATCCTAATAAGGAGGTTAGTGAGTTAACTAAAGCATGGATGGCAACTCTTGACTACTGTCCCGAGGAAGAAGTTTGTGAAAGCTCTCTCACCTACTTTGTTCATAATCACACTTGTCTTTCTAACAACTCTGATTGTTCCACGATACACGATCTAACTTCCTCATAAAAGAAAATTGATCTTTTGACCAAAGATTTGTACTCAATGAAGAGCATGTTTCAACCGGAGAAAGAAGCATGGATTAAAAGGATTGATGATCTGGAATGTCAACTGAAAAAATGAAGACAAGAAAATGCGACATCTAGCAACCGTGATTTTAAGAAGAAGAATCGGTTATCTTCGACAAACTCTTTTAAACCCAATTAGCATATTACTCCTGATATCATGTCTTTTTCAAACCTCTCTTGTAACGAGAAAGACATGGTAAAATACAATGACACGACAGATCGTTTGTTACCCTTGTGTAAAATCCAGGATCACCCAGAGATGATTTGCACAAAGGTTCTTGAAAAATCTTTTTCTATTAATTTACGTTACCATAAGGAGAAAAGAAAATCTCATAAGAAATCTACATCATTTTCTAAAGAGATATTCAGAACCATTCATGGTTTGCAAAAATCGATAAACATGGTTTTCAGAACATTGCAGGAAAGGAAGACGTCTACTCTTGATCTTTCCTCCATAAAGAGAAATCAGAAACAAGGAATAAGGAAATCATCCCCTTCTCATAAAAATCCACCTGATCCTTTATTTGTAATAGGATTTAAGGGTATTCTTGTTTTCCCTTGGACAAGAACCATAATCTTCAAGAGGGTTGTGAAAAGATTTCTGTTACTTCTCTGCTGACTTGTTTTTGCTTTTCCTTCTTGTGCTCTAATTTCGGTTATTGAGCTAAGAACCGTTCCTATGTATAAACGGTTTACTTAATAATATCCTTTTTGGGATATCCAAAATTCTGATAGGGTTTTGGTCAAAGGTCGTTTTGGAAATTTATCTCATATCATCCTCATTTTTAAGTTGGAAGATTTCTTTCTTCTAAGAAAGCATTTCATTTATCTTCTTCTATCATGTCCTCATCAAGTCTTTTCAGTAAAGAAGATGATGTCTAGACTGTTCTCTTTCCCTCTAAGAAAGTTCGTTTTGATTCTTCTAATAATGAGATGCGTCATGACAAACATGATTCCCCCTCTGATATGAATCCCAATGTCTCTCATTTTGATAAACTCTCATTAACCATGAATCTCGTCTTGGAACAAGTACATGCTTTGAAGAGTGAACTCGAATCTTCAACAAAAATACTTGAGGACAAGATGGATAATCTCGAATCCAGAATTGATCTAATCGAAGATGAACTTGATGATTGTAGGGAATATGAGAAGAGTCTTGAAAGTAAGTGAAATGACCTTTTGTTTCCTGCTTAAATAATGTCTAGGAAACTTATTATGAGAATTTATTCTTGTGTTTTAAGAAGGATAACTAGGGTTTGGAATAACAATATTTTGATTACACATAGCTATAGCCAACGATTTTCATCTAGCAATGTTTTAGATTTATTTATTTAAATTCTAAGTTATTTGGAAGATGATTTTGCAGTATTAATATTTATGGTTTTATATATTGAATTTTTTTATGGGATATGTGTGTTTACATCCGTAAACTATGATTATCTCATATATGTCAAAAGTTAAGTCTATTATGTCTTTATGCAAATATTGATTAAAGATAGAATGAACTTTTGAATATTCCGCAGTATTGATCTTTCCCTGATCCACTTCTATGTGAAAGTACTGTATGACTCCGTAAGTTTTCTTATGTTGAGCATTTCCAATTAAATTAATCATTAAGGTTCTCTTGTGGTAAATTTATTTGAGTTTTTTGGATACAAATTCATGTTTCATGTGATTTGTTAATGTCCAAAGAAAATCCCACTTTTCTCGTAAAAGTAAGGTCGCTCTTGTTGTTCTTTTGAGAATGACATATTATGGGGGGAGAGTTCTTAATTGAACTTGTGCTTAATTGCCAAATCTTTGTGGGGAGTGCGGCTGTGGAATATTGTAGGAGTTTTCTTGTATCTTTATAAACTCCTTGATGAATACACTAAGTTTCGACTATGTGAAATCATCGAAACAAAGTTGATATGTTCTCTTTTAGTCATGAATAATCTCTTTGAGAATTTCATTATGATCCCGCTAGTTTTCGTACCTTTCCCAATTTATATTGACAAAAAGGGGGAGAATTATTTTGCAGTTTACACTACATACATATGGTTTACGGATCATTATGTAAGGGGGAGTAGTTTTCATTTTCGGATGAAGTATTGACTAATGGGGAGTGATACATATCACCATAGTATTATTGTCAAAGTTGTGATACAATTGAACTTTGATGATGTGTAATAATACTATGACACTGTATAACAATACGAAAACAATCTTGTTGAGTATTGATATTGCTATGGATCTTCAACAACAATAATGCTGAGTTGAACACGTTCAGAATCACTGGAGTACTTGGAGTGACGAAAAATTCAAGGAATGTTGAAGAACCAAGGAAATCAAGCATGTTGGATGAGAAGCTACAAAGTTTATTTATTTTGTAATCCATATGTATTGATAGTTTTGTCACTAAAATTGAGAAAGGGGGAGATTGTTATAGCACCGCTCGGTCGAACTTGCAAGCGTTGCTATCTCAAGCTTGTTTGTCAAGTTTAGGTGATCAAAATTATAAGTCTTGATTTCTAGTCTACTTATAGCTATGTCTCGGACTAGGATGGAATGTGTAGTTGAGCTTTAGAATTCACGACGTTTATCGATTGAAGACGAAGATCTAATGAGGAGAGCTTGGAGGAACTTCATCAACAAAAAGGTATGTGGAGACTAAAACTTATCTATAACTCAGAAGTATATTCTATTATATCTCCTATTGAGAATAGGTCGTATGGCTATATAGACTTTTACATTATACCCATTTGATATTTTGAGATGAGTTTAACCCGCTTATATTTTTCTCGAAATATGTGTTGAAAGCTTTTTGCTTTAGCTACATTCATCATTATTCTTGACGAGTTTAGTTGGAAACAATTTATTTGTTGGAAACTAAATAATGAGTCAAAAGATGATCATGTGAAAATTGCCTTGAAACATCTTACATGATTTGTGTGAGACAGTCATTTGATGTCGACTCGGAATGTTTCGTATTGATCATTCAATCACTTAAAAATTACTTATAAGCTAATAGTTTGTGTGAGATAGGTATTGTCATATTCTAAGGATGTTTCAATGATTGAAATGGAGTTTAAAACAATTAACCATTGTCTGGATATATCATAGTATGTAAACTATTGTGGTATAATTCAGGTCCGGAAACCAAGTTTGCATACCAGTATGCAAACGGTTTTAACTGTTAAAGTACGGGAACCAAGTATGCATACTAGTATGCGAACGGTTCTACCTGAGTTAGGTCCGGGACGACAATATGCATACCGGTTTGCGAATTGTCGGACAAGACCAAAGTCCGGAACTTAAGTTTGCGTACCCGTTTGCAAACTAAGTTGGTTTAAGTTTTAAAATCGGTTAAGTATGATTTCATACTCATGAACAAATACATATATAAATTAAGTAATGCAATCTTTGCAAATTGTGGCTTAATCTTCATGAATTGATTCTCTTGAATCAATACGATTTTGTTTCAATTGTGTCTTGTATACTTCTATGAGAATATTAACAATTGAATAACTCTATGAGTAACACACTTAGATTCATTTGATCATCATTTGATCAAGAAGTGTTAGATGAATGTGGTTAATAGAAAAGTGTTCTTATGGCTATCTTTGGTTAAATATTGTTGAGCCAACTAATTATACAGGTTTAGGTACGGTTACTCATATCTAAATGAAGGTATATTTCATCTGTGTGTAACAAGCTAAGACCATCTAACGGTGGAGAGATATTGCTTTGGTTTTAAGCAAATTTAGCTTGAATCTTAAATCATGATTTCATCTAACGGTAAATATTGATTGCTTTGTTTCAAAGCTATTAAACCCTGATTTGAAGACTATATAAGGGAGAACTCTAGCAACTGGGAAACCTAACCCTCACACCTCCTGTGTGATACTAGTTGCGTACTAGAGTCGATTATCCTTTAACCTAGGATTTTCCTAAAACCATTATAAGTTAACGACTTAAAGGCTTCATTGGGATTCTGAAGCCAGACCCAACTATTTTCTCTGTAGTTGCGTGTTGTGATCTTACTTGTTCTATCATATCGAGTACTATCTTCTCTAAGATTGGCTCGAGATTTATCTTTGATAGGTAAGATATAAAAAGTAATCACAAAGATCTTCGTCCCATTCTTTGTAATTCCACAATAACTTGTTCTACTACCATATAGTTAAGTTATTGTGAGGTGATTGATATTTCTAGGCTGTTCTTCGGGAATATAAGACCGGATTATCAATTGGTTCATGTTCACCTTGATTTATCAAAAGACGGAACAAAAACTTCGCAGGTATTTCTGTAGGAGACAGATTTATCTATCAGAATAGACTTATCTGTGGGAGACAGATTTGTTTATAAAGTCTTCGACTTTAGGTCGTAGCAACTCTTAGTTGTGGGTGAGATCAGCTAAGGGAATCAAGTGCGTAGAGTCCTGCTGGGATTCATAGGCATAAGGAACACGACTGTACCTTAATCGGTGTGAGACTTGGTTAGGAATCAACTAAATTCCAGTCCGAAGTTAACTTGTAGTAGGCTAGTGTCTATAGCAGCTTAATACAGTGTGGTGTTCAAATCTGGACTAGGTCCCGATATTTTTCTGCATTTGCGATTTCCTAGTTAACAAAACTTCCGATGTCTGTGTTATTTCTTTTCCGCATTATATTTTTTTATATAATTGAAATGTCACAGGTTGTGTGTAGTTCAATTAATTGGTAAATCCTACCTTTGGTTGTTGATTGAAATTGATTGACACTTGAACATTGGTTTTTGATACCATTCAAGTTTTTTCTCATATCAATCAGGCTCACAGATTTTATCTGTTCGATTGTAGATTGTGATTGAGAAATTGAGATATAACTCTTGGATGTTTTTCTTTGGTTGAGTCTGACTGTCTAGTTGATTCTCTTGGAATTATATTGGATTTAGTACATACAGATTTCCGGACGAAATATTGGGTGTGGTTGTTAGACCCCCGATTTTCAGAGTTGTCAAAGATTTATTTTTTATCCAAATGTATTGATAGTTTTGGCACTAAATTTGACAAAGGGGGAGATTGTTACAGCATTGCTCGGTTGAACTCACACGTGTTGCTATCTCAAGCTTATTGTCAAATTTATTTGTCAAAAATATATCTTGATTTCTAGTCTACAATAAGTTAAGTCTCGGACTAGGATAAAAATGTAGTTGAGAAACAGTGGATCACGACATTCATCATTGCGTTCTACCATTTAAAGGCGAAGATCAACCAAAGCTTTTGGAGAACTTCATCGCCAAAAGGTAAGTGAAGAGTGAACCACCTATTTCTCAAGTTATATTCACTTTTCTATCATCGAGACGATGTCTCATAACTGATTAGACTATTATGCATAGACAAGAATTTCAAGTCAAGTTTATCTTGATAATTAATTTTCGAAATATAATGACTAAGCTTAATGAACATTTGTTCATACTTGATGAATTTCGGCTAATTTATTGTTTGGAATAAAAATCATGATTTCAAGTCTTATCATTCGAAAATAACCTGCAACAATGATATGTGTCAATGATGTTATTCGGGAATGTTTCGAATCGATTTAGAGAAAAATATAAAACTACTATAGATTCAGATACAAGACAATGTTATCAGTCTTACAAACTGGGAAAACTGTTACATGTCTGAACCCGTATTACATGTACTCATATACGTAGAAGAGTAGCTATATATCGACTTACAGATTTCTGGTACGCATATTCTTATGTATATCATATGAAAAATCTGTTTAAATCGTGAACCGGATCGGTATGCATACTCGTATGCAAACCATTTTGGAACTGTGGTTACGGAATCAGGATTAGTATCCAAACCGGTACGCAAACTAAAACAGTTCCGTGTTCCCGAACTCGGCTGTGCATCCAAACCAGTACGCAAACCATATTAGTTCTGTGAACTCCGGAACCAGTGATAGTCTTAAGGTTTCCAAACCGGTAGGAAAACCAAAATAGTTCTATTAACACCGGAACTTGGTTTGATTAAATGTTTACAAACCGGTACACGTACGTACTGTGACTAAACCGACTCACGAACGACAATGGTATTTATACCTTGTAAACCTACTAACCATGTCGATTATTTCTACAAGGTAATTAGCATTTGATTATTTCTCTAAAAATACTACTTATTTCACATGTTTGTGACTCAGAGTTAATGTCTTATGTGTTCATGAAAATCAATATTAAACCTTTAAGTTCAAATCGTAGTTTCGGCTAACCATGTTGAACATAGTTTTTGTACACGGTTCGGTTATGGTTTCACCTAACCAGAGTGTATATATTTTTTTATGTATATCAGATTCAAAGATTCATCTAACGGTGGCTAATGTTTGCTTAGTTCCAAAGCTATCCTAGCTTAAACCTAAAGCAACCTATGCTTTGAATGTCTATAAAAGGGGAACTTCAAGCAACTGGGATCTTTAAATCCCGACACTACTTTTTGGTGTGTCCTAGTTGTATCTAGAATCGTCCTCTTCCTAACCCTTTGAAGGTTTAGCGACTACAAAGACTTCTTAGGGATTCGTGAATCCAGGTCCAATTATCTTTCCTTGATAACTTGCGTATCCAGATCTTGATTGATTGTTAAGCTACTCACTTGATCAAGATATATATAAATCATCAAAGTTCTCTTTGTCTCAAACTTTGTTGATTCCACAAGTTTTATACTTGTAAGGTGAATAATAATCTAGGCTGCACTTCGGGTTGCATATGTCCGGATTTTGTGTCTATTGCTATCGATTTCCATCACCTTTGATCATACTATTCGATTGTAAAAGGAATTCATATATAAAATTAATTTGTGGGAGGAAGATTGGTTCAAAGTCTTCAATTGAGTTGAAGCAACTCTTAGTTGGTGTGACGTCAGCTAAGAAAATCAATTGCACGGAGTCCTGCTAGGATTCATGAGGCGTAAGGAGCGCGACTGTACCTTAATCGGTGGGATACCTTTTAGGGCTCAACTACATTCCAGTCCGAAGTTAATTGGTAGTAGGCTAGTGTATGTAGCGGCTTAATACGGTTTGGTGTTCAATCTGGACTAGGTCACCGGTTTTTCCTGCATTTGCGGTTTCCTCGTTAACAAAAATTCTGGTGTCCGTGTTATTTCTTTTTCCACATTATATTGTTTATCTTTATAATTGAAATATCATAGGTTGTGCGTTGATCAATCACAGTAGATACATCGGACCTAGTTTGTTGGATACGACTTGATTGATTCTTAGACATTGGTCTTTGATACCGTACAAGTTATCTCTTTGTGATTAGGTTCACAGATTTGTTTCGGTAAACGTTCTAATCGCAAAAGAGAGAGATATAACTCTAGATACTATTTCTTGATTGAGTTTAACTCTCGAAATTGTATCGAGTTTGTCCATACAGATTTTCTAAGAAAAAAGTGGTGGTGTATTTTGGTGCCTCCGCGTTTTCAAGAAGGGTAAATTTTGTTTGTCTCAGAAGGCATATTTGAAGAAAGTGTTACAGAAATAATTTGGTGTCCGTGAAGGAATTAAATCCGTAAGTACTCCTCTTGCTCCTCATTTTAAGTTGAATGCTCGTATGTCTCCTACAAATGAAGAAGAAAGAAGGTATATGGCCCAAGTACCATATGATGAGGTTGTTGATAGCTTGATGTATGCTACGGTATGTACAAGGACAGACATTTCACATGCATGCAGTTAGTATAGTCAGCCGTTATATGCATTATCCTGGTAAAGGACGTTGGCAAGCCGTGAAATGGATTTTGAGGTATCTTTATGGTACACATGATGTTTTCTTGGAGTTTATAAAGGAAGTGAGTAACAATCAGTTGTATGTTTGGTATGTGGATTCTGACTATGGTAGTGATTTGAACAAGAGACGTTCAACTACAGGGTACGTATTTACCGTAACAGGGGCACCGATTAGTTGGAGATTAATTTTGTATTCTACCGTGGCTCTCTAAAAGAGGATAAAGAAGTGAATCAAGGGCATTTAAAGAGGCTATATAGTTGCAGGGTTTGATAGATGATTTAGGAGTTGTGCAAGACCAACTGCATGTGCATTGTGATAGTCTTAGTGCAATTTACTTGGCTAAAAATCAAGTGCATCATGCTAGAACTAAACATATAGACGTACCATTTTACTCTGTCAGAGAAATTATTGAAGAAGAAGACATCTACTTGTGAAGATCGATACCGAAGACAATCCAGCTGAGATGTTGACTAAAGTTGTGTCTGGGTCAAGTTTCGACATTGCTCGAAATCCACATTCTTTATGTTTTGTAAGAGACCCTATGGGGATAGGGGTTCTAAGGAACCTAGTGGAGGCCTTCTAGCAAGGTCGTTTTAGAGAACTACGGTCGGGTTTGATTCCTATTGAGGATACGTAGGTAGCCAGTGATGGTTCAATCGACGTTTGAACATGAAGGTGATTTTTTCCGGTGATAGTCTCATGCATGAATGCACGATTCGAGGTGAAGAATTATTGGTAGGTCGAACAAAGAAGGATTAAATTAGGGAATCTATTGGTTTAGGAAACCGTTGCTTGTGCCCAAAGTATAACAAATTAAGAGATTTGTCTCTTAGAGTTAAGTTAGGAAACTCTATACTTGTAGGAAAGGTAATCCTTCTTAAGGAATGTGTCTAGTACTATTGATATGTATAAATAGCCATAGAGAGAACCTAGTAGAAACACACCAAAAATATCTTCTTCTCTTCCGAAGACTTTATATATTGCTCCCTCCAATATGGTGATATATAAAATTGCTTATTCCTTCCCGAGGATTCAACCTTATTAAATACTTGTTCTTCTTGTGTATGTGCGTGTGATTGTATTCTGGGTAATATTGAAGTACAATTGTAGCTGTGTAGACTTAACGCTTTTCCACGGGTTTTGGCGCAACAACATTGATACTTGTACGTAAACTGCATATGAATTACTTCTCCGACGAATCTTAAGGTGTATGCAATATTATAGGATCACCTGACGCATATTAGCTGTAGTAACAAATGCTTGTCAATATATTTTTGATACTGCAGATGGTTCCAAAGAGTTAATCCTCCTTGGTATGGTCAACAAAACAAAAATCGAAATAATATTCGAATAAAAATGTAAACATGTTAAAAGAAAACAAAGCAAGATTGATACCTTCAGCAGAATGGGCTAATAGATTATCGTCACCATGGACAGCGTCAACAACACCCTTGCTTCTTATGTATATCAACATAACAAAAAAACAAACAAATAAATAATAAGATTAAGTTTTAAGATGTCGGGTTGATGAAAAGAGAGAATAAGAACAATCGTTTCTCTTAAGATGAAAGGATGAGAGATGATAAGAAAATTTACGTAGAATGCCTTGTTTAGTAAAAGAGACACCCTGAGACTCCTAGCAAGCATATCTTTTTTTATTTCTTAATAATGACGGTTTGGATGTTCTAACCATTGACAGGGTTTTCTAGGTTCCCAAAATTGGTTAAAAAGACCAAAATCAACAATTCCTGGGTGAAAAGGACGTTTAGATTTTGATACTGTTTAAATTGACAAAAATGTAAAAATAGCCAGGATGTAAACAATTTCATCCTACCCATTTTCAAATACTTTTTCTTATTTTTAATTTACATTAGGATGTATCCAGTTTCATCCTTACTATTTTTTAAGTTTAAGTCAGGATGAATCCAGTTTCATCCTTGCTATTTTTTTAGTGTCCATTTCACCCATACTAATTTTTACTCGTCCATTTGAACCATGTTTTAAAATATTTGGACAAATGACCCATTTTCCGTTCTAGGTTTAGTTTTAGTTTTTTTTATTTTTCGTCAAAATATTTTTTTATTTACCTTTTATTCGCATGGAAAAATTTCGAAAACCTGAAAAATATTGTGAGAAAAATTTGGTTTCGTTCTCCTTTTTCCGATTATGAGGCTTAAACAATTTTACGGGTGAGTAGCGTTCACCGTTAAATGGTAAGGTCGGCTTTCTCACCATTCAACGTGGGGGCGCTAGTCCTTTTAAGGGTAAGGTGATGTATGCATATTTTTTATTTGTCGTATTTTCTCCCTTTTATAATTTTTTTGCACGTGTTAGTATTATTTATGTATACAAGAAGGTCTTAACAATTAGAGGTAATCGTGCATACGAATGTATACTATATCCGTATAGTGGTTATCTCTTCCATTTTCTTGATACAATTATTAATTGCGTGTGACAAGATGATGAACAACCACAATTTTTAATAATAAAAGTATATGATTGTATTTCCTTCTCTATAAACTTCGGGTTTAAACAGTTTTTTTTTTTTGATATCGCTGGAAGCATGGGTTTATACAGATGTTAATGTTATAGCAAAACATGCATGCACTGTAATGAATTAGAATGGTTTGGGCCTTTGGGGAAAAAGGAAAATATTATGTTTATATTTTTGGATTGAGTGACAAAATGGATCAGCATTTATTATCACATCACCGTTGTCATCGACTTTGGCACATATGGAATAATTATGCAAATTCATGGCCATAACCCATAACAATATCTACACAGCTTAAAAGATAGCTAGTATACGTGAGACTTGAAAATGACAAAGTTGACAGGGAGAAAAGGGAAAAGCCACCCATGGGTTGCATCATTATTTGACCATGTAACATGTGGCTGTAACAAAGAAAAAATAAGTGAGCTATCACATTATTTCCGGCTGCAAGTCCACACGGAATCAGCACTAGGCTCAGGCCAAGCAAGCAAGGCATACCAAAAGTAATATGAATATTTTTGTATTGTACATATTACTGCTGGAAGAAGAAAAAAAAACAAATTTCTATCAACTTACTAGACAATATGACTATTTAACGATATAACTAAGCAATTAAGATGGCGTTGATTGTGAAGTATGTGATGTGATATCCATAACCATCTAAAGGGGAAATGAAGAAGAAAATACCGACTGTGAGAGGTCATACACTAATCATCAAATGGCCAATACAAGGATTGCGTATGGCCGATTACTTCTTTGATAGTGGAAAAAAGATGGTAAAGCAAAGGTTTAGTCTTATCTATTACCTCTCTTGCAATGTAATTTTTTCTTTCGACTATTTATACCCTTTTTTTTGTTTTTCCCTTTTAAGCTAAGATTTATTAACCAAAATTTAAGACTGCCTTTGCTCGTATATCATGAATATATGAAACAACAAACATCTAATCATGTCTAATAGTGTGTCGTCTTGTTAAACAATCCTATTAGAGGGGCGGCATGATTCATTAGAGGGGCGACAATCTAATAAGACAAAAAGGATACATGGTAATTCATACCACCCCTTATCAAAAAAAATATGGAAATGACCAATTAACCCTTATTATTAATAATCAAGATTAGTGATGATAATCAAGATTAGTGTTGATAATTAATTTTCACTTATAATAACTTTAAAATCAGATTTTTAGAGTTAGAAAAAATAAAAAGTTGTAAGGAAAAGAAAAAAGAAACTTTTGTGATATTTGTGAAACCCTAAATTTTGATTCACTCAACCAAAATGAGTGATTCCAGTGGCAAATTTGAGATGGGTGAATCTCTATACGATAGAGAAAACAAATACTACATACCTCTTGATGGAGATCCTGATATGGAGTATTTGTTAGATGGTAGAGATGTTTTAACCCAAAGTCAAGGTCAATCTCAATCAATTGAAGAAATTAGCCAATAAAGTGAAGAACTAGAGCCTGAAACTGACCAGTTATACTTCTAAATTAGTTCTCATTAGTTTTTTGTCGCTCAAAACTATCTAAAAATACGTAAAAAATCAAAACTTTTACATTTTCAGAAGAATTTACTGTTGGAATTGTGCTCTTGACCAACCGTAACTCTGTGTTACGGTTCATAAATTATCGAATACCAACCGTAACTGGTTCAATTTGGGGAAAACCCAATCGGAATACCAGTTACGTTTGGTAAAAAAATTCGATACGAACCGTAATCTAATTACGGTTTGAAACATGACATCATATAGCAACCGTAACAAATAACGGTTGGTAACTAATGAATCGAGACCAACCGTAACTGACTTATGGTTGGTATTTCAACTAATTTTTGAACCGAATAAATTTTTAAGACACAGTATGTTTTACGGTTGGTAAGGTTATTTGAGTTACAAGTCGTAACTCAATTACGGTTGATAACAGTGATGCAAATACAAACCGTAAAAAAAATGAAACATCCAGAAAGAATTACGGTTCGTAACTTAAGTATCGAGACCAACCGTAAATCAATTACGGCTGAAAAAAAAAATAGTAACTGAACATTCTTTCTCAAAATCAAGAACTTACGGTTGGTATTTGAGTTAAATGAACCGTAACATCAACCAAATCTATAGTTACGGTTCCAATTGGCGTTATTACCAACCGTAACTCACATGCTACACAAAAATTTCAATTTTGTTCCAAACCCTAATTTTTGATACAAAACTTACTTCAATCTTCGCCAACCTTCTTCTTCGGCATCTCTAATATAGTTTTCAATCAATGATTATCAATTTTTCAAATTTCCGATTAATCGAGGAGGATGAAAATTTCAGTTTTAATGGAAGAGGAGAAGAGAAGATGAAGATGGAAAAAAAAAAACAGTTTTGATTTTTTTGATTTATTAGGTTTAGAAATAGGGGAGGACAATTATGTATTTTCAACCAAAATAGAATGGGTAAATTAGTCAATTTACAACCTTATAAGAGATCCCCTAACCAACTAGAGGGACATTGTTATCACACTTGCCGCCCCTCTAATGGAACATGCCGCCCCTATAACAGGATCGTTGTTAAATGAGAAACGGATAGATATCGAGTAGAATTGCACTCTCGTGAATGAGATTCTTTAGAACACAAAATCTGAAATCGAGTGCGCTGGTTAGACCACATATTTACGGTTACATGACAATGCTACTAATAGGAAATGAGGGAGAGAAAGCACAATTAGCAACTATCCTGATTAACTCGTGTTTGTACACACTAATTTGGTTGTATGTCCGTTTAATTGGTTAAATAGTTAACAGATGGTCTCATTACTTCGCGTACTAAGAATCTTGGCTATAATCACTCCAAAAATAGAGGGTGTGCACAAATTCGTATTCGTAACAGACTATTGTCCTAACTAACAACGGAAGTGGGAGGCATTGAACACTTTCATCTTGCCACACAAAAGATCAAATCTTGCGCCATGTAACCTTTTATAAAAATATAAAAGGGTAGAGGGTGGAGGAAAATCTGTTTGGGAGATTATTATCCACTATGCTATTTGTTGGAGATTGTGGAAGGAAAAGAACGAGAGAATTTTTGGAGATAGAAAGAAAGAGGCGACTGAGATTATTGATCTTGTTAAACAACTTGTAGTTGTATGGTCTTGTGATTCCGATACCCTTAAATTTGTTTCTCCTAGTCTCATTCGGAGCAATTGGGAAACTCTTGTGACTGTAAATGTAGTTCCCTTTACTTTTTGTAAAGGTCTTTTTTTCTCTTTAATATAACCGGAGAAATTGGGAAACCCTTATGACTGTAAATGTAGTTCCCTTTACTTTCTGTAAAGGTCTTTTTTCTCTTTAATATAACCTTCTTCTTCCGTAAAAAAAAAAGAAGAAAAAAACAAACATAAACCACCAGATAGTGAGGATGTAAGAAACGTGCTTTTGCCTGGACAAGAGCTTTGACAAAACGAAATCCATTGCCAAACGCTTCATCCATTCCTTACAGAGAAAACTGTGTTTGGTGACCAAAGCATAGAACTGACATCATAAACCTGAGCTGAGGACGTAAGGAAGATAGAATTTTCAAATTTTCAAATCGTTTGGAAGTTGATAAGCCCATACAACTTTAGCAGAAGTGTGGGCAATGTATTGTATTCTAGTTCAGTTGAACTTCTCCTTCGACATGAAGTAAGAAAAAACCTATTAAACCTGTTCTACATACCCATGTTTTGCATAATCGGAAAAACCAAATCTTGTCGAAAACACGTAATGGCGCTCGACCCTTTTCCTGTTCTGTTACATATTCTGAGCAGGGCGTATTGTTTTATTCAGTGTAACCTAACCTCCCATGATTTTAAGGAGATACATATCAAGGTTGGTTTGTGACGTGTTTTTGGGTACTTTGTGTTTGATTTTCTTCCTTTTGGATTTTGGTTGCTCTACAAGGAACGTTACTTAATATCCTCTTCAGTCTTCACGTTTTACCCCATCTCTGATTCTGAGTAGTAGGGATTTTTACTACTACATTATAACATCAAAGTTGCCTTCCCACTCTCTTAAACCCTTTGATTTTCCTAATTATAGGGTGATAAGTTCACATCCAATGAAATGAAATGTTGGTGATTACGGTCCAAGATGATGTCCCTGGGCTTGGATTGAACAGAGTGGCACGTGTCACAAACCCAGTAACAGTTAAAACACTTGTTATTAACAGTCTTCTTTACCCCTCATTTTCTTTATTTAAATCTCATTCTCTCTTTTCACTGATTGATAGATAATACTTGAAGATGGATACAATGAATTACAGAAGAATTTATGTTCATCTGTTTTTGCTTATTGTTTTTGCAGAAATCAAGTATTGTTTTGCTTCAAAGGTGAGTTATTCATATTCATGTATGTGTCTGTAAAAATTTGAAGTTCAGTTTTTAATTTCTCCGTTTTCTCTAATGGTTTATTGATGGGATATGGCAGTTATATGTTGTTTACATGGGTAGTAAAACAAATGAAGAAAACCCAGAAGACATTTTGAATCAAAACCATCAGTTACTTGCTCAAATTCATGGAGGAAGGTCAGTACGATTGATTTTTGTAGTACTACTAAAGAAAAGTGAGTTCCTTGTTATTTCATAGTTTAGATGTTAAATCATTGGATTGTATATGCAGGCATGAAGAAGCCAAAGCTTCTCATGTTTACAGTTACGTTCATGGCTTTAAAGGATTTGCAGCAAAATTAACAGAGGAAAAAGCTTCAGAAATTGCTAGTAAGTATGAAAAATTACTGATATTGAATTAGTCTGTTTGCTCTGATTGAAATTATTAATGTTGGTTATGGATTACAAAATTATACAGGAATGCCTGGGGTTGTCTCCGTGTTTCGTAATTCGAAAAGAATTTTGCATACTACTCATTCTTGGGATTACATGGGTATTCTTGATGATGAATCTATGGAAATACCTGGATATTCTACTAAGAATCAAGAAAATATCATCATTGGTTTCATTGATACAGGTAAGAAAATAATCGATTTCTTAAATTGCTAAAACAGAGCATCTTAAGGTTAAAAAGGAGTACTTACTGAAGGGCTTAACTCTCTGTTTCAGTGGCTCTAAATCAATCCCCGTAGCTGTAGTTTTTGTTATCTAGTTTTCTAGAGGTGATTCCGTATCGAGGCAGAGCAATTAATGCTTTTTGTTTTTTTGCTTGTGGTGATAATTTTTTTGAAACATCAATCACATTCAGGAATATGGCCAGAATCGCCTAGTTTCAGTGATCACGGTATGCCTCCTGTGCCCCGGACATGGGAAGGAATATGTCAAGCGGGTGAAGGATTCAATTCTTCTTTCTGTAACAGGTTTTCTCTCATGGAATTCTCTTATATCTGAGATACGGAGTGATGCCGTGATTCTTATATTTACGTGTGGTTATGCAGAAAAGTGATCGGAGCAAGGTATTATCTAAGTGGGATTGAAAGCAATGAAGATCCAACGAAAAAGAATTATAACTCACCACGAGACAGTTCCGGCCATGGTAGTCATACTGCTTCGACTGCAGCTGGCCGATACGTTAAAAATGTGAATTATGAAGGGTCATTGGCTCAGGGAGGAGCTAGAGGAGGTGCACCCATGGCTAGAATTGCAGTGTACAAAACATGTTGGGATTCGGGTTGTTATGATGTCGATTTATTAGCTGCATTTGATGATGCAATTAAAGATGGTGTTCATATTTTATCTCTTTCTCTTGGCCCTGAATCTCCTCAAGGAGATTATTTCAATGACGCAATATCTATCGGGTCATTTCATGCTGCTAGTCATGGGATTTTGGTTGTTTCTTCTGTTGGAAATGAACGAAATCAAGGTTCTGCTTCAAATCTTGCTCCGTGGATGATTACTGTTGCTGCTAGTTCTACTGATAGGGATTTTACTTCTGACATTTCGCTAGGAAACGGGTCTAACTTCACGGTAATGCAATTCAGATTCCCCTGTTATATGCTCAAAGAGTTATATGGTGTACATTCTAACCAGTTCTTGCTTATGTTGCAGGGTGAAAGTCTAACACTTTCACAAATGAACACTTCCACAACACTCTTAGATGCTTCCGAAGCTAATGACGGATACTTCACTCCTTATCAATCTAGGTAAAGGAATATAAAACAGTGGGAATTCGAAAATACTTGATGGATTTTTAATTACGTTTCTTGTTGTAAATATTTGCTTCAGTTTCTGTTTAGAGAGTTCATTGAACGGTACAACGGCTAAAGGGAAAATTCTTATATGCCGACATGCTGAAGGTTCTTCGGAATCGAAGCTAGCAAAGAGTGTGGTGGTTAAAGAAGCTGGTGCAGTAGGAATGATTCTAATAGATGAAGAAGATAAGAGTCTGGCCATTCCATTTGTAATTCCTTCAGCTATAGTTGGAGCACAAATTGGAGAGAAGATACTATCATACGCAAATCATTCACGGTCCGCTTTCTCCATAAACAGACTTCTATTATCAATTACGTGACAACATCTACTAAGGCTATTTTTGTTCAATAATTCATTTTACAGGAAGCCAACTGCACGGATTTTCAGTGCAAAGACAGTATTAGGATCCCAATCATCTCCAAGAGTCACATCGTTTTCCTCGAAAGGCCCGAATGCATTGACCCCAGCAATTTTGAAGGTAAAACTCACATGAGATGAGATGGACAGTGGAATAATGGGCCTACTGAATTTATAAGTAGCATCCTTTTCTCTCTGCCAATCGTTTTCTCTGTTCTGATACATTTGTTTTCTTTTGTAGCCTGATGTTACAGCTCCTGGATTGAATATTCTTGCTGCCTGGTCTCCAGCTAACGGAAAATTGAATTTCAACATTATTTCTGGAACTTCCATGGCTTGCCCTCATGTTACAGGCATTGCAGCTTTGGTCAAAGCTGTACATCCATCATGGTCTCCTTCTGCTATTAAATCTGCCATCATGACAACAGGTAAAACCAAACTCCATCTTTTTCTCCAGCAAGCAAGACTACATAGCTAGGTAGAACAATGAAATAATGTTCATATTTTTTTCTCAAGAATCTGAAATTGGGATTTGGAAAATGCAGCAACTGTGCTGAACAAAAACAACAAGCACATAACAGTGGATCCGACGGGAAGGAAGGGTAACCCATTCGATTACGGTGCAGGATTTGTGGACCCTGGGAAAGTCCTGAATCCTGGCCTAGTCTATGATGCAGAACCAGTAGATTACAAAAACTTCTTGTGCTCGATTGGTTACGACGAGGAATCACTACGTGTAATCACAAAAGACAATAGCACATGCAATAAGACAACTTTCAGCTCACCTTCAGAACTGAATTACCCATCAATTACAGTACCAAATCTTAAAACAAATTACTCGGTGAAACGAACAGTAACTAATGTGGGTAAGCCAATAAGTATTTACAAAGCAATAGTTTCTTCTCCTGTTGGAACAAAAACTACTGTTTTCCCAAGGTTTCTGATATTCAAAAGCTATGGACAGAAATTAAGTTTTACGGTGAATTTCGAAGTCATTGCTCCAACAAAAGGTTATACATTTGGGTCCTTAACATGGAGGAAGAAAAAGATTAGAGTAACTATCCCGTTGACAGTACGTGTTAAATCTTCTAGCACCGGGTTATTACGTTAAAACAAAGGATTGAACTGAATCAAATTCAGATAAAACTGTAATTTTTATGTTTGTAATTCATTTTTGCTCATTGAAAATTATGTAGAAGCAATGTATATATACTAGACTAAGTAGTCTATGTTCTTTGTTTCATACATTGGTTATGTAATTGTCGAGATAAAACTTGTTTGGAGTATAAAATCTGCCTTCTTTCGTTGGAATAGTTTTTGTCAGTGTTAGCATATTACAGCGAAGATGAAATGGGTTATGGGTCCGACGAGATTATTGATTGCGATAAAATACAACATACAATGATCAAATAAGGACACTGGTTAGGACATATATGGGAAGAATTGACAGTGCGGTTAGAACGAGCACTTAAAGAATAAGAGACAAATCTTCACTGGAACAAAGACTGAAACTTTGTCTTAACCGTAAAGAGAAAACATGAATGCATCAGAAATAATATTACTACTAGGTGATTGGAATTTCAGTAACTCGGTGTTCTAGTTACTTCCTTCTTATCTAGAATACTAGAAAAATCATAAATTTTACTCCAGATATCTTCAACTTTAGATAAGAACAGCTGGGATCTGAAAAAGATTTAAACAATGGGACTTTATAATCAGGAGTTCATGATAAAAAAGCGAAAAGGAAATCCTCACTTTTATAATATTGACTTTCTGTTTTCTTGAAGGCGTTGTGGTTGTGGAGGGGCACTGGACCTCATATTCATTCACTACATGGATGAATGCTGGTGCGCTCTGCAATTGTTGGTCCGCTCTGCAACTGTTGCTCCAGCCTCCAAGCTTGTGGCGCATGCAAAAATGCACAAATTTTAAAATATTTTGTGCCATGCCTTTTTGATTGGATAATGTTGTGTTATGGTCCCATCCATAATAACGGTCACAAAATAGTTTTAACAAACAAAACAAATGTTCCGTGAAAGACAATGGACTGAGCCATTGACAGATCGGACTGCTGGATAGTGGCGGTTTGGCATGTAATGTTTATATTTACCGAACTCACTGAAAATTGTCTACTGGATACGAGGCAACATCCACAAAATGAATGGCAAAGAACAGGAACTAAACAATATTCCTAGTTGTAATAACTTTTTACCATTACTAAGCTCAATCCATCACGAGAAGCATGACGGCAAGTAAACATTTTAGGGCAAGTGCTCACATACAGCAGAATAACGATGTCAACATTAGACTTACAATATTGGTGGAGGCAGTCTATGCTGCAGTTCTGAAGGACCAATAAGACCTTCTAACACAACAAGCTGGTCCAACAGTGCAAGCTTTTCATCCTCCAAATTTTTAACCTCAACTCCCACTTCTGTCAGTTCCCTTCCCAACCCGAAGCTCTCTTCCTCCAACACTAAATACCTCCGCCTCAATGCTCGATACTCATTTCCAAATTGTGAAGAATCAGGCAAAGAATCTGACGTCGATCTCTCAGGTTGTTGTGGCGATGGGGAAACTTCCATCTTCACTTTCCTTTTACTCTTTTGTGACTTAATTGATTGTGGGAATGGGTGTTGGACCCTTCTAAGATTCTCTTCTCCTTGTTGCAATGCAAAAGCTGTTTCTAACTTAGGTTTCTTTTTACCAATTGGATTACGTTGAGGGACTTCCTCAGGCAGCCTCCCGTTTTGCATTCTGAAGTATCTGGAAAATAGCTCTGTATGTACTGTATATGCAAGAAAAAAGTTCAGTGAAGACGAAGTTGTAAAACTTGTGTAAATACTAAAGCACTGACTTAAAAGATGGTTGTCCAAAACATCACAGTTTCACGTGCGCTTGACTTTGATTATTGAGAAACACCAAAGAGCTTCCTAAGAGCTGCAGTGCGTAACTAAGGATCAGAAGTGCGATATCACATGCTCTGAAACAATGTATTAACTGTTTTTACATGCAACATAGGTCTACATGGTGCTAGTGGGAGAAATTGTAAAACACTTCAGACATGAACGAATACAACCTATAAATATCCCGAAACAGCTAGCAGTATAATTTCTACAACTGGTTACTGCTTCAAGCAAGAAACTCAGATTTATCAGGCAAGAGTTTGGAAGCTTGACAAATGTTAAAGTGGCCCCAAGAGCACTTTTTCTTCCTTCCGAAAAAACTAGTTAAGCAAATCCCTTCAAGGGCTAGACAGCTAGTTAAGCAAATCCCTTCAAGGGCTAGACAGCTAGTAGCTTAAAGATGTGCATGATTTCAGGTATTTCAAATAAGAACTAAAAATAATGAAACGTTCATAACAGACATCCATGCCAAAAATACTTTCCAACTTCCCAGTAATTGCTTCATACTGGACCTATCCAAAAAGGCGTATTAGAACTCTAAAGAGCGCAACAAGGTTACTTCTTGGTTTTGTATGAGGAGGAAAATTATATAGAAACAAGTTAAAGGTTAAAACATAAAACATAGTATGTGAAGTGAACCAAGATGACACCACTACGAACACGTATAGCAGTTTGAAATTCCACCAAACATAAAGAAGTAACCTTCAGAAACTCTTACGGACTACAATATTCCCTAACTGTGTTTATATGCTTTATAAATCAATAGAGTGGTTATTGAAGAAAGAAACAATGAATGTGACCCATTGGAGTGTCGTAACTCTTATTCTATAGATCGCCACTAACTAAGTATATTAGATGGACAAAGCATGCCATTTGGCCAGCAGGAAGTAAAAAATCTTAGGACTGTTGGAGGAAGAAGAGCTAATTATTGTGACTACGAGGAGCCTGAGATTACAAATCCACCACAGTGTGTGCACCTGCCAACATCCTCCATCAGTGTGATGAAAGAGAACTCGTCAGCAGATAGAGTGTTGCCGCTACAGTTATAACCACTTAAGCCTAGCCGTTCTAATGCATGATTATTGATCTCAAGCAAGTTGTAGAAGGTTGATCATAAAGCATACATTCGAAGATCTGGTATGTTTTTGATGCTCGATATTTCTAAAGACTATCAACATTACCCATAATACTATAAGATTTATCTAATTATTTAAATTGCAGTAAACGGATGGTGATGCTTACTAAGAAAAATCCAGTATAACATTTTCCCTAATATAATTTTCTTTAATAAAGATATAAAATTAAGGAATCAAGCGCCGAGAGATGAAAATCAAACTTACCTAATAAAATGTTGATTTATCGTAACAGATTGAGGGGTTTGCTCCCTTGACGAATTTGATTCTCCCTCTACCAATTCTTCCCTGTGAATTTCCATACGCAAATTGTTAATGGGCATGATCGCAATTGAAGCAAATTCGATCAAAAAATCAAAACCCTAAACAAATATAAAACATGAACAAGAGAGATGAATACAATACCTTGGTGAGGGTTCTTTTTCTTTGCTTGAACTTTGACTCGACAGGATGTGGAGATCTTTGAATAAATTGATTTCTTTCTGAAGTCTTCTTCTCGAAAAGGAAAAACAAAAAAGAAAAACACCACGACACGAAAGAAAGAATTAGAAACAGGAGAAAGAATCAAAGATGGAAGTGACAGCATGCTTTGATATTTTATTTTATTTTTCTTTTACCGGTACCCCGTTCCTGTTGACGTTGGTAAATCGGGGTTCAGAAGGTTACTTTGGCGGAATAGGTACGGCGAAATCGGATCTCCTCGACTATGGAAGCATTTACCACATCACACTGGCTAACGCTGAACAAGATGGCAAGATACAAGGCATTAAGATTGCACAAAATGCTCTATAAATGGCCCATATATTGTTTGCGGGGATTGCCTGTTATTCGCAAAAACAGACATACATAATAATGCAAATAATTTACTTGATCTTATCAATGCTTTTAGTGCTATATCCGGTCAACAAATAAACTTTCCGAAATCGGTTGTTTATTTTTCCAAGCACATTCACTCAAGTCAAGACATTGCAGAATTATTCTCAAAAGACTGAAGATGAAAAAGATGAATTCAGATGAAAGGGTAATGGGCATTCCTTTATTTCTCAATAGGAAGAAGGTCATATCATTCTCTAGTCTCATTGATAATACGAAGAAAAGACTCACCAGATGGAAAGGGAAATTCATTAACTAAGTAAGGAGATCTGTGTTGGTGAAGAGTGTGTTAAATGTTACGCCTTCTCACAATCTGGGTGTTTTTAAGGTACCAAATGAGACAATTAAGGAGATAGACAAAATCCAGCGTAAATTTGGTGGAATAAGCATGTAGAAAAAAGACTCTACTTAACTTCATGGCATCAAGTTAACAAAAGGAAATCTTAAGATGGAATGAGGTTCAGAGATTCGCAATGTTTCAATCAGACTTTACTTGCAAAAATTCTGTGGAGACTTTGCCAATCATCAACGAAACTATGGGCTAAGGCCTCAACAGAAAGATACTTTCCCCGTGGTTCTGCATTGCATGTTCATTGAAAGAAAAACTCCACTTGGGCGTGGCAGAGTATACAAGGTAGCTTGGGTTCTATTCAGAAATATAGTTTTTGGGTTGTCGGGAATGGCAATAGTGTTCTTATATGGTAAGATAACTGGATTCCGGGGAAACATTCTCCTCAAACTCCGGTAGTAAACATGGAAGAGGTTGAAGCTTCCGAAAAAATCTATGATTTGATTGATCAAGATACATAAACGTGGAAGGTTAATGTGATTCGACATATTTTTAACCAGGAAGATGCATAAATTCTTGAACATGAGAATTCTTGTAAATACAGATGACAAACTAGTATGAACTCTTACAAGGAATGGGGTCGATTTTCACTGTTATGTCGACATATATTAAGCTGGTTGAACTTAAAAACCATGCTTGTCCGAAAGATGATGTATATATGTCAAAGTCTTGGAAGAATATGTGGGGTATTAAAACTCTCCCACGAGTTAAACATTTCATTTGGAAGTGTGTGATTGATATTTTCCCATCAAATGAACGTATGGCAAGAATATTGGGATATAATGGTGATATCTGCAAGATGTGTGCTCAAGAAACCGAAACCGCTAAACATATTATATGTGACTGCTCATTCTCATAAGTAGTATGGATATTTGTACCTGGTGCAATAAGAAGTATGCAAAATCCTGACATTTATATGCAGGTGTTGATGGTGGATTTTTGACGAAGGTCATATTCGTAAATTCATATCGAGAATCATGTATTTCTGACCATATCAGAATGCATAAGAGTTTATGTCTTCACTTTCCGCAAGAGAAACGAATTGCAATTCTATGACCTCGATACATGACAGAAATATCAGAACCTCTTGCTTAAGAGCTCTCAATATTCCTTGTATCTCATACTGAGTAATTAAGTATCAATATGTGCGATGCATTTGAAAGATGTCTGGTGCCACAACCATGCCCGAAATAATATTCATAATAAATATGATACTGACCACATCATATCTGAATCGATTAAATGCTCCTAGACATATTAATTGCATGCTAGTATAGAGCGACTAATTAATTCTAGTTGCAACATCGGTTGAATTCCTAGAAAAATACACTAATTGAATCCTAATGTTCACTTTCTCAGGATCCACGACTTTTCTTAACTGAATTCCATGGAGCAATATTGAATATTTACCTTTCGGGCATATGGGGCAGCCCCCGAGTAAGCCTCCAGTGAAAAGCACGAGTATATTTAGTAATAATGCTCGCATAAGTATCAAAAAACATGGAAGAACAAGGATATATGTAAATTTGATCAAAGAAAGAATGAGAGGAGAGATAAAATAATAATAAAATAGTCAAAATAAAGAAAACCTTGAGGGTTGGTCCCCCTATTTTCCTTTATTTTATTATTTTTAAGACTTCCTCTTTCAAGGACGTCCTCTTTCTATCAAAATTTCTTATTTCCATATCTTTTCAAGTATTGCTTCATGGACCATACGGTTAGCAAAGCATGTGGTCTCGCAACCATCATGTCTTTCTACCATATGGAATACCAAAGTAATATTATTTTAATATTTTTAATGGTTGGTCTTTCAACCAAAATTAAGAGTTTCAGTTAACCTCAGATTCTTCATAAAAGGACAAAAAGATGTTCGATGGACCATCAGAAAATACTGAAATTCTCAGGATTGGTCTGCGAACTACATAGTAGCACGAGCATGCCACCACGACTGGTCATGGTCGACCCTTTGGATTGCAGAAACCGGTCCCACCTCCTTCAATGATTGATGACTTAATTAAACATATGCAGTTCATATTTGGTTCAAACTCTCTCCAACAACTGGGAAGATGATCCAATCACCATCAGATGGTCCCACGACCACCAAGGGTCGGTTCCACACCCCTCGGTCGACCCCTCCTCTATCCATAATTAGGTTTTACTACCTAATGCCCAGTCAAGCACTATTTTAATAATAATTAAACAACAATTAATCATCCTTTCACCAACTATCCTGCAAAGGACTTTGGTGAATGCTCAGTTGAGCACCTAGACACTACATGGTCGGTCCATCACCTCCTGTAGACGGTCCCTCTCTCGTCTATTGATTGATTCTCAGTTGATCATACATTGATCAAAATTAGGTTTTTGAATTTAATGCTTTGTCTAGCATAATTCTGAACAGGCTCAAATACCAATATTCTTAATATTGAACCAACAATCAATATTTTAATTAATTATATAATATTTGGTACAGCTATCACTATCAGTATTTTTAATTAATATCTTATTTTGTCATACTGCCAATTATTCAATGATCTAGCAGTATTTGCTCTGACTAGCAATATTTGCTTTGACTGTCAATTGTTCCGTCTATCGATACCCTAATTAGTTCAACTAGCAATGTGTTGGCTCGGCCAACAAGGTTCAGAACCTGCCACTTCTGGCATATTGATTCAACTATCAATATTTGAAGCATTATTAATTCAACAACCAATATTCAGTTGGTCCATTGACCAACATTTGGCTCGACAGTCGACCATTATTTTGATATTATACTCTTTACCTGTCATTCTACTGACTCATGACACATGGATTGAGATGAACCTTCTATGATCATTCAACAATGATTATTTTCATACTACATCTTGTCAGGTGCTCAATACACCAACATGTGGTTTATGATCGATCTAGCAATCTCCTTAACCTACGCTCATCAATCCAAGTCATTCAACTATCATTATTGCTTCAGCTAGCATAATGATATGTCACAATCATCAATGACCTAATTCAACGTCCAAGGTCCATATATCATGATGTTGTTCCAGCAAGCACTTCATGCTTCATCCATTAGAACTTCGACTGTTCAGTTCATCGGTAAAGACTCATGGTCTAACTAGGTCAAAGATTGACCACGCATAAAAACACGTCTGCAAAGCTGACATTCACATGAGACATCAATTCATATCACATGGGGGGATATCACTAGGGTTTTTTCTGGCGGCCTACAACACGTGCGATGTGCAATACATCCACGATTAGAGATATGAGTAAGTCGTGCTGACAGTTAGGAGTAAATGGGATAGTAGATGGGCAATCAACCAAGTCTTCCATGCAAAGTGGAAGTGGTTTTTGCATGATCTCCCACTTCCCCATTCTTCCACTTCCTTCAACTGTCACCACTTATAGGAGATCGATGTACTGTAACAAATAGGTTTCTCAACTTATTGTTTGAGAACATAACAACAAAGACATTAGAATCGAGTAAGACTCATAACTATCAATTAACAAACACTTACAGAGAATTTCTCTCTTCTACACAGAGAATTCATCTTCAAATCAGTTCAACACATAACATCATCAATTGATCAATACCCATTGATCACCACACATTCTCGACTTCTCTCCCTGAAGATCGACCCCTGTCCTCCTCTTGTGACTGGATTGAACCTGGATCAACCATTGTCTTGGTTTAGGCCAGGGTCTTACATATTAGTATCTTGAACTCAAAGTACTCCCGTGCAGTACATTTGTTTAAAGGTTCAGATGATTTGCTTCATCGAGCACTTGCCTTTTCCATCACTTTTCACCAGAAAATCAGCAGGCCGTTTTTGCCTGAAAACAACAGGACTGGATCAAAATCTATATTACAGATGGCTTAAGTAGTCTAGATAAGGATTGGACTTTTAAAATGGCTATAAAGTTTGAGATATTTGGAAAGCTAGATGTCGTTGTGTATTTGATGATATCAAAACTGGCCCAGTTGGAGTTATCCATTTTATGTAGTACTTGAATGCCTTATATGGGAGTATTATGTTGCACGTTCAATGAAGTAATACTACAACCACTCTGCACATACATCCCTTAATATTTGGAGACCACCAACCAATCATTTTTACTAAATATGTTGTGATGCATCTTTTAAGAAAACAAATAATATCTCTGAGTCTGACTATGGACTAATGTTACGTGATTTTGCAGGATAATTCATCCAAGGAAAATGCCATCATGCATATGGACACCTAACTGCAAAGGAAGCCGAATGCAATGGATTGATGCAAGTTATACATTAGGCAGAGGAGCTAGTGCTTCAACATGTTAGATTTGAAATGGATGCAAGATTAGTGGTGGAAGCAGTCAATGGAGATATCATGAAGGTAGCTTCGAAGAATCAATCACTTGCTTTAGAGTTTAACACTACCCTAAATTATAGAACCTCATGGACTTGCAAGTCCATTGGAAGGAAATGTAATAATCCAGAAAACAAATTGTCCAGGCATGCTAGGATTTACAAGCTTTCAAAAGTGTGGATTAATCATCCTCCAAGTTTTATTGCTGGTAAAATATTGGAGGATGCAAATAATGTCAGCTCTACTATTTGAGTAATTAATTCTTTTTGCATAAAAGAAAGGTTACTTTGGCACTTCAGTTGGAGCGCCTAAAATCTAATTCTTTTTAAAGAAATCTATTATTGGGGCTGCAGAGTGGAAACTTTAACCCCGTTTGGGATTTGCATTTTTTTTCACCTAAATCACTTTATAACAAACCTGTATTAATTTCTTACCAACAAATGTATTTTGTAAAAAATAATTCAAAGTGTTTCCAAAGAGAAACACTTCCACTTTAGGCTTGCATTTAAAAGTTACTCAAGACTAGTTTTTAAAAGATGAAAAAGCAGAAAATGTGACCCATATAATTTTATTTGATTGAATATCTATTATAACCTTGTTATTTTATTAAAATGACAAATTTTACCCAAGAAAATTGTACAACTATTATTATATTTCCAATATCAATTTTGTTTCTTTAATTTTCTTTAAAAACAATTTTTTTAATTTCCATAGGATTTCTAGTTCTTTTCCCCATTCCCTGACCAATCCATTGACTCTTTTTTCTTAGGATTCTATCAGGTTTTTCAGATTCTACAATTGTCAGTTACTGACAGTTATCCCATCTTTGTTCGTACTCTCCTTTCTCAGGTTTAGAATTCTTGTAATCTATTACATTCAGTCTCATTGTTACCTAGAATCTTTACTATTCAGGTTCATTAATTCCATATTATGCCTAGAACATGTTCATCCTCCCCACAAAACCAGTTTTCTCGGTCTTTCTCACAAGAAGATACATTATTTCAATGTCCCTTTCAAGGATATGGTGAGTGCAACAATGGTGTTGGTGGCAGAGAACTTGCTCAAAGTTTCTTCTTTTGACATCTTAAAGACTTCCCCTTTAACAACGGTGAATCCAACAATCGATGAAGGGAACGGATCACCACAATTATTGTTGTATATCAATCTTGGATTCTATCCTTACGCATCTCACAAATGTGGTTATGTTCGAAGTACATGCATCTTATCATGGAGGAGGCCATGCAAGTCTCTCGCATGTGATATAATACCTATCCCCTTTAATGGCAGAGACACAAATTTACTCATTCATGGTATTAATAGACTAGTTGCAGTTGTTGATATAAATAATGCAGAAAAGACTACGAACCAAGTGTTGCTTGATAAGTTTTTTCGATCTCAAACATCCACCACACAAGTTACATTTACTTGGGTACTCAGTTTGTCCAGAGCCTTCAAATAAACCCTGGATAAGGTAATCCTCAGTTCCTCTGATATCTCGACATGGTTAAGGTAACTTATTTTTCCATCTGGCATAGTAAGTTAGACTTCCTTATTGTTTAAACCATTCATTACCCGAATGATAATTTTTGTTCTAGTGATTCTTGTAATGTTATTCTAACTTTGTTGTGTAATATGAAACTTTTTTATGACTTAGAATGAAGCTATTTCTATTTATGTTTCTAGAATTGGATGAATCTGGGTGTTGAATCGAGTATTTCAGGGATTTTTTTTTTGTTTCTGGGGGAAATTGATTTTGACTAGGTCAATGAAGATCGACCTTCTTTTTTTTATATGTTGCAAAGTTTAGTAACGGCAAAGACATGTTACTAAATTTTACCTTAAAAAACAGAAGTCCGTCCTCTTTGACCTAGTCAAGATTTAACAACAGCGGTAAAAATTTAGTAACGGCTGGCAGTCTGTTACGAAGTAAAATATTAGTAACGGCCACATTTCCCTTACGAAAACAGTTACGACTCCAGATTAGTAACGACAACATGCTGGTTGAAAAAACGGGGGTACAACAACCTCACCCAATATTTCGATTAGCAATCTGTATGGACTAATTCCAATATACTTTCAAGAGAATCAACTAGACTCAATCTTAAAAAAGTATATCAAAGAGTTATAATATCTCTATTTCACAATGTAATCAACAAATCGAACAGATAGAAATCCGTGAGCCTGATTATTATGTGAAATAACTTGAACGGTACCAAAGACCAATGCTCAAGTGTCAATCAATGTAAATCAACAACCAAGGGTTGGATATTCTAATTGATTGATCTTCACGCACAACCTGTGATATTTCAATTATATAACAAAATATAATGCGGAAAAGAAATAACACAGATATTAAAATTTTGTTAACGAGGAAACCGCAAATGCAGAAAAACCCCGGGACCTAGTCCAGATTGAACACACACTGTATTAAGCCGCTACAGACACTAGACTACTACAAACTAACTTCGGTCTGGACTGTAGTTGAACCCCAATCAATCTCACATTGATCCAAGGTACAGTTGCGCTCCTTACGTCTATGATCCCAGCAGAGTACTACGCACTTGATTCCCTTAGCTGATCTCACCCACAACTAAGAGTTGCTACGATCCAAAGTCGAAGACTTTAATAAACAAATATGTATCACACAGAAAAGTCTACGATAATAGATAAATCTGTCTCCCACAGAAATACCTACAAGTTTTTGTTCCTTCTTTTGATAAATCAAGGTGAACAGGAACCAATTGATAACCCGTACTTATATTCTCGAAGAACAACCTAGTATTATCAATCACCTCATAATAATCTTAATCGACGCGGCGAAAGAAGATATTGTGGAATCACAAACGATGAGACGAAGATGTTTGTGACGACTTTTATATCTTGCCTATCAGAGATATTAATCTCAAGACAATCATTACGATTGTACTCAACACGATAGAATCAGCAAGATCAGATCACACAACTACGAGAAAGTAGTATCGGTCTGGCTTCACAATCCCAATGAAGTCTTTAAGTCGTTAACCTGGTTTTTAAGAAGAGACCTAAGGTTAAAGAAGAATCGACTCTAGATAATACAACTAGTATCACACAGGAGGTGTGGGGATTAGGTTTCCCAGTTGCTAGAGTTCTCCCTTATATAGTCTATCAAATCAGGGTTTGCAATCAATGTTAGCTTGGTAACAAAGCATTCAATATTCACCGTTAGATGAAAACCTGATTAGATTCAAGCTAATATCTTTCAACCGTTGGATCGAAAACTTGGCTTGTTACACACAAATGATTTGCACGATTTTAGGTTTGTGTAACCGTACCCAAACATGTACATTTGTTGGTTCAATAATAGTTAACCAAATGGTTAGCCATATGAGCACTTTCATATCAACCATATTCTTCTTCACCATAACTAGTTCAAATGAACTAGTTAGAGAGTTGTTCAATTGCAAGGAAATCTTATGTAACTACACAAGACACAATCGAAGCAAAAACGATTTGATTCACTCGAATCGGTTCATGAACTTTATATCCACGGTTTGCATTTTGCATTCCTTAGTTAATATAAATATAAGTTCACTAACAATCGTCTTTAGATATAACCAACTTAAGTTCGCAGACTTAGTTCGCGGACTTAAGTTCCCTGAAGGAGTTCTCAAACTCCAGAAGATTTTCTCGGGTCGAGAACTTCTGCCAGTTCGCGGACTGGGTTCGCGGACTAAGTTCACAACTCTTATTCCGGTTCTCTTGATCAACAAAGTTCGCAAACTTCGGTTCAAGGAAAAAAGACTTATACATATATGTGTTACCACACAATGCTTATATCCATCATTGGTTATATAATCTAAACTCTCATTTCAATCATTGAAACATTCTTAGAGGACGTTATTATATAGTTGTTATTCACAAACTATTTTTCGTCAAAGTAGCAATTTTCAAAGTGATTGAAACATAACATGACTTTCGTCACTAGGTAAAGATGAACTTGGCCAAAGAAAAAGCTTACCAACACATATTTCGAGAAATAGATAGGCGAGATAAACTCGGCTCGAAATAGCAAATATGTATAATCAAAGTCTATATAGCAAAACGACTTTTGTCTCAAAAAAGGAGATATAGTAGATATACTTTTGAGTGATAGATAAGTTCAAGTCTCCACATACCTTTTAGTCGATGAAGTTCCACCAGTTTCTTGAGTAGTTCTTCGTCTTGTATGATGATTTCCAGGGAGTTATTGAGCCCAACTACACTTTCTATCCTAGTCCGATACTTAGGTATAGTAGACTAGAAATCAAGACTTATAGTTTTGATCACTAACGTTGACAAACATGCTTGAGATAGCAACGCATGCGAGTTCGACCGAGCAATGCTCTAACAATCTCCCCCTTTGTCAATTTTAGTGACAAAACTATCAATACATATGGAATACAAAAATAAATGAATTAACTTTTGTAGCTCATATTCCACATGCCTAATCTTCAACATTACTCGAAATCTTCGTCACTTCCATGTACTCCAATGATCCCAAAGGTTGTAAGTTCAGCATCATCGTTGTTGAAAATCCGTAGCTATAACAATGAAAAAACAAGAGTTCTCAATCATTGTTATACAGTGTCATAGTATTATTATACAATATCAAAGTTCAATTGTATCACAACTTCGACAACAATACTATGGTGATATGTATCACTCTCCCTTAGTCAATACTCCATCTCACATGGAAACCACTCCCCCTTACATAATGATCCGAAAACCATATGTATTTGTAGTGTGAACTACATATTAATTCTCCCCCTTTTTGTCAATAAAATTGGCAAAGGTACGAAAACGAGATCCTAATGAAATATCCAAAAGAGACATTTCATGACCAAAAGATAGCACATATCATCTTATTTAGATGCAATCATATAGCCGAAGCTAAATGCATCCATCAAGGAGTTTATAAAGATACAAGATAACCCCTATAATATTCCACAACCGCACTCCCCACAAATATTTGGCAATTAAGCACAAGTTCAATTAAGAACTCTCCCCCATAATACGTCATTCCCGAATGAACAACAAAAGCGACCTTAATTTCAAAAGAAAAGAAGGATTTCTTTGGACATAACAAATTACATACAAGTATGAATTTGAATCCAAAATACTCAATTAAATTAACCATAAGAGAACCCATGATTAATTTAATCGAAAATGCTCAACATAAGTGTACTTATGGAGTCTCAAAAATACTCAATTAGATTAATCACAAGAGAACCCATAATTAATCTACTCGGAATACACTACCAAATTAATCACAAAAAGTAATCAATTCAATTGGTCATGCTCGACATAAGAGAACTTACGGAGCAACAACTAAACAACCAAACGAGGATGATTAATTTAGTTGATCATGCTCGACATAAAGTACCTCACAGAGCAACAACTAAGCTAATCATAAGCGAATGAATAACTCAGTCGATTGTGCTCAACATACGACACCTTATGGAACAACACAATATATGCACAAAAATTGTAGACCGGAGGTCGACCAAATACTGTGGAATAAGCAAGGATTCATTCTATTTTCCATCACCATTTGCACAAAGACATACAATAGACATAATCCTTGTAAACAAAAGATTTTAACCTATCTTCCATCAATAATTGACATAATAGGCTTAACTTTTGTGATGTCAAAAGCTCATTCATTCTTTTATCAATACATGCATATTGATATATGAAAGACTTAACTTTCGACAAGGTATGGGACAATCATAGTTCACGGTCGCAAACATACATATCCCATAACAAATTGCAATATATAAAACCATAAAGATTAATACTGCAAAAACAATATGTAGTTGCAGGAATTCCCACAACACACCCCTCATATGATTTCATTGTTGATCAACTCATTTTTAGGTTTACACTCTTAATTTTATTGATTAATTTTTGAGTGTTCTTACAAGAAAGATAAAGAAGTTAAGAATGGTCTCTGCTCTGAACTTTCTCTCTCCTATTTACTTGTTTCTTACCCAAAAAAGATCTCCCCCATCTTTACAACTTTAATGACTATTTATAGGGAAATACATAGTGGATGACAGCTAATCCTGTCCTTTATTTTCGGATATGGCTTGCGACATTCTCGCAACCTTACAAATGTTAATTTCGCAAGTTCTCTAATCTTCGCAGGACTATCACATCTTTCTCATGATCCTAGCTGACGTCGTTTGTTATATTCTTCCTGAAATTGTTCTGCGACGCTATTGTGCTGTGCCTTTGATAATTTCGCTGAGACATTATTTCTCGAGCTAATCTTCGATAATAATTCTCCATATGTTGTAAAGATTTTTCTCTTCTTTCTTCTAATTCATCAAGTTTGTTTAAAATTAAGCCCGCACTAAGATTTTTCTCCCAAGCTTCTCTTTTTGTTGTCGGAATAACAACTTCTGTTGGTAACACCGCTTCAACTCCGTATGTTAAACAAAAAGGTGACATTCCAGTAGCTTCTCTTCTAGTTGTACTATAAGCCCATACTGCATTATGTACTTGTTCGCACCATGCTCTGTGATGTCCTTCCAATTTCTTCTTTAATATATCTGCAATTGTTTTATTTGTTGCTTCTACTTGCCCATTAGCTTGTGGATACAAAGGAGTTGACTTTCCACATTTTATCTTGAATGCATTAAGTAACATTTCTATATTCTGCCCCTCAAACTGTTTCCCATTATCATATACTAACTGTGCAGGAATTCCAAATCTGCAAATGATATTTTCGAATATGAATGTTAAGATATCTTTGTCACGAATATGTTGTACTGCCTTCACTTCTGTCCATTTTGTGAAATAATCTGTTGCGATTATTAAGTATCTTCTTTGTCCAGTTCCTGGTAAAAATGGCCCCACAATGTCTAAGCCCCATTTTCCAAAGGGCCACACACTGGTTGAAGATGACAATGGTGCTCCTGGTGCATGTATTTTCTTTCCATGCCGCTGACAATCTTCGCAACGTCTTGATATTTGTTTTGCATCTTCATGCATGTATGTCCAGTAATAACCCTGCATTTTTGCTCTATGTGCCAAAGATCTTCCTCCACTATGATTGCCAGCATCTCCACTATGTAACATTTCAGCACCTTTTCTCCTTCCTCTCGTGTCAAACATCTGAGTGATGGTCCACTAAAGGATTTTCGGTATAGCAACCTATCTCTTAATTCATAATTCGTTGCTCGACTTTTTAACTTGTGTGTTTCCAATCTATTTATTGGTGTTTCTCCTTTCGCCAAATATGCATGAAGTTCCATTCTCCAGTCTGCGACATTGTTTATTTGTTCTTCTTTTTCATTATCTATTATCATCACATCCACATCTTCCTCTTCTTTATTGATTGATGGTGACAGAAGTGTTTGTATTTTTATGCATCTCGCAGTTGGATCTGTCATCATGCTTGAGATGAAAGCAAAAGCGTCTGCGAGTCTATTATCTGTTCTTGAAATGTGTCTCCATTTTATTTTTGGGATTTTCGCTGACAATTCTTCAACTAGCTTCTTGTATTTCTTCAAGGATGGTTCATTTGTAGTATACTCTCCTTTTATTTGGCGAATAACTAGCTGCGAATCACTAGTGGGCCTTGCATTTTCTAGTTTCATTTCTATTGCGAATTTAAGGCATGTATCACAGCTTCATATTCTGTTTCATTAGTAGTGGATACAAATTCTAATATGAATGAAAAAGCCATCTTTATTCCTTCTGTCGAGATTAAAACAATTCCAACTCCATTTTCTTCTCCATTTGATAATCCATCTACCAATATTACCCATTTATTTGGTTCTGTTAATAAATCTTTTGGATCTCCATGCTCTTCTTCTACATCCATCATTTCTTCTACTGCTTCATCTTCTTCTAAAGGAAATTCTGCCAAGAAATCTGCAACAACTTGTGATTTTGGTGAAGATAAAATTTCATATTTAATATCAAAGTGGCCTACTTGTGCATTCCATCTCTCCACCCTTCCTGATCTTTTAGAATTCTTCATCACTGATTCAATTGGTACTTTTGTTAATACCTTTATCTTGTGTGCGTGAAAGTATATGCGGAGCTTAAATGATGCATAAACTAATGCTAAGATTAACTTTTCAATCTTTGAGTAATTCTTCTCGGTATTAAAAGTTTTGCTAATGTAATAAATGGGTTTCTCCACTCCTGCCTCTACTCGCAATAACACAACACTTAATGCATGCGACGTTGTCGCAAGGTAGATCAATAATTCTTCTCCTGGTTCTGCTTTTTGTAAAATAGTTGTATTCATAAGATGTTCTTTGATTCCTCTAAAAGCCTTTTCACATTCATCACTCCATTTAAATTTTGCACCCTTCTTGAGTATATCGAAAAAATATTTGCATTTATCTGATGATCGCGAAATGAATCTCCCCAGCAAAGCTAGAAGCCCATTCAACTTCTGTACATCTTTAATTGTTGCTGGTGTTGGCATGTCACGAACTGCTTGCACTTTTTCTGGATCAACCTGTATTCCTTCCTTTGATACAATGTAGCCTAAAATTTTTCCCGATGCAACTCCAATAGTACACTTCTCAGGATTCAATTTAATGTTATACTGCCGCATTTGTTCAAAAAACTCCTTCAAATCTTGTACATGGTCTTTAGCTTCTTTACTCTTTACTAACATGTCATCCACGTATACTTCTAACGTCTTGTGTATCCATTTTGCGAACACCTTCTCTACCATTCTTTGGTATGTCGCTCCCGCATTTCGCAAACCAAATGGAATTTTCGTGTAACAATATAAACCTCTAGGAGCAAAGAAAGCAGTATGTTCTTGATCTTCTTTAGCGAGAGGGATTTGGTTATACACTTTGTATCCATCTAAAGATGATACCCTATCGTTTCCCGCTGTGGATTCTACCATTTGAGGAATATCTGGTAATGGAAAACTGTCTTTGGGGCAAGCTTTGTTTAAATCAGTGAAATCTATGCAAATCCTGATTCCTTTGTTTTTCTTTGGGACAATGACCATATTCGCTATCCATTCTGGGTATTTAGCTTCTCTTATAATTCCTGCCTCAAGCATTTTCTGTAATTATTCTTCTATTTGGGAATGGTAAGTTGTTGCAATTTTTCTTATTCTCTGTTTAAATGGTCTCACATTTTTGTTAATCTCCAACTTGTGGCATGCAATTGATGGATCTATTCCCGGTATCTCTTCCATGCTTCTTGCGAAAACATCTTTATATTCTCGCAACAAGTTAACAGTTCTTTCTTCTTCTTCCTTATCCATTTTGGTTCCAATTCTCAATATTAGAGGTTCCTCTATAGTCCCAACGTTTATTTATTTTGTTGGTTCTGCGGCAGTGTAACTGGATTTAGGTTCTCCCATTGATGTTGGTTCTTTTATCGTTTTCATAGGCTCTTCTCCTTCTTCCGAAATTTCGCTGGGTATTCCTTTGCCTTCTTTTTCCCTTATCATATATACTCTAAATTCTTCTTCCTTTTTTGCTTCCCTTGCCAATTTTCTGCGAAATCGTTTATTTTTTGCTTGTCCTTCATAATGTTTTACTTCAATTTGATGACATAATTTCGCATTGTCAACATCTCCTCTGATTTCACCTATTCCATTTGGAGTGGGGAATTTAATACACTGATGCAACGTTGATACCACAACTTTTATCGCATGTATCCATGATCTTCTTAATAACATATTATATGGCGATTCCATATCCACCACGCACAATGTTACATGTGTTTCGATTTCTCCAAGTGGAATTCGTACCACTATTTCTCCTTTAGGTTTTGTTGTGGATTTTCCAAAGCCGTGAACAAAATATTATATCAACTGAACTTCCTGTATCGATTAAAGTTCTGTTCAACATCCATTGTCCTGTGGATTTTATTGTTATCTCCTTCTCTTTTCATGTAATAGGCACTGTGATGACCAACAGAGATGTGTGGTTCAAATTTTCTTTTGGTATTTCTTCCGCCATGAACACAATTTTTTGCTTTTCCCAATCTTTCAAGGGTGATGTTTTTTCTACCGCCATAACTTTCTTTCCTTCAAAATTTCGTTTATGTATTCTTCCTTTGATGTTTTCATGGAATTCATTAATCAAGCTTTTTGTTATCATATTACACTCCAATCTTTTGCCATTTTCATTAATTCTATTCATGTTTCTTCTAACTGATTCACTGATTTATTTAATCACTTTCTTGATTTGAATATTCTCAATCAACAATCTTCAACTTTCGACCTTCAAGTTCCCTGTTTCTAGCGCCATTATGTAGTTGCAGGAATTCCCACAACACACCCCTCATATGATTTCATTGTTGATCAACTCATTTTTAGGTTTACACTCTTAATTTTATTGATTAATGTTTGAGTGTTCTTACAAGAAAGATAAAGAAGTTAAGAATGGTCCCTGTTCTGAAATTTCTCTCTCTTATTTACTTGTTTCTTACCAAAAAAAGATCTCCCCCATCTTTACAACTTGAATGACTATTTATAGGTAAATACATAGTGGATGACAGCTAGTTCTGTCCTTTATTTTCGGATATGGCTTGCGACATTCTCGCAACCTTACAAATGTTAATTTCGCAAGTTCTCTAATCTATGCAGGACTATCACATCTTTCTCATGATCCTAGTTGACGTTGTTTGTTATATTCTTCCTGAAATTGTTCTGCGACGCTATTGTGCTGTGCCTTTGATAATTTCGCTGAGACATTATTGTTGCGAGATTCTGATCCTACACAATCTATGCCCTTTGAAGATAGAATCAATATTTTTCGTACGTATTTACACCAAGAGTGGTTACCAAAGGCGTATAAAAAGATTTTCCTAACAAAGAAGAACATACAAAGTCATTAAAGACCATGCATCGTAGTTCACATAAGATAATTGTGAACATTTAAGAATCCCACAACAGTGCGTACTACTGCCCATTCTTGAATTTCCTTCTTTGTGATTCACCAACATCATTCTTATAAAAGCTACAAATGAGATTAGAAGATAATTACTCCAAGAATCCAAGTGCCCAAGTCCAGTAGAACAAGTGCGACGAAACAAAGCAAAACACTCAAAAACAAGATACATGACAAAGACCAACCTCAACTCATTCACATTTAGGATTTCTCATCACCATTTTGAATATTATTCAAGGAGGAAGAGAATGCAAAAATAATGAGGTCATTCCGAGTGCGGACGAAGAAGTTACGGCCAAACAAATTTACCGAATATCGACGTCAAGTATGCATACGGGTTTGTAAACGAATTTTCGTATCCTGGAGCAGTATGCAAACGGGTATGCGTACCTAAACCCATGGATTTTAATTTTAAATGATGTTATGAATACCTGGTATGTGTACCATGTAGTCCAAACATCCCGAAATTTTTAGAAGAATCCAGTTGAATTCTACAGACTTACCGAACATAATCTGTGCGCCCCAATTTTCGTACTTCCCTCACCGTATACATAACATGGCATTCCTTGGTGAACAATGTCTTGCTCACCACAAGTGACTTTTGGATTATCATGAAATAGATCACTTTTAGAACCTTTCACATCCAAATCCATCTTTCCAAAGAACTCTTTAAGTTCCAACATCATGGATACTGCCTTATCCATAGTCATGGAATTTTCTGGGAGATCATTCCTTTTCACACTCAAAGTGTCATTGACTTTCTTTGGAAACCACTTATGAGCGCGTTTAGAAATAACCAGAACCTTCTTCCCGTTACCCTCTTCAAGATTTCTCGAAATAGGATTGGATTTACTATTCTTTTGCAAGTTAGTCTTTCTCCAACTGGGAACATCGGATCTTGTCTTCGTCTTTACAAAGTTATCCTTTTGATAACCATTACGATTGTGAAAAGGATTCGTATGACGTTCATAGGCAAAAATAGGTTTATCACAACACTGATTCCTTTGCCTAAAGGTTGGACAGTTACAACATGTAGCATTAAGGGGATTAGCCTTAACATATGATCTTGGTTTCACAACTTCTTGTGATGCCCAAACAAGAACATCATGAAGTTTCTCGTTCCTTATACGGAGAGGACATCTCCTTTCTAGGTGACCTTTATTTCCACAATAGTGGCAAACATAAGGAATGTTCTTACCTCGATCCGTATGTGCTGACTTTGGATGTTGATATACTTTGCTCTTTCGAACCTTAATTGCTGTTGAAGGTATTTCACTTTTGCCATCAGTGGAAACCTTTTGTTGAGAAGAATCACTAGCCTTGACAAATTTTACCTCTTTGCTAATACTTGTAGCATCTATTCCCTTATAGCCCAATCCTCGTGTATCACGATGATTGTTACTAGCTCCTAGCATAGTGGTTAATTTGCTTGAGCTAGTATTGAACTTTTTTAAGTCATTTTCCAACATTTTGATGTTATCAAGAGCAGCAGCTAAATCAGCCTCAAGGCGTTTTTCTCGAGCGAGACAAGCGCTTTCTCTGTCGTCAAAATTAATTTGTTGAGAGTTAAACCTTGCTTCAGATTCTGCAAGTTTCTCTTCCAACAAAAAGTACTTTTGATAAAGATTATCACATTCAAGTGACTTCATATGTAGATTTTACTCAGAATCCTTGAGGATCGATTCGTTAGAATGATTTGAAAAATAAACACCTGCGTGACATCTTCTCAATTTCTTGTTTTCTCGACAGAGAGGAGTCAGAAGAGGTGAGACATGAGAAGTTGTAATCTTAGATCAAGAGAATGTTTAGATATTGACTTAGATGTGACAGTTCTCTCAGGTGAATCCAAGCTTTTAGAATCATCTGGTAATTTCTGAACTGGTACGTTATTAGAGATAGACTCGTCCATAATCAGATCGCTACAAACACATACTTATAAGGTCTTTAACGTGTTTGCCTGCTCTGATACCAATTGAAAAAGCGGGGGTACAACAACCTCACCCAACATTTCGATTAACAATCTGTATGGACTAATTCCAATATACTTTCAAGAGAATCAACTAGACTCAATCTTAATAAAATATATCAAAGAGTTATAATATCTCTATTTCACAATGTAATCATCAAATCGAACAGATAGAAATCCGTGAGCCTGATTATTATTGTAGATGGTGGATTTTAGTTCAGGGCTAAAATTGTAAAATCGAATTTATACGCTGACATCCTACAGAGGATAAAGCCATTAATAAAGTGATGAATACTTCTTCATTTCCCTAATTCACCTAGAATGGAGCATATGGCAACAATCCCAGTATTCTGTGAATTTATAGCATTATCAATTAATGCATGACCAGCCTTGTATTTCCTGTGTTGTTCTTGCTGAACTCTCATTATTGGTGCGGCATGACGACTGAGTACTGCTCTCAGCAGAGTAACACGAATCTCCAACTGTCACTAATGAGGCATGCACGAAATACCCGTACGAGCTACAACTCTCGGTGTGTTATACTAGCCCGATTGATTATACATATCTCGGCGTGTTATACTAGCCCGATCGAGCATCTAGACTGTCCATCTCAGTCTCAGAAATAATCACGACCACGCAAGTCGGCCGCATGATTTAACCAGCCTAGACGATCCTCAGCAGGAGCAGGCTACCACCTTAATGACCACCAAAGGGCCCGCGTATGCCCTGGTTGGTCGAATACCTACCATGCCTCCCAAACTACCACCGAACATCATCCTGAAGTTGGATGTCCAGGATGGTATGGAGCGGCTTGGAGGAGTCGTACGAACAAAGGCCGCCTATGGCAGTCTCAAATTCATCACGTCCGTCCAACTTCACCGGCATAGTTGGACGGCGTAGATCGTCCCATCGACGGTTGGAAAAGCGTTGTCCTGCACACCGGCGGGCCCCCTTCACGCCTACATAATCGATCCTCCCCTGACCTAGCCACATAATCACGTACAGTTGCTCGAAGATCGGCCTACGTGAGGTTCAAAGGGTCGCAGGAAATTCCACTAAAGGTCTTAAATTGATCACGACCATCCAACTTCACCAACATGATTGGATGGCTTAGATCAGACCTTTAACCGCCAGACAGGTATTGGCGTGTTCACCACCGACCCAATGTGGGTCCCACATGGTTGATTGTATTTTTTTTGAATGATGTTGTAGTAATGAGGTTCAAACTCTCGGACTTGTGAAGATTAAATTTAAAGATTTAATAAAATTATATAAAAAAATATTAACAAAGTGGGCGAGAGGTATGAGAAAACAACCAAGACATTGATTCCACTATTACACATGAATTAATGATGGTAAATAATCCAAAACTCTAATTATCTTTTAAGTCATTTATATCTTAACTCACTAATAATCAAGCAAATTCTCAAACATCAATTGTATCCCTTAAGCATAGATTATCTAAACAAAGCATAACCTATCTAATTGAATCACAACTGATTAGGAAAATTACGCAAACAATTTAAAACTCTGCAAAAGCAGTGATTGAGTGAATTATAATTAAATATTAGAGAAAATAAAATAGTTACCAATTATTCATGCGTAAATAGCTTCCTCATTGCCTTGGTTGTGGGAGAATTAGCCGCTCATCATGTTGGAAACACGCTCAAAAATCATTATTATTGCTCAAAGGGTGTTTACAAATGATGAAAAGGGAGAAATATTTTAAAACCGGGTTTGTAACAATTATATTTTTTACAAACCAGAGAACTACGACCTTCAGCAAATAAGACTGTCCCGCGACAGTAACAAATAAGACTGTCACTGTAACAAATAAGACTGTCGTCCGACAGTCACTGAAACTGTAGAAAAATAAGACTGCTATGTGTGGGTCTTATGTTCTTCGCGTTCTTCAGCAGCAGCAGAAAAATGGCAGCTCTGTAACTTAATTTTTTCTTCTTCTCTGGCTCTCCTCATCCCCCCAAATTCTCGACACCCCTTCTATGATACCTTGTGAACATATTTATACGTGATTGCGACATTGAATCTCCTCCATTAACTCCAAATAATCTTCATTTACTCGGGATATTTTCTTTCTTTTTTTATCAATGATTTTGATTTTTACGCATATGCAGCTGGATTAAATTACTTATAAATCTTCTTCACGTTCCAAAGTGTTGATTAAGGCTTCCAAACACGTGCATTACACGTTTAGATTCACCACAACTCGTGTAAGCTCATGTTTTTCCTCCAACTCCCTGTTTGAATTAAACCAAGTTATCCAGATAAATTTGATCGAAACAAACACCCATACTAGCTTTGTTAGGACATATCACAACTACCCATGAAGTTTCAGCGATTGAATCGCACAAAAACTCCTCCAAAATCCGATCGAAAAATCTGCCTATGAAAAGAAATATTTTCCCGCCAAAATATTTTTTTGAATTTGTGAAGAAGGTCACCCCTTATCCAGTGGTCGCCCCTTATCCGTTGATGGAGTCCGAATAACACATGTCCTTTGGGGTGCCTTAAGTAATTTTTCTGGGGTGTTTCCAGCATTTTTTCTGGGTTCCTCCGGCGCATTTCTGGGGTGTTTTTAGTCTCTATCCTGGGGTGTAAAACACCACTTTTCGAGCCAATTTCGCCGCAAGAGCTTATTTTTCCAAAAACATCTACAAAAACATAAAATAACTCAATAAGTATTTAATCGAGTCTAACAATACAGAACATTGAGAACAAAATAGACACATAAATGCGTCTATCAAATACCCCCAAACTTATTATTTGTTAGTCCTCGAGCAAAACTAACAAAAAATAAAACCGAGTTAATCTCGGGAGGGTTTACCAGAGGTGTACCCACAAAACCATGACTTCTAATTGGTCACAATTATCCAAAGAGCTATGAGGGCATACATATTATCAACCTATCTCCAAGTAACTATAATGCCAGAGAAATTAAAGGTGTCATCTCTAAAGCTGACTGAAGAAAAGGGGAGACACATCCGCAACACTGCTAGATAAAGAGATATCCGCTACGCAGCTAGATAAACATTGTAAGATGCGTCCGCTGCTTTACAGCTGGATAAGATTAGGAGAGAGATAAAGATGAGAGGGACATCTGCTACACAGCTGTACTAATTACGTGTGATAAGTTAAACCAGTGCTAGAAAGATCTTGTGCCAGATTGAAAGCGGACTAACAAAGCAACCAAATGTATCTTTCTTCGACTCTCTCATAGTGCTCAGTAGAAACAACGTCTTCTTCAATCTTCAACTATTGATGATAAACTATCGAACCTCATAGAACCTTAACAATTAATACTGTCGTGATAACCTCATAGAACCTTGATGATAATATATTCATATGACCAGCTGTGTAGCGGGTCAATTTTTTTTTATACTTTTTTTTGTAGACCTACTACACAGCTGGTCGTATTTTTTTTTTAAATCCTAACCAAAGTCCCACTCCCCCACACTTAAATATTACATTGTCCTCAATCTAATTGAGTCAACCAACGTAGAAATCAAGGTGTGAAATTATAAATTGCAAAAAAAAAAAAACAAATAAAAATAAAAGATAGAGAAAAGAGAACAAATCTGATGGGTTGACTCCCACGAAGCGAAATGTATTGTTTCCCTGCTTTCAATAACACATAATCTCAAACAAAATGAGGTTGATACCCCAAAGTAAGCTGCCAATCATATATATAGAGTCTGAAAAGTTGGGGATCTACCTAACCAATCCGGTCAGCTGAAAATATGCACCTGCAAAAACTATAATCATCCAAAGATATATGTGAATCCATTCCCCGTAAATAACAATCCTTAGTAATCAATCCATGCATTGTCAGGATATGTAAATCATTCACACAAAGAGGTATAAATTTTCCAATAGCTTCTAGTTGAGGTGCACGCCCTAAATCAGGTTCTAAATCAGCGGAAATAACTTTTATGGCTGATATTGGTTCCAGTTGAGCAAAATAGGGCACACGAACATATGTTGTCTTAAATGGAACAATGATATAATGACTCATAGACCCGTTATCATCTAAAACGGTTTCATTATTAATATCATCAAGACTGAAAAATTCTGAACTTAATGGCTTAAAGGTCATGGTCGAAACTTTTTCGACTGATGGAACTAGTCGAGACTCGAACAAAACTAGAGGTCCTAGTTTGAATTTCCATTTATTAGTGTCTAACAGCGGTGTGGAGTCTAACAAGGCATTGACTTCACAAATAACATTATCGTCATCAAAATCATACCCAAAATGAGCTAAGCAAACCTCTAATGGATCTCCCAAGTGGCTCTTGCAAATATCTTGCGAGTGCATACTTTCTTTTCGCCCGCACTTTATACTAAAGTACCTAAAAAAAAATCAAACAAACTGTGTAAAAAGAACTAAAAGAAAAATAAAAATAAATTATTTACAAAAATTAAAAATAAGCTATATACAATGATATCAACTAGCGAGTATTTTGCTACCACTCCCCGTCAGCGTTGCCAAAATGATTGTATTTTTTTTGAATGATGTTGTAGTAATGAGGTTCAAACTCTCGGACTTGTGAAGATTAAATTTAAAGATTTAATAAAATTATATACAAAAATATTAACAAAGTAGGCGAGAGGTATGAGAAAACAACCAAGACATTGATTCCACTATTACACATGAACTAATGATGGTAAATAATCCAAAACTCTAATTATCTTTTAAGTCCTTTATATCTTAATTCACTAATAATCAAGCAAATTCTCAAACATCAATTGTATCCCTTAAGCATAGATTATCTAAACAAAGCATAACCTATCTAATTGAATCACAACTGATTAGGAAAATTACGCAAACAATTTAAAACTCTGCAAAAGCAGTGATTGAGTGAACTATAATTAAATATGAGAGAAAATAAAATAGTTACCAATTATTCATGCGTAAATAGCTTCCTCATTGCCTTGGTTGTGGGAGAATTAGCCGCTCATCATGTTGGAAACACGCTCAAAAATCATTATTATTGCTCAAAGGGTGTTTACAAATGATGAAAAGGGAGAAATATTTCAAAACCGGGTCTGTAACAATTATATTTTTTACAAACCAGAGAACTACGACCTTCAACAAATAAGACTGTCCCGCGACAGTAACAAATAAGACTGTCACTGTAACAAATAAGACTGTCGTCCGACAGTCACTGAAACTGTAGCAAAATAAGACTGCTATGTGTGGGTCTTATGTTCTTCGCGTTCTTCAGCAGCAGCAGAAAAATGGCAGCTCTTTAACTTAATTTTTTCTTCTTCTCTGGCTCTCCTCAGCCCCCCAAACTCTCGACACCCCTTCTATGATACCTTGTGAACATATTTATACGTGATTGCGACATTGAATCACCTCCATTAACTCCAAATAATCTTCATTTACTCGGGATATTTTCTTTCTTTTTTATCAATGATTTTGATTTTTACGCATATGCAGCTGGATTAAATTACTTATAAATCTTCTTCACGTTCCAAAGTGTTGATTAAGGCTTCCAAACACGTGCATTACACGTTTAGATTCACCACAACTCGTGTAAGCTCATGTTTTTCCTCCAACTCCCTGTTTGAATTAAACCAAGTTATCCAGACAAATTTGATCGAAACAAACACCCATACTAGCTTTGTTAGGACATATCACAACTACCCATGAAGTTTCAGCGATTGAATCGCACAAAAACTCCTCCAAAATCCGATCGAAAAATCTGCCTATGAAAAGAAATATTTTCCCGCCAAAATATTTTTTTGAATTTGTGAAGAAGGTCACCCCTTATCCAGTGGTCGGCCCTTATCCGTTGCTGGAGTCCGAATAACACGTCCTTTGGGGTGCCTTAAGTAATTTTTATGGGGTGTTTCCAGCATTTTTTCTGGGTTCCTCCGGCGCATTTCTGGGGTGTTTTTAGTCTCTATCCTGGGGTGTAAAACACCACTTTTCGAGCCAATTTCGCCGCCAGAGCTTATTTTTCCAAAAACATCTACAAAAACATAAAATAACTCAATAAGTATTTAATCGAGCCTAACAATACAGAATATTGAGAACAAAATAGACACATAAATGCGTCTATCAGTGGTCGGCCACCCCGGACGAGGAGCATGGCTTGCCAATTCGTCCAGCCAAAGTAGCGTAGACATGAAACCCTTTGCAGCATATCACATGTGTCGCAAATCAGTCGCGACCATCCATCTTCGCAGGCATAGATGGAGGGTGTAGATGTAGATTCAAAGGGTACCAAGCATGTCAACATAATCACCATGGGCCCGTCTACGTGACCAATCGGCCAAGGCCGACCATGGCTAGATGCCTCGATTCGTGCGCCCAAACTAGGCATGGTCGCGCGGTTTCAATTGCAAACCGATCTCGACCACTCAACTTTGTTGGAAAAATCGAGTGGCTTAGATCACATCTCCATGGGACAGTGAGGTACGGACGTGTACACCGGAAAGCCGTATACACGCATGCCTGGTCAATCTTGCCAAAATCATCTCCCATGCATGGATTCGACCAAGATGAAAGTAGGTACTTGCGCACCTCTTAAACCCTAATCCGACGGTCGCAGATGTGGGTCGCAAGTCATCTCGTCCGTCCAACTTCGCCAACTTGGACGGACATCCTAATACAGGAGTTAGGTGACCAGTGAGGCATCACCACGATCACCGTCCACCACTCTTCCACGTGGGGTGATCGGCCAAATCAGGGCTTGCCTGTATAGCCTCCAAACGATCACTCGAAGATGGATGGACGTGATGCTATTTTAAGACACTTAAATTCGTGACTTACTCTGTTAAGCCTTAAAACAACGATGCTTCATACATGCTGAATATATTCGATGCATTACCTGCATAGAATACACACGATATTTCATAAATATCGACTTCCTAAATAACTTAGTTATTTAATCTAGCATCACATGCTACTTTTTTTGGGTCCCACGATCCACACATTCGAGACATCAAGCATGTCACAAACTGGGGGATACTTACTGGGGTATTGGTCTGGCGGTTTACAGCGTGCAGCGCACAATGCGCCATCACAAGAACGTGTCAGGAAGTCATGGACGGTTAGTGATGACAGGAGAAGTGGGAAAGACTAATCGTGTGGCACTAACACACGACTCCACTACTCCATCACTCCACTTCCTCCACTTCCCACGAGATACGAAGGTTAGGCTCAATGAATTGTATAAATAGGTTCTCCTCCCTATTTCCAAGACAAGACAATGAGACAGAAGCCAAGTGTTGATACAATCGTATTCTAATACCAGAACTGATAGCTTTCAGTCTGCAAGCCAGTTCATCTTTCTGATACAAGTCATAAAACATCCAACACCTTCACAATCTCAACACCTTCTTCGCTTCCCTCCCTAAGATCAACCCCATCTCCTTCACTTTGTGACCGAAGCAAGTCTGGAACGGCCATTTCTTGGTTTAGTCCAGATTGATTTCTCGAATCACAAGCACTCCCCTGCAGTGCATTTGTTTAGGGTTTAGATTCATTTCTCATCCACACACCCCAAATTACCAAACCGGCAGAAATAGTTTTCACCCATAAACAATTGGCGACCACAGTAGGAGATCAATCTCTCGGTTGCAAAATTGAATTCTCAATATTCATTCCAACCTTCTCGATTTTGGGGATAGATCTTGGTTTCGATTCAATCATTAACCTATTCTTTTTTCGGTTTTCATCTCGATTTTCATCTCACGATGTATCTTCGCCTGCTAGATTCTTCGGAAACCATAAATGATTCAGATATCATGGGAAGTGTGGCTAGAATGCTGGAGGATGTCCTGGAAAATCAAGCTGGTATCGCCAGAAGGCAGAGCGAAACATTCCGCCTTTTGAACGATATAACATCCCAATTACAAGAAGGATCGACATGCATTTACCCAGACGGTGCAAGAAACGCTGAATCCTTATCTAGAAGTCATGCCTTTACCATCGGAGATGCAGAGAGAGCGCGTAGCCAAAGGGACTCGGGAGAGACGAGCAACATGGTCCATATGGCAACGGAGACTCGAGACAACTCCATAGAAGAAAAAACTTATCCGGGATGCCACAATGTGTTACGGATAAAGAAAAAGAACCTGCAGCTTACGGAGCCTTGCTGGAAGATTTGTACCTCAAGACTCTTGCCGAAGCTCAGAAGACTGCCCAATCCACAACGACCATTCAGCCAAGTGAAAAAATGCTCGAGGAGGGAGAAATCAATCGAGGAACACGTGAGTGCAGAGGACATGAGCGTTCAACTCATTCACCCGAAAATGATATTATGACGCCTTCCGCATTCTGTCATCCAGTCAAGCGAGCTGCGGATATGATGACACAAACTGGTTTTCCAACTCCGTCTCCGAAGCGTGCCCCACATCAAATCCACAGAGAGACGTCACAACGTCCGCTAACGCAAGAAAGGATGGACTCAAAGTATCCTCGTTTCCCGCTCCCAATGAAGAAGATCTTGGAGTTGTTGGAGGCATGGGTGCGAGACAGAGAGGTACAACTGCCTCTTGTATGGCATCAACCGACTGATCAAGAAGTGATAGATTCGAGATATTGCCACTATCATCGATTCCTTCATCACCCTACCAGTGAATACAACGCCTTGAAGCGCATTATTCATGAGAATCTTAATTCAGAAGAGTTGCCTTCCCTCTCTAGAAATTAATACGACTTTCTTGAAGAGATTACTCAGGAAGATTAAGTTTCATGCAAATGAGGTTCCAAAGAGCAAGTAAGTTCTATTAAACGATTCTACAAGAAAGATAGTTTTAGAATTTACTGGGGACTTGGCATCCCACACGTGGAGAAAGAAATTCAATGATCAAACACCATGCTTGTTTCCCTTCATGTTTCTTTTTTCACACAATATTTGCAATTTCATATGACATATGCAATCATTCATAACCAAGATGCAAATTCCATTTTAGAATAAACTCTTTCGGAAAAATCATTCACAAAACTATCTCAAAAAATAAACCTGTTCAAAATTCAACCACCTATTAGTTTAAAACCTGAAATCAAATTGTGAAAGGAAATCCTCACAATCACTCAAAAAAGCATCTAAAGAAAGAACACAAGTAGGCGGCACGAATCCTTCAAGGAAAGTCCTTCAGCAGCAACTCGTTCTTCTGAGCAAGAGCGGATTTCATCCTTTGGAGCGCGGCCTGTTTCAGCTTCAACTCCTTAGACAATTTTTCAACCTCTTCTTCCTGGCGAGCAATACAGTCTACAGAAGGAACTTTGCCTTGCAGTTTCTGAAGCTCCTGGATTTCAGAAAATCCTTTGAAGAACCAAGGAGCGTTGAAATCGTATTGCACAAACACGTCTCGGTGACACTTCCAGTCTTCAATCACCTCCTCAGAAACACTGCGACCGGTCGTGACGCTCATCCCGTGAATGGAGAATAAAGCTTCTTGGACGCGATTGACCAATGCAAGGCGACTTTTGAGATTCATAGTGGTAGCAACATGGTCGTGCTTCTTCCATATCTCCATGTATAAATCCTCGATTGAGACGACACACTGAATCCCCCAACCAACACATGACCTGCATGAGGGGTATCAAAGGGAGGATCGAAGATAGCCCCAGGAACAACAGGTTGCCTTGAAAATACTTTATCAGGAACCTTGTCAGTTGCAAGAGGCCTTTCAGAAGAATTCACCATGACTGCCTTATCAATGGGAACCTTCTCAGAAAGATCTTTAAGGGGATCCGCCTCAGCATTAACAGATGTTGCCTCTCCTGCATTCCTCCGGATGTCCACTTCACTCTGAATGCTGATTTATGTCACGACCTCGTCTACAAGCTCACTAAGGTTACCACTTGGGGAGGCACTCTGTTCAGTCGAGCTTGCACCATCTTTGTCATTATCTTGAAGAGGATCAGTATCACCAGACCTCTCCTTAAAAGCATCGCCAGACTTCTCATGAAGACCAGCATCGCCAGACTTTTCATGAAGACCAGCATCACCAGACCTCTCGTTATGACTACGAGCCAGTCTTACGAAAGCATTTTCTTTCGAGATTTCCTGATCGCCAACAAAGGATTACCTTTAGTGAAAGTTGCTTAGGAAGAACGAAACCAAGGGATCAAACAGAAAGAAATTTAAAATACCTGCATATTGGAGGAATTGAGGATCACCAAACCACATGCCTGCTTCTTAGACCTCACTCCTGCTTGGGGACTGCAGTCGTCAGCTCTAGTTCGTTTACTTGGGAGTGGTTCAACCGAAAATGCTCCTTCAAAACGTCCGAAGATGGTTCGCCGCGGGAATCTGTCACAACCTCCTCCGAGAATTTCTGAAAGGTTAACAATTTCTCCCTCCAAAATTCCTTATACCTGCTAGTTACCGTCGTATTTCTTCCGATAGGAAGGAAAGGAGGCTCCGCACTGACGAAAATGTGTCAGCATTAAGAATGTCCGGGAAAAGTTCTTTTGGAGCCTTCAACGGACGAAGAAATGGAACACCCTGGTCAAATCCCATTTGCCGAGCAGCCCTGTCAATATTGTACGGAGTCACAGTAAATTCTTCGTCAAATAAAGACGGTATATATCCCGGAGTGCAGCTTCGCAAGTAAATGATTTCTCCAAAACTTGCGGTTTCAGCATCAGTACGCAACACGACATCAGGAACAGTAGCAAAAGTCTTTAGATGAACAATGGAAGGGTGGATCGGCCCCCATGGATGAAAATTTATGGAGGACACATTGTCGAAGACATCTACAAGCTTCATACCGGTTTTTGGACGTCTCTTCTGCCATCGAAGTATTCTCGAACCACCATACAAACTGCTGAGTGAAGTTGCAGGAACATGAGCATAGCTTTTGAAATGTTCCCACAAAAACGCATGAAGAAAATCAATGTGGATATGCGACTCCACCTTCTTATACCCATTGGAAGCATGCATGTCCGTTGCTAAGGCGTCCAGATGAGAATACAATGATCCAAGAAACAAGGCACCTAGAGGAAGGACCTCACCTTTTTCCAGCTTAATAGCAAACATGACGAGGTCACCTCTTATGGTCTTCCTTCCAGAACCGTCGTCAAATATGTCCCTGGATAGCCACAAAGACAGAAATGCAATCACGCTGAGCTCATCTTCCAACTCCTGATCTGGTTTCGGGTCTGCATGAGACCACTCCGACACCCACCAAGTGTAAAAGCATTTCGTATCTTTCTTATCCTTCTCCAGGTCATCAAATTCTCCCGCCTTTCGAAGTATATCATTATAATCGCGACGTTCTGCATCAGAAAGTTTATAAAAGAAGCTTCCGGCAACATGCAGGTTCATCAATGCAGCAACGCTTTCCAGAGTAATGGTCATCTCTCCCCATCTACATATGGTTGTATGAGTATATGGACGCCACCGAGAAATGAAAGTGATCAAGCCTGCAACATCCTTCTTAATCTGAAGAGTGGCGGATGCCATGACCGCATCAAGGATTTGCGCCTTAATCAAATTAGCTTTAATACTCTTATTATTCAGCATGTGTCTCATCCATCCTTCATAAGGACCCAACGGGGTATGACAGATCTTGAAGTCAATATGAGAAGGTGGATACTCATTTATCCAAAGACAGAATATCATCACAAGTGCTGAAGAAGAGGATGGATCAGCTTCCATATTTTCTGAACCAGAGAGCAGGACTATCTTGTGAGAAGGATGCTTTCTAATGTTCGGAAAAGGCACGGTGAACAACTCATCATATATGTTCGGCATATCTTTGAATCTGTCAACACTCCCTGACTTGGCATCAACATTATCCCCAGAAGACATCTTAGCAGAAGCCCTTTTGTTCATTCTACAATAAAGAAGAAGCAGGGGAGTCAGTACTTGTACGCGTATCATGTATAGTCCCGGCCGAGAAGGACACACATTCACGTACACCAAGCTGGACAAAGCAGGCAAGGCTGGTATTGGGTCCAAACAAGGCTGGTATTGAGCCACGTCAGCAAACGAGGCCGGTGTTGGTAAGTCCACGAAACCGGTCGAGATTACAGAGATAATATCCCCAAGCAAGACTGATATCACGTCAGTCAAGCAGGTATTGGGCCACACAAGCAAGACTGATATCATGTCAGTAGGCTAGTGTTGGGTCACGTCAAGCCGGTATTGTTCAAGGACGATCAAGGTCACAAGTATGGTATTGGGCCACGTCAGCAAGCAAAGCCGGTCAGGACCGATCAAGGTCACAAGTCTGGTATTGGGCCACGTTAGCAAGCAAGGCCGGTCGAGGTCACGAAGCTGGTATAGGGTCGATGTTCAATCAGACGTACATAGTGGGACTCACGTTCAACCGAGCATATGGTGGGGCCCGCATTCATTTGCATGTATTATAACATGGTTTTCTTTATTCATGGGAATCGTGTCAATGAAATTCAAGCCAAGGGTTCTTCAAGATATAGCCTAAAAGCTAGGTTTTGCATGCAACAATGGAAAAAAGAAGCAAAAACAACATATTCATGGATTCACAGCTTGTTTTACTAAGCATCCTAACAATATTCGCGGTTTTGCTATCAACTTCATCGAAATTAATCCTACAAAGAATTTTCATCTACGATGGGATGTTTTCATCAAGAGCGGAAGAGGTTTACCTAAGCACTAGGGTTTTACCTTTCAAAAAAAAAACGTGAGAGCAAGGAAGAACGGACGAAATACCTACCTCATACACGTGCGGCGGCAGCAACAGCAAAGTCCGGCGGCAGCAGCAAGTCCGGCGACGACAGCAAATCCGACGGCGTTAACGGAAGCGTCGGCGGGGGCGGCAGCAAGGCCGTGGACGGGAGCTGACTAAACAAAAAAAAATGTGAGAAAAGAAAAGGGGTCGTCCCCTTTTATAGACAAATAATTAGAGAATCCCAATAGAAGAAGGATTCCTCTTTTGATTCGAACGTCCAAGGAAGGAAAGCGGTCCCACCCAAAATTTTCATGCTTGTATTGGCGGTTCACATGGACAATTTCTAGTGGCCGGTCAAAGATTCTTCCGGGTAAGCTTTGTTTATCTCGTCTTTCTCACACGTATACGTCACCATATCATGCCTACCCCACAATAGTGCAACCATTATGTGTTAGGCAGGGGACTTAATGTAGATGGTGGATTTTAGTTCAGGGCTAAAATTGTAAAACCGAATTTATACGCTATATCCTACAGAGGATAAAGCCATTAATAAAGTGATGAATACTTCTTCATTTCCCTAATTCACCTAGAATTGAGCATATGGCAACAATCCCAGTATTCTGTGAATTTATAGCATTATCAATTAATGCATGACCAGCCTTGTATTTCCTGTGTTGTTATTGCTGAACTCTCATTATTGGTGCGACATGATGACTGAGTGCTGCTCAAAGTAGAGTAACACGAATCTCCAAGTGTCACTAATGAGGCATGCACGAAATACCCGTACAGACTATAACTCTCGGTGTGTTATACTAGCCCGATCGAGCATCTGGACTGTCCATCTCAGTCTCAGAAATAATCACGACACGCAAGTCGTCCGCATGATTTAACCAGCCTAGACGATCCTCAGCAGGAGTAGGCTACCACCTCAATGACCACCAGTGGGCCCGTTATGCCCTGGTTGGTTGAATACCTACCATGCCTCCCAAACTACCACCGAACACCAGCCTGAAGTTGGACGTCCAGGCTGGTATGGAGCGGCTTGGAGGATTTGTACGAACAAAGGCCGCCTACGACAGTCTCAAATTCATCACGTCCGTCCAACTTCACCGGCATAGTTGGACGACGTAGATCGTCTCATCGACGGTTGGACAAGCGTTGTCCTGCACACCGGCGGGCCCCCTTCACGCCTACATAATCGATCCTCCCCTGACCTAGCCACATAATCACGTACAGTTGCCCGAAGATCGGCCTACGTGAGGTTCAAAGGGTCGCAGGAAATTCCACTAAAAGTCTTAAATTGATCACGAACATCCAACTTCACCAGCATGATTGGATGGCTTAGATCAGACCTATAACCGCCAGACAGGTATTGGCGTGTTCACCACCGACCCAATGTGGGTCCCACATGGTCGGCCACCCCGGACGAGGAGCATTGCTTGCCAATTCGTCCAGCCAAAGTAGCGTGGACATGAAACCCTTTGCGGCATATTACATGTGTCGCAAATCAGTCGCGACCATCCATCTTCGCAGGCATAGATGGAGGGTGTAGATGTAGATTCAAAGGGTACCAAGCATGTCAACACAATCACCGTGGTCCCGTCTACATACTTGGCCAATCGGACAAGGCCGACCATGGCTAGATGCCTCAATTCGTGCGCCCAATCTATGCATGATCGCGCGGCTCCAATTGCAAACCGATCTCGACCATTCAACTTTTCCGAACAAATCGAGTGGCTTAGATCACATCTCCATGGGACATTGAGGTACGGACGTGTACACCGGCAAGCGGTCTACGCATGCCCGCTCGGTCTTTCCAAAAACATCTACCATGCATGGATTCAACCAAGATGAAAGTAGGTACTTGCGCACCTCTTAAACCCTAATCCGACGGTCGCAGATGTGGGTCGCAAGTCATCTCGTCCGTCTAACTTCGCCAGCTTGGACGGACATCCTAAGACAGGAATTAGGCGACCAGTGAGGCATCACCACGATCACCGTCCACCACTCTTCCACATGGGCTGATCGGCCAAATCAGGGCTTGCCTGTATAGCCTCCAAATGATCACTCGAAGATAGCTGGACGTGATGCTATTTTAAGATGCTTAAATTCGTGACTTACCCCGTTAAGCCTTAAAACAACGATGCTTCATACATGCTGAATATATTCGATGCATTACTTGCATAAAATACACACGATATTTTATAAATATCGACTTTCTAAATAACTTAGTTATTTAATCTAGCATCACATGCTACTTTTTTTGGGTCCCACGATCCACACATTCGAGACATCAAGCATGTCACAAACTGGGGGATACTTACTGGGGTCTGGCGGTTTACAGCGTGCAGCGCACAACACACCATCATAAGAACGTGTCAGGAAGTCATGGACGGTTAGTGATGACAGGAGAAGTGGGCAAGACTAATCGTGTGGCACTAACACACGACTCCACTACTCCATCACTCCACTTCCTCCACTTCTCACGAGATACGAAGGTTAGGCTCAATGACTTGTATAAATAGGTTCTCCTCCCTATTTCCAAGACAAGACAACGAGACAGAAGCCAAGTGTTGATACAATCGTATTCCAACACCAGAACTGATAGCTTTCATTCTGCAAGCCAGTTCAGCTTTCTGATACAAGTCATAAAACAGCCAACACCTTCAGACTCTCAACACCTTCTTCGCTTCCCTCCCTAAGATCAAACCCATCTCCTTCACTTTGTGACCGAAGCAAGTCTGGAACGGCCATTTCTTGGTTTAGGCCAGAATTGTACATATTGATTTCTCGAATCACAAGCACTCCCCTGCAGTGCATTTGTTTAGGGTTTAGATTCATTTCTCATCCACACACCCCAAATTACCAAAACCGGCAGAAATAGTTTTCACCCATAAACAATTATGTGAAATAACTTGAATGGTACCAAAGACCAATGTTCAAGTGTCAATCAATGTAAATCAACAACCAAGGGTTGGATATTCTAATTGATTGATCTTAACGCACAACCAGTGATATTTCAATTATATAACAAAATATAATGCGGAAAAGAAATAACACAAACACCAGAATTTTGTTAACGAGGAAACTGCAAATGCAGAAAAACCCCGGGACCTAGTCCAGATTGAACACACACTATATTAAGCCGCTACAGACACTAGCCTACTACAAACTAACTTCGGTCTGGACTGTCGTTGAACCCCAATCAATCTCTCACTGATCCAAAGTACAGTTGCGCTCCTTACGTCTCTGATCCCAGCAGGATACTACGCACTTGATTCCCTTAGCTGATCTCTCCCACAACTAAGAGTTGCAACGACCCAAAGTCGAAGACTTTAATAAACAAATCTGTATCACACAGAAAAGTCTACGATAATAGATAAACCTGTCTCCCACAGAAATACCTACAAGTTTTTGTTCCGTCTTTTTATAAATCAAGGTGAACATGAACCAATTGATAACCCGGACTTATATTCCCGAAGAACAACCTAGTATTATCAATCACCTCACAATAATCTTAATCAACGCGGCGAAAGAAGATATTGTGGAATCACAAACGATGAGACGAAGATGTTTGTGACTACTTTTATATCTTGCCTATCAGAGATATTAATCTCAACCCAATCGTTACGATTGTACTCAACACAATAGAATCATCAAGATCAGATCACACAACTACGAGAAAGTAGTATCGGTCTGGCTTCACAATCCCAATGAAGTCTTTAAGTCGTTAACCTGGTTTTTAAGAAGAAACCTAAGTTTAAAGAAGAATCGACTCTAGCTAATACAACTAGTATCACACAAGAGGTGTAGGGATTAGGTTTCCCAGTTTCTAGAGTTCTCCCTTATATAGTCTTTCAAATCAGGGGTTGCAATCAATGTTAGCTTGGTAACAAAGCATTCAATATTCACCGTTAGATGAAAACCTGATTAGATTCAAGCTAATATCTTTCAACCGTTGGATCGAAAACTTAGCTTTTTACACACAAATGAAATGCACGATTTTAGGTTTGTGTAACTGCACCCAAACATGTACATTTGTTGGTTCAACAATAGTTAACCAAATGGTTAGCCATATGAGCACTTTCATACCAACCATATTCTTCTTCACCATAACTAGTTCAAATGACTCAAATGAACTAGTTAGAGAGTTTCAATTGCAAGGAAATCTTATGTAACTACACAAGACACAATCGAAGCAAAAACGATTTGATTCACTCGAATCGGTTCATGAACTTTATAGCCACGGTTTGCATTTTGCATTCCTTAGTTAATATAAATATAAGTTCAAAAATAATCGTCTTTAGATATAAACAACTTAAGTTCGCAGACTTAGTTCGTCGACTTAAGTTCCCGGAAGGAGTTCTCAAACTCCAGCAGATTTTCTCGGGTCGAGAACTTCCGCCAGTTCGCGGACTGGGTTTCCGGACTGAGTTCGCGGACTGAGTTCACAGCTCTTGTTCCGATTCTCTTGATCAAAAAATTTCGCAAACTTCGGTTCAAGGAAAAAGGACTTATACATATATGTTTTACCACACAATGCTTATATCCATCATTGGTTATATAATTTAAACTCTAATTTCAATCATTGAAACATTCTTTGAAGACGTTATTATATAGTTGTTATTCACAAACTATTTTTCGTCAAAGTAAGCAATTTTCAAATTGATTGAAACATAACATGACTTTCGTCACTAGGTAAAGATGAACTTGGCCAAAGAAAAATCTTACCAACACATATTTCAAGAAATAGATAGGAGAGATAAACTCAGCTCGAAATAGCAAATGTGTATAATCAAAGTCTATATAGCAAAACGAATTTTGTCTGAAAAAATGAGATAGATTAGATATACTTTTGAGTGATAGATAAGTTCAAGTCTCCACATACCTTTTATTCGATGAAGTTCCACCAGTTCCTTGAGTAGTTCTTCGTCTTGTATGATGATTGCCATGGAGTTCTTGAGCTCAACTAAACTTTCTATCCTAGTCCGCGACCTAGCTATAGTAGACTAGAAATCAAGACTTATAGTTTTGATCACTAACATTGACAAACATGCTTAAGATAGCAATGCATGCGAGTTCGATCGAGCAATGCTCTTTAACTGGTTACGAAATTTTGTTACACCCTCTTTTGTAACGGCTGATTTGTGTTATAACCCCATTTAACAACATCCTATTTCAGTTGCTAAACGCTAAATATGGTTTAGTGGAAGAAAGGTTAGGTTTGTGCAAGAAGTTACATTTTGCAACAATTAACCAAGCTCTGGTGCAATGAAATGAGGATAACGGCTATATCAATTTGATACAACAGTTTTTTCTTGAATATAATGCTAAGAAGATTAAGAAACCTAAATCATAAATACCATGCGCAAGAAAAGATCAATTTGCGTATATAAAAAAAGAAGATAAGTAATGAATCTTATACTACAACAATTAGAGTGCTAACTTCCAATAATGTATCCCCCAATGACGAGAATACACTTGAAAACCTTAGGGATAAATATCCTCCAGCACCACCAATTGATTTGCCATCTAGACCAACCATTACGAATTTCCTAGTTGTCATCAAAGATGTGGTATTGGGTAGAATCAAATCCTTCACTAAAGTTACATCTTGTTGCAGAGATGGCCTTTATGCTCAATATCTTTTGGATGGGAAGTGGACTTGTTGCTGCTGTATCAGATGATCTCCCCATATCAATTACTAGATGATTAATCTCCTATTGTCTGGAAACTATTTTATACCCTTCACCTTTATCTGAGTTCATTGCAAATGGACCCTTAACACCACTACTTAAACCTGGTGGTGGCATCCGTCCTATTGTTGTTGGGACCTTTTGGAGACAACTAATCTATCAAGTTGATGCTAATTAGTATGTAAAGATATGACAGACTATCTTTCTGATCTCCAATTTTTTTGTAGGTGTATCATGTGGTGGAGAAGCTATCCTACACTTCGTCAACATGATATTAGAAGAAAAAAGTGCATCACAATCCATGTCCATGTGGTAGAGAAGCTACCTTACACTTCGTCAACATGATATTAGAAGAGAAAGGTGCATCACAATCCATGTTCATACTCTTAGTTGACTTCCTAATGCTTTAAATCTCATAGATAATACAACAATGATTCTGGAGGTTTTCTGTAGACATCGGTATCCGAGTGGGTTGGATTCTTCTAAGCTTCACTATCACATCCATAATAATACCTTCATACAGGGAGTACCACAAGGGGACCCTCTAAGTCCCTTGCTTCTTTCACTAACATTGCACCCACTGGTGAAGAAGATAAAAACATGCACTTTTCTTTATGGATCTTCATGCATGATATCTAGATGACAAGACTATGATTATAAAGATATTGATGTTCTCTAAAGATCTAAGAATCATCGAATCTGATGGTCGGAACTTGGTCTCCATTTTAATCTACGTTGAACTGAAGTATTCAGGCCCACCGTTGACAAAAGAAGTACATACGAAGCCGTTTTCCCTACTGCAGTAGACATAACTTTTACAGGGGTTAAATTACTTGGTCAAAATGTCAGCTCGAACTATTAGTTATGCGGCAACCTTATTCTAGAACGTGTATGGAAAACCTTTCACCTCATGGAGGCCATGCTCAAACTGGAAGACCCGCAATTTGCATAAATCTCATGTTGCGCACTACTATACCTGCACATTTAGAAGACGTCAAAACTATTTTTGACAACCACCTATCCAACTACATGCGAATACTGGTGGCTAATGATGGACCTGGTTATAGATTGATTCAACACAGGTTGGTTACTCTCCCAATCAGAGATGGCCTTGGCATCTATTCCATGTATGATACCATGCACTACTCTTATGCGTCTGCAAACTAAACAACTACAATGTACTCTTCTTCGACAATCGGGTATTTATGGTGATGGTTCCTCCTATCAACTAGATATATACATGTTCTTACAAGTTGGTTGTCTCTCTCCCTCTTCGTTTAACATTGAAGGTACTGCCCACCACCCCATGAGTTCTTTGGCAGTCAAATATTTTGATGTAGTGAAGCAGGACATGCCTACTCGATATGATATGTCAGCGTGTGATCTAGCTCTATGGCACTGCAACAAGACTGAACATACACAAGACTACTTGTTTTCCATCCCCCATAGATGGGCTTGGACATAGAATTGGGCCATGATATTTCTGTGCCGTTGGCTTATAGGCTTGGTATCCCACTCTTTATAGCTGGTAGTGTTTGTCATTGTTGTGATAAAAATATGGAAATATTTGGGGATCATACTCTTCATTGTGCGATGGAGTAGGTTTGAAGTTCCTCCATGATCTAATCCTCGATGCTCTTGCAGGCATTTGTTTTCGAGCAGGGATACATGCATAAAAATAAGTGTCATTGGGCTTTATTTCGAATGATGGTGGTGAACTATGATTGGCATATATTCTGGTCTACAACTAGGATAATGGGCATGATACGTGTTTAGATGTGACATGCATTTCACCATTCATAGGAGGTGGTGTTTCTACATTCATACCAGGAAAAGCAATGGCTAATGTGGTGTCACGAAAGAGATACAAGTACCTTGACAAATGCACCGCACACGACTATGGTTTTGGCACCTTGGCCTTCACGACTTTAGAAGAGTAAGGAGATGAGACAATTGAGTTCTTGAAGAGAATAAAAAACTACATCAACATCCATGCTGCCAATGTTAGACTGGACAACCACACTTTCCATAGAATATGATTAGTCATCCAAAAAAGGGTCGACACTTAGCTTGTAGCCAGACTGCCGATCAGCTTCTTGAAAACTCTACTTTTTTGGATTTTAAATAAAATTGGTCATTTAAAACAGAATGCCTATAACAATAATAAATAATACTGAATTAATAATAATACTAATATTATTATTCTTATTATCATCGAAATAACTATATAAAAAGATCTATCAAATGATAATGAATTAAATAAGTTATTATTAATGATTTAAAAATATACTTTATTATGATTAAAGTGTATCTAAGAATAATTTTTTATACATGTCTATTTACTTCATTAGTTATATCATCTGTACTTTAACATGGCAATTTACAAAACAAAATTTACAATTTGTTAGGTGCACAACAATTTTGATATTATACTAAACGTTTTGTTGTTTTATTTTCACAATAAAGCACGACACAACATAAAATCACTTTTCTAAAACTCAAGGCAATATCAAACGCTCCATTTAAGGGATGGCAAAATAGGGTCATCAAATAGTAGGTGCAAAAATCCCTTATCCGTAGATTTTTTGTATAAATTAATTAGTGTTAATGAACTTAATTAGTTTTGTTAATTAACTGTTAGAGATTCACTTAGATTAATAAAGATGATTAATAGGTAGATTTATAAATTCAAAGTTTTCTTCGGTCTACGGCTAGGATCTCATGAACTGCCGTCACAATATACTTATGCGTTCGGGAACTTATGAACTCCCTGCCATAAAGTAAATCTTACGACTAGGAGTTCATGATTTCCTATCCTTAAACTACTTCTACGACTCGGTAAGTTTCCTATTTCTGTTAAACCTTCATATTTCTAGTTCACCCTTTTTTTTTGCTACATTTTCTACTTCTTTTTCACCTTCCTATTTCTTTTACACCTTCATATTATACATATAATAAAGCTCAAAAACATAGCAAAAAGAAGAAAAAATTCAAATTATTAAGGAAATTTCAGACTCATTTACGACCATTAATTAAGTTATCGAGCTATCTATAAGTACGAGTGGAAAATACTAGCGGCGGTTGGGAATTTGGTTTGAAATACACAATCTACGTCTAGGACAATACTTATATGACTATGAATTTTGGCTAAGAGTTCTTCATTTTTGAGCCATAATAAGTTGATGATATCCAACTTACGGATGAGAGTTCATCAATTCCAAGTCATAACTACAAAAGTATCTAACTTATGATTGGGAGTTCATGGATTCTCAGCCTAATAAGTTGTTTACGGCTAGGAGTTCATCTATTCCTAGCTGTTGCTATTTCAGGAATTGAAAATTGAATCACAATTCCATCAAATCTAACCTATTTAAGCAATCAAAATCAAGAAAAAATGGTGGGTTTTCGAATCTTACCTAATGGAAGTCATTGACGGAGGATTAACTGATGTTTGAACTTATTGATTGATCGATTCTTTATTTTGTTGTAAGGTTTATCATCATCATCATCACTTATGAAGAAGAGAAAATGAATAGATTTTAGGTTTTGTTTTTGTTGAAAATAATTATTATATTTAGGGTTAGTTATGGAGGATGGAAAATTTAGACACTTGATATGAGGTAGGTATCTCTATCCGTGTTTTGGACAATTGATACTTATGCATCCCTCAAAGCAACAATCATGTTGCTCCAATAATACATTTCTTATTAAAAGTCTGTATTTGATAGTGGGGTCCTTAAGCTAGAAAACATCTAAGATAAAGTCTTAAATAGAAGGAAGGTCATCTTCGAGACAAATTTACTAAGTATGGCGAAAGTCACTCAAAGCTCGACTTCAGACATTTCTTGGCAGTTTAGAGAAATGATTCGAAATATGAAATTTTTATTAAAGTATTTTGTTATTTGGGAGTGTAAGCACATCAACGGATCAAAAAGTAATTGTGCGGATTCTTTAACAATAAGTCAGATCCTAAGTAAGGCCCCCAGACTAAGTGTTTTGTATCCCTCCTAACTTTACAATCAGTCACATTATATCATTTCTTAACTAATGAAATTTTCTTTTGTATCAAAGAAATAAAAATAAACATACTTTCAGTTAGACCTCTAACAAATTCCACACCATCATTTTTACGCTTTTAAATATGATTTTCGTACTAGATACTATATTTAAAATTTTTGTAAATCTATCCATCTATGATTTAATTGGAGTTAATTAACACCTAAAACTAACTGTTATAATCCCTCAACTTTCAAGATTCAAGCTAAAAACCTTGGCCAAATCCTATGATTAAAATTGCGATTCAAACTATCGCTTGAACGCGAAGTTAAATCAACTTTGTTGCGCCAATTAGTTGGGCGTAAAAATTAAATAATTACTTTTATTCGAAACCATTGGGTGCAGAAAATATAAACCATCATGTTAACAATTTATCATGACTATCCAACGACTCCATACTTTTATGCCAAATCATTAGGCGCTGAGAATATAGTCATTAGATTAAAACATCATTTGGCGATCTAACGTCTTCAATCATTCCACCAAACCATTAGGCGTATTCATTATTCAATCTTGATATGAGTCAGCCAACGAATCATGGTGGCATGGCCTATCTTGAATCTTGAAAGTTGAAGGATGAACAGAGTTAGTGTAACTACTAGAGATGATTTTTATGTTCAAATGTCATATTATTATCACATAAGAAAACCTTCAAAAATGAAGGTCTCATGAAGACCTACACAAAGTATTTCCGTGACCCACTGGTGGAGATGCTCTAAGGGATGCTTATATTATTCACTATCACATTCTGCTTGGGTTATTCACTAGATTATGTTTGAATATCTAGTAGTACAAATCTTGTTGTAATGATTAAATTAAAACCTAATTTATGCTTTAATATCTAGTAATACATATCTTGTTGCACTGATTAAAAGCCTAGATTATGCTTCAATATCCTGCAATACATGTCTTGTTGCACTGATTGAAAACCTAGGTTATGTTTGAATATCCTAAACTAGATATCTTGTCGTATTGATTTAAAACTTAAATTATACTTGAATAATAGCAGGGCTTCTCTTAAATATATCCCACACATTTATTAACCATAACCCATTTAAAATAAGTGCTTAAGCTAACCAAACAGATCTTTATAATCATTCGTCAAGTTTAGAAGAAAAATACATCATCTTATGGATTTTTTTCTTTTTATAGATTATGTTTATGGAGTTCTAGGAGAATGGTCATGTGAAAAGAATTAAAACCTTAGTTAATTCCATTTCGATTGAAGTTGTTGTGGAATTTATTTATGGGAAAAATTAGAATATACACCCCAATCAATTTTAATATAATCATGATTAAGAAAAACTTATTTTTAGAGAAAATAGGAATTAGAGTTTATTTTGTTTTGGGGAAAAAGTAAGAATTAGGTTTATATATGATTGTTCAATTTGTGAGAATACTAAAAGAAAAATTATAATTAATTTTAAGTATGATCAAGAAAAAAAGTTATGATTTATTTTGGTTTTGAGTAAGAAGATCTAGTTTAATTGTTAGCAAATAATTAAGACTTGTTTGGTTTTTCATTTTAACTTTTGATTTTTCATTTTAACTTAAACCTTTTGGACTATGGTTAATAAAAGTGTGGGAAATATTTAAGAGAAGCCTAATAGCAGTACGTATCTTGGTGTACCTGATTAAACTAAAATCTAGATTATGCTTGAATATCCAGCGGTATATTTATTGTTGTACTGGCTAAATTAAAACCTAGGTTATGCTTTAATGTCCAGCAGTACATATCTTGTTGTACTGCTTATAAAACATACACTACGTTTTTGTTAGTGTTGTCTTCTTCAATTACTTATTCTTATACTGTTCTTCTAATTTTTTTAGTTTCATCATTTTTTCTTTTGTAGATCTTGGCTTCTTTAATGTATTTGTTTATGTTGGTTAGGGTTACTGACGGTGGTTTTCAGTAGCAAGATGATTTCATTAGAGATTTTGATTAGAAATTGATTTTTTCAGTTGATTTTTTTAGATTTTTGAAAATGGGAGGGTAACTAATACATCACCAAATTTTTTGTTTGGGAACCTATATGGAAAATCCTTGTACAATTTATAATTAGGTTACGAAATTGTATTTAAGATTTTTTTAACAAGGTAAACCTAGTATATACCCGAACTGTTCACGGACCGAATTTCAACAAGTACAAGTCTTGGAATCTATATTTGAAAATACGGATTTAACAACAACGAGTCTTGTAGGTTCTTTACAGTCAAGTTAATACTATCTAGGTTTACATACGTACAACCTGTGATATTTCAATTATAAAGATAAAACAATATAATGCGAAAAATAAATAACACATACACCGGAGATTTTTGTCAACAAGGAAAACTACTAGAAGGACACTGATCCTCTTTAGGAACTTCTCTAGTAAATCTTCTAGCGGAACGTTAATTCTACTTAGAAGATGGATCCTCAACAATTAGGGTTTACCATTCAGTAACCTAATTGATTCTTCCTCATAAGATCACCTAGAAATAATCTAGAGATATCTTGATCTATCAAAATGTAGGGTTTATGAAAAATACCTTGAAACAGTTTCCGTAACTATCAAAGAAGATAGCTTCCATATGCTTCACAATCCCCAAGTAAAGTCTTTTGAAATCTCACTCTTGTTCTTGAAGAACAAAGATATGGAAAACAACCTTATGCAACACATGCACAATTTTTAAGGGGATGGTTTGTGTGGTTACATGAAACTTTTATTTATAGTGAATGATCAAGGAAACACCAAGTATTTTACTAAAAAAATCCCTTTAATCAGGCATTTCCCGTTTTAATTCACGAACTGTTGCCAAAAGTTCATGTACAATTTCCTATGAATTTCTCATCCTCTTGTCTGTTATCATCAGACTCAGATTTGAGATTGTAATTACATATGATAAAAGTGAGGCCCTTTTAACCAGTTGTTTGTGGGTGAAAACTGTTTCTGCTGATTTCGGTAATTTCGTGTGTGTAGGTGAAAAACGAGTCTAAACCCTAAACAATGTACTGCACGAGAGTACTTTTGATTCGAGAGATCAATCTGTACAATCCTGGCCTAAACCAAGAAATGGCTAATCCAGGCTTTCTTCGGTCACAAAGTGAAGGAGAAGGGCTGGTCTTAGGGAGGGAAGCAAAGAAAGTGTTGAGACCAGAATAGTTGATTCTGGAAGTGTGGGTGTTCCGTGACTTGTATCAGAAATTTGAACTGTCTAGCTGAATTAAAAGTTATCAGATGATTTCTGGATGTTGTATTGTTCTCCTGACCAAAACTTTTTGTCTGGAGGAAATAGGTGAGACCTATTTATACAAGTCGCAATAAAACGTACCCTGGTCTCGTAGGAAGTGGAAACGATGGAGTGGTGAAAGAAGGGAGTAACGGGTAACGCCTGGAATTTATGTTTCCATAATGAAGGATACATTTTACACCACTACATCTTGCCATTACTAACCGCCCCGCTTTATGACACTTTCTGTAATGGGCGTTTTGCACGCCGCACGCTGTAAACCGCCAGACCAATACCCTGCTGAGTATCCCCCAGTTTGTGACATGTTTTGATGTCTCGAGTGTTTTCGTGGAAAACATGTAGCACTTTGCTACGTGTGGCAAGTTTAAAATTGAGAGGCTTGCCGTAGGTAAATTGCATATGTGATGCTAGGCTCGTTTTTCCTAGTCGCCTAAAACTTGTCACGAGCTGAACGTCTCGGTGACAAATTTAGATGGCTGAGATTACATCTCGTGAGGAAGAGTGGCCATTGATTATGGCCGCATCTTTTTGTATAGAGAAGTGGCGACATTGGCATAGTAGCGCCTGGTGGAGCCATGACATAACGACATGTTAGTGGCATGCCAATGGCGTAGTCCCGGCATAGCGACATGCTAGTAGCTGTGGCATGGTGGCATGCTAGTGTCCGTGGCATAGCGACATGCTAGTAGCCGTGGCATAACGACATGCTAGTAGCTGTGGCATGCTGGAATGCCAGTAGCTATGGCATGGTGGCATTCCAGTGGCCTTGTCATAGCGACATGCTAGTGGTCGTGGCATATCGATATGCTAATAGCTGTGGCATGGTGGCATGCCAGTGGCTGTGGCGTAACGACATGCTAGCGGTCGTGGCCTAGTGACATGCTAGTAGCTGCGGCAAGGCGGCATGGTGGCATGCCAGTGGTCGCGGCGTTGTAGCATGGACAAAGTTTAAGATTCGACTCCGTGACTAAAGTTAAGGATTGGCGGCATGGCCAAGGTTAGGATTTGGCGCCGTGGCCAAGGCTAGGGCTTGGCGTCACAGCGTCGTGGCCCAGGCTAGGGCTTGGCTGCGTGGTCGCTAAAAAAGTTGCCACAGGCCTGTTAGTTTGGTGGCGAACTTGGATGGCGGAGATTGCATCTCAGGAGGAAAGGTAGCCGTCGATCATGGATACCTTTAATTGGCAGTGGCGCCTTTAACTTGCGCTAGCGGCATCGCGATATGGCTGGCATGGCTAGTGCATGCCTTTGGCGCGGTTGTGCGCGTAGCCATTGCCACTGAAATTTTGGCACGTTGGTGTGGAAATCTTGCCTAAATTAGGGTTTGGCTTGTCGAAACCCTAATTAGCCTATATGGTACGTCGCATGGGGTGAGTGGCCATGTTTGGCGCGTTTGGCATGTGCATCTGGCGTGTGTGCCTGGTATGTGCGTTTGGTATGTTTGGCATGCTGCTTTGGCGTGCTGGTGCGTTTTTGGGAAACCAATTGGCTTTGCGGCCATCTGGCGCGATTTCCTTCTTTTCAACACCATGGCAAGTTTAAACTAACCTGATTGGTTAATGTAAGAGGGCCGACCAGGCATGGGCGTGGCTACACTTATGTGTGTGTGGCGAGTTTCGAGCGACCTGATTGGTCGACGGGAAGTGGGGCCGACAAGCTAGGGCGTGGCCACACTTCCAGTGCGCTGTGACAGATTTAATCGCCTAGTTTTTCTAAGCATAGTTTTTCGACCAACGGGGTCTAGTGTACTACGCGGGGCGCGAAACCCTAAGTCGGGTTTATGAGATTTTTGTGAGTTATCACAATAATTTGCTGGATTTTGTATGTTGCCACAAAAATCCTTACCTACAGAATGCAGTGTGCTTTCCGTCTGAGCATTTCGTGCGATGGCCTTAACTTTGGTACTTGGAGGTTCATGCTACTCCGCTGCGAGTGAACATAAATCCGTCATGCCATACCGATATTAAGGCATCTGCCGGGGAACATAGCACAGGAAAGTACTCAGTGAGTCTTGTATTGACGAGGTGCCGAAATTTACAGAGTGTGTATGGGATGGTTGCTACATTCGCCAGTCTGGATAAATATCATGTAAATATATCGAATGGCTCAATAAATGTGTCGGTGGAGAGGTTAGCACTCACGGCACCGTTTTCATGCAGTGACGTCAGATACAAGGTTTTACGATTTTAACCCTAAGCTAAAACCACCATCAACATTAAGTCCCATGCTTAGCACGTAACAGTGGAATTGTTGCGGGGTAAGCATGAGATGGTGACAGACAAGAGTAAAATCGAAAGATCAAGACGTGAAGATATTCCCAAGGAAATTCAACTAACCTTTGGTGGAAGGCATGAGGAATCCGTTATCCTTGTGTTGGCGGCTTTTGCATAAATTCTTCTTGGCCATAGTGGGTTGGCGTCAGCGCTGCAACTTTGGATACTGATTGGCAGAGGTAGCACTGCAACTTGGTCCACAGAACGGGTGCTGGCCGGCTACAGAAAGGTAGATGGCGCTGCTAGGACGCAGACTGTTGGCGCCGGCTGTGGAGCGGAATGTTGGTGCTGGCTATGGAGTGGAGAAGATGACGCTGTTTTGAACGGCTAAGATGAGAGTTGAGGTGGTGGAGCCGTCATCACTATAATGTATTGAAGCAGTATGCCTGACAACAGAGTAGTGAGTGTTAAGGATTTTACACGTCTCAACACTAAGAGAAAGGATGTGTTGAGGCAGCATGCCTGGCAACACAATAATGGTGTTCAGAAATTTGCACGTCTCAACACCAAGAGTAGAGTGTGTTGGGGCAGCGTGCCTAGCAACACCGTTGTGGTGTTGAGGAATTTGCACGTCTCAACACCAAGAAGAAAATGTGTTGAGGAAGCTTTCCTAGCAACACAGTAGTGGTGTTGGGGAATTTGCACGTGTCAACACCAAGAGAAAGAATGTGTTGAGGAAGCATGCCTAGCAACACAGTAGTGGTGTTGAGCAATTTGCACGTCTCAACACCAAGAGGAAAATGTGTTTAAGAAGCTTGCCTAGCAACATAGTAGTGGTGTTGAGGAATTTGCACGTCTCAACACCAAGAGGAAGAATGTGTTGAGGAAGCATGCCTAGCAACACAGTAGTGGTGTTGAGGAATTTCCACGTCTCAACACCAAGAGGAAAATGTGTTGAGGAAGCTTGCCTAGCAACACAATAGTGGTGTTGAGGAATTTGCACGTCTCAACACCAAGAGGAAGAATGTGTTGAGGAAGCATGACTAGCAACACAGTAGTGGTGTTTGGGAATTTGCACGTCTCAACACCAAGATAAATATGTGTTGAGGAAGCTTGCCTAGAAACACAGTAGTGGTGTTGATGAATTTGCACGTCTCAACACCAAGAGGAAAATGTGTTGAGGAAGCTTGCCTATCAACACAGTAGTGGCGTTGAGGAATTTACACGTCTCAACAACAAGAGGAAAAATATGTTGAGGAAGCTTGCCTAGCAACACAGTAGTGGTTTTTAGGAATTTGCACGTCTCAACACCAAGAGGAAGAATGTGTTGAGGAAGCATGCCTAGCAAAACAGTAGTGGTGTTGAGGAATTTGCACGTCTCAACACCAAGGGAAAATGTGTTGAGGAAGCTTGCCTAGCAACACAGTAGTGGTGTTGAGGAATTTGCACGTCTCAACACCAAGAGGAAAATGTGTTGAGGAAGCTTGCCTAGAACCACAGTAGTGGTGTTGAGGAATTTGCACGTCTCAACACCAAGAATAAGAATGTGTTGAGGAAGCATGCATAACAACACAGTAGTGGTGTTGAGGAATTTGCACGTGTCAACACAAAGAGGAAAATTTATTGAGGAAGCTTGCCTAGCAACACAGTAGTAGTGTTGAGGAATTTGCACGTTCAACACCAAGAGGAAGAATGTGTTGAGGAAGCTGCCTAGCAACACAGTAGTGGTTGTTAGGAATTTGCACGTCTCAACACCAAGAGGAAGAATTGTTGAGGACATGCCTAGCAACACAGCAGTGGTGTTGGGAATTTGCACGTCTCAACACAAGAGAAAATGGTTGAGGAAGCTTGCCTAGCAACACAATACTGGTGTTGAGGAATTTGCACGTCTCAACACCAAGAGGAAAATGTGTTTAGGAAGCGTGCCTAGCAACACAGTAGTGGTGTTGAGGAATTTGCACGTCTCAACACCAAGAGAAGAGTGTGTTGAGGAAGCATGCCTAGCAACATTGTAGTGGTGTTGAGGAATTTGCACGTCTCAACACCAAGAGGAAAATGTGTTGAGGAAGCTTGCCTAGAAACACAGTAGTGTTGAGGAATTTACACGTCTCAACACCAAGAGGAAGAATATGTTGAGGAAGCTTTCCTAGAACACAGTAGTGGTGTTGAGGAATTGCACGTCTCAACACCAAGAGAAAGAATGTGTTGAGGAAGCATGCCTAGAAACACAATAGTGGTGTTGAGGAATTTGCACGTCTCAACACAAGAGGAAAATGGATTGAGGAAGCTTGCCTAGCAACACAACAGTGGTGTTTAGGAATTTGCACGTCTTAACACCAAGACGAAGAATGTTGAGGAAGCATGCCTAGCACACAGTAGTGGTGTTGAGGAATTTGCACGTCTTAACACCAAGAGGAAAATGTGTTGAGGAAGCTTGCCTAGAACACAGTAGTGGTGTTCAGGAATTTGCACGTCTCAACACCAAGAGGAAGAATGTGTTGAGGAAGCTGCCTAGCAACACAGTAGTGGTATTGAGGAATTTGCACGTCTAACACCAAGAGGAAGAATGTGTTGAGGAAGCATGCCTAGCAACACAGTAGTGGTGTTGAGGAATTTGCACGTCTTAACACCAAGTGGAAAATGTGTTGAGGAAGCTTGCCTAGCAACACGCTAGTGGTGTTGAGGAATTTGGACGTCTCAACACCAAGAGTAAGAATGTGTTGAGGAAGCATGCATAACAACACAGTAGTGGTGTTGAGGAATTTGCACGTCTCAACACCAAGAGAAGAGTGTGTTGAGGAAGCATGCCTAGCAACATTTTAGTGGTGTTGAGGAATTTGCACGTCTCAATACCAAGAGGAAAATGTGTTGAGGAAGCTTGCCTATAAACACAGTAGTGGCATTGAGGAATTTACACGTCTCAACACCAAGAGGAAGAATATGTTGAGGAAGCTTGCCTAGCAACACAACAGTGGTGTTGAGGAATTTTCACGTCTCAACACCAAGAGGAAGAAGGTGTTGAAGAAGCATGCCTAGCAACACAATAGTGATGTTGAGGAATTTGCACGTCTTAACACCAAGAGGAAAATGTGTTGAGGAAGCTTGCCTAGAAACACAGTAGTGGTGTTGAGGAATTTGCACGTCTCAACACCAAGAGAAAATGGATTGAGAAAGCTGCCTAGCAAAACAATAGTGGTGTTGAGGAATTTGCACGTCTACACCAAGAGTAAGAATGTTGAGGAAGCATGCCTAGCAACACATAGTGGTGTTGAGGAATTTGCACGTTCAACACCAAGAGGAAAATGTGTTGAGGAAGTTTGCCTAGCAACACAATAGTGGTGTTGAGGAATTTCACGTCTCAACACCAAGAGGAAGAATATTTGAGGAAGCCTGCCTAGCAACACAGTAGTGGTGTTGAGGAATTTGCACGTCTCAACACCAAGAAGAAGAATGTGTTGAGAAAGCATGCCTAGAAACAGTAGTGGTGTTCAGGAATTTGCACGTCTCAACACCAAGAGGAAAATGTGTTGAGGAAGCTTGCCTAGCAACACGTAGTGGTGTTGAGGAATTTGGACGTCTCAACACCAAGAGTACGAATGTGTTGAGGAAGCATTGCCTAGCAACACAGTAGTGGTGTTGAGGAATTTTCACGTTTCAACACCAAGAGAAAAATGTGTTGAGGAAGCTGCCTAGCAACACAATAGTGGTGTTGAGGAATTTGCACGTCTCAACACAAGAGGAGAATATGTTGTTGAGGAAGCTTGCCTAGCAACACAACAGTGGTGTTGGAATTTGCACGTCTCAACACCATGAGAAGAAGTGTTGAGGAAGCATGCCTAGCAACACAGTAGTGGTGTTGAGGAATTTGCACGTCTTAACACCAAGAGGAAAATGTGTTGAGGAAGCTTGCCTAGAAACACAGTAGTGGTGTTCAGGAATTTGCACGTCTCAACACCAAGAGGAAGAATGTGTTGAGGAAGCATGCCTAGCAACACAGTAGTGGTGTTGAGGAATTTGCACGTCCAACACCAAGAGGAAGAATGTTTGAGAAAGCATGCTAGACACATAGTAGTGGTGTTCAGGAATTTGCACGTCTCAACACCAAGAGGAAAATGTGTTGAGGAAGCTGCCTAGCAACACGCTAGTGGTGTTGAGGAATTTGGACGTCTCAACACCAAGAGTACGAATGTGTTGAGGAAGCATGCCTAACAACACAGTAGTGGTGTTGAGGAATTTGCACGTCTAAACACCAAGAGGAAGAATGTGTTGAGGTGCATGCCTAGCAACACAGTAGTGGTGTTGAGGAATTTGCACGTTCAACACCAAGAAAAATGTGTTGAGGAAGCTTGCCTAGCAACACATAGTGGTGTTGAGGAATTTCACGTCTCAACACCAAGAGAAGAATGTTGAGGAACTTGCCTAGCAACACAACAGTGGTGTTTAGGAATTTGCACGTCTTAACACCATGACGAAAAGTGTTGAGGAAGCTGCCTAGCAACACAGTAGTGGTGTTGAGGAATTTGCACGTCTTAACACCAAGAGGAAAATGTGTTGAGGAAGCATGCCTAGCAACACAGTGTGGTGTTGAGGAATTTGCACGTCTCAACACCAAGAGAAAATGTGTTGAGGAAGCATGCCTAGCAACACAGTAGTGGTGTTGAGGAATTTGCACGTCTAACACCAAGAGTAAGAATGTGTTGAGGAAGCATTGCCTAGCAACACAGTAGTGGTGTTGAGGAATTTGCACGTTCAACACCAGAGGAAAATGTTGAGGAAGTGCTTAGCAACAGTAGTGGTGTTGAGGAATTTTCACGTCTCAACCAAGAGGAAGAATTGTTGAGGAAGCATGCCTAGCAACACAGTAGTGGTGTTGAGGAATTTGCACGTCTCAACACCAAGAGAAAATGTGTTGAGGAAGCATGCCTAAAACATAGTAGTGGTGTTCAGGAATTGCACGTCTCAACACCAAGAGGAAAATGTGTTGAGGAAGCTTGCCTAGCAACACACTAGTGGTGTTGAGGAATTTGGACGTCTCAACACCAAGAGTACGAATGTGTTGAGGAAGCATGCATAACAACACAGTAGTGGGTGTTGAGGAATTTGCACGTCTCAAACACCAAGAGTAAGAATGTGTTGAGGACATGCCTAGCAACACAGTAGTGGTGTTGAGGAATTTGCACGTTCAACACCAAGAGAAAAATGTGTTGAGGAAGCTTGCCTAGCAACACAATAGTGGTGTTGAGGAATTTTCACGTCTCAACACCAAGAGGAAGAAGATGTTGAGGAAGCTTGCCTAGCAACACAACAGTGGTGTTTAGGAATTTGCACGTCTTAACACCATGACGAAGAAGGTGTTGAGGAAGCATGCCTAGCAACACAGTAGTGGTGTTGAGGAATTTGCACGTCTTAACACCAAGAGGAAAATGTGTTGAGGAAGCTTGCCTAGAAACACAGTAGTGGTGTTCAGGAATTTGCACGTCTCAACACCAAGAGGAAGAATGTGTTGAGGAAGCATGCCTAGCAACACAGTAGTGGTGTTGAGGAATTTGCACGTCTCAACACCAAGAAGAAGAATGTGTTGAGAAAGCATGCCTAGAAACATAGTAGTGGTGTTCAGGAATTTGCACGTCTCAACACCAAGAGGAAAATGTGTTGAGGAAGCTTGCCTAGCAACACGCTAGTGGTGTTGAGGAATTTGGACGTCTCAACACCAAGAGTACGAATGTGTTGAGGAAGCATGCCTAACAACACAGTAGTGGTGTTGAGGAATTTGCACGTCTAAACACCAAGAGTAAGAATGTGTTGAGGATGCATGCCTAGCAACACAGTAGTGGTGTTGAGGAATTTGCACGTTTCAACACCAAGAGAAAATGTGTTGAGGAAGCTTGCCTAGCAACACAATAGTGGTGTTGAGGAATTTTCACGTCTCAACACCAAGAGGAAGAATATGTTGAGGAAGCTTGCCTAGCAACACAACAGTGGTGTTTAGGAATTTGCACGTCTTAACACCATGACGAAGAAGGTGTTGAGGAAGCATGCCTAGCAACACAGTAGTGGTGTTGAGGAATTTGCACGTCTTAACACCAAGAGGAAAATGTGTTGAGGAAGCATGCCTAGCAACACAGTAGTGGTGTTGAGGAATTTGCACGTCTCAACACCAAGAGGAAAATGTGTTGAGGAAGCATGCCTAGCAACACAGTAGTGGTGTTGAGGAATTTGCACGTCTAAACACCAAGAGTAAGAATGTGTTGAGGAAGCATGCCTAGCAACACAGTAGTGGTGTTGAGGAATTTGCACGTTTCAACACCAAGAGGAAAATGTGTTGAGGAAGTTTGCTTAGCAACACAATAGTGGTGTTGAGGAATTTTCACGTCTCAACACCAAGAGGAAGAATATGTTGAGGAAGCCTGCCTAGCAACACAGTAGTGGTGTTGAGGAATTTGCACGTCTCAACACCAAGAAGAAGAATGTGTTGAGGAAGCATGCCTAGAAACATAGTAGTGGTGTTGAGGAATTTGCACGTCTCAACACCAAGAGGAAAATGTGTTGAGGAAGCTTGCCTAGCAACACGCTAGTGGTGTTGAGGAATTTGGACGTCTCAACACCAAGAGTACGAATGTGTTGAGGAAGCATGCATAACAACACAGTAGTGGTGTTGAGGAATTTGCACGTCTAAACACCAAGAGTAAGAATGTGTTGAGGAAGCATGCCTAGCAACACAGTAGTGGTGTTGAGGAATTTGCACGTTTCAACACCAAGAGAAAAATGTGTTGAGGAAGCTTGCCTAGCAACACAATAGTGGTGTTGAGGAATTTTCACGTCTCAACACCAAGAGGAAGAATATGTTGAGGAAGCTTGCCTAGCAACACAACAGTGGTGTTTAGGAATTTGCACGTCTTAACACCAAGACGAAGAAGGTGTTGAGGAAGCATGCCTAGCAACACAGTAGTGGTGTTGAGGAATTTGCACGTCTTAACACCAAGAGGAAAATGTGTTGAGGAAGCTTGCCTAGAAACACAGTAGTGGTGTTCAGGAATTTGCACGTCTCAACACCAAGAGGAAAATGTGTTGAGGAAGCTGCTATAACACAGTAGTGGTTGAGGAATTTACACGTCCAACACCAAGAGGAAGAATATGTTGAGGAAGCTTGCCTAGCAACACAGTGGTGTTGAGGAATTTTCACGTCTCAACACCAAGAGAAGAAAGTGTTGAAAGCATGCCTAGCAACACAATAGTGGTGTTGAGGAATTTGCACGTCTCAACACCAAGAGGAAGTGTTGAGGAAGCTTGCCTAGAAACACAGTAGTGGTGTTGAGGAATTTGCACGTCTCAACACCAAGAGAAAGAATGTGTTGAGGAAGCATGCCTAGCAACACAGTAGTGGTGTTGAGGAATTTGCACGTCTCAACACAAGAGGAAAATGGATTGAGGAAGCATGCCTACAAAACATAGTGGTGTTGAGGAATTTGCACGTCTAAACACCAAGAGTAAGAATGTGTTGAGGAAGCATGCCTAGCAACACAGTAGTGGTGTTGAGGAATTTGCACGTTCAACACCAGAGGAAAATGTGTTGAGGAAGTTTGCTAGCAACACAAGTGGTGTTGAGGAATTTTCACGTCTCAACACCAGAGGAAGAATATGTGAGGAAGCCTGCCTAGCAACACAGTAGTGGTGTTGAGGAATTTGCACGTCTCAACACCAAGAAGAAAATGTGTTGAGGAAGCATGCCTAGAAACATATAGTGGTGTTAGGAATTTGCACGTCTCAACACCAAGAGGAAATGTGTTGAGGAAGCTTGCCTAGCAACACGCTAGTGGTGTTGAGGAATTTGGACGTCTCAACACCAAGAGTACGAATGTGTTGAGGAAGCATGCATAACACAGTAGTGGTGTTGAGGAATTTGCACGTCTAACACCAAGAGTAAGAATGTGTTGAGGATGCATGCCTAGCAACACAGTAGTGGTGTTGAGGAATTTGCACGTTTCAACACCAAGAGAAAAATGTGTTGAGGAAGCTTGCCTAGCAACACAATAGTGGTGTTGAGGAATTTCACGTCTCAACACCAAGAGGAAGAATATGTTGAGGAAGCTTGCCTAGCAACACACAGTGGTGTTTAGGAATTGCACGTCTTAACACCAAGACGAAAATGTTGAGGAAGCATGCCTAGCAACAGTAGTGGTGTTGAGGAATTTGCACGTCTTAACACCAAGAGGAAAATGGTTGAGGAAGCTTGCCTAGAAACATAGTGGTGTTCAGGAATTTGCACGTCTCAACACCAAGAGAAGAATGTGTTGAGGAAGCATGCCTAGCAACACAGTAGTGGTGTTGAGGAATTTGCACGTCTCAACACCAAGAGGAAAATGTGTTGAGGAAGCATGCCTAGCAACACAGTAGTGGTGTTGAGGAATTTGCACGTCTAACACCAAGAAAGTGTGTTGAGGAAGCATGCCTAGCAACACAGTAGTGGTGTTGAGGAATTTGCACGTTCAACACCAAGAGGAAAATGTGTTGAGGAAGCTTGCTTAGCAACACAATAGTGGTGTTGAGGAATTTTCACGTCTCAACACCAAGAGGAAGAATATGTGTAGGAAGCCTGCTAGCACACAGTAGTGGTGTTGAGGAATTTGCACGTCTCAACACCAAGAGAAAATGTGTTGAGGAAGCATGCCTAGAAACATAGTAGTGGTGTTCAGGAATTTGCACGTCTCAACACCAAGAGGAAAATGTGTTGAGGAAGCTTGCCTAGCAACACGCAGTGGTGTTGAGGAATTTGACGTCTCAACACCAAGAGTACGAATGTGTTGAGGAAGCATGCATACAACACAGTAGTGGTGTTGAGGAATTTGCACGTCTAAACACCAAGAGTAAGAATGTTTGAGGAAGCATGCCTAGCAACACAGTAGTGGTGTTGAGGAATTTGCACGTTTCAACACCAAGAGAAAATGGTTGAGGAAGCTTGCCTAGAACACAATGGTGTTGAGGAATTTTCACGTCTCAACACCAAGAGAAGAATATGTTGAGGAAGCTGCCTAGCACACAACAGTGGTGTTTAGGAATTTGCACGTCCAACACCAAAGAAGAAGGTGTTGAGGAAGCATGCCTAGCAACACAGTAGTGGTGTTGAGGAATTTGCACGTCTAACACCAAGAGGAAAATGTGTTGAGGAAGCTGCCTAGAACACAGTAGTGGTGTTCAGGAATTGCACGTCTCAACACCAAGAGGAAGAAATGTGTTGAGGAAGCATGCCTAGCAACACAGTAGTGGTGTTGAGGAATTTGCACGTCTAAACACCAAGAGTAAGAATGTGTTGAGGAAGCATGCCTAGCAACACGTAGTGGTGTTGAGGAATTTGCACGTCTAAACACCAAGAGGAAAATGTGTTGAGGAAGCTTGCCTAGCAACACAAAGTGGTGTTGTGAATTTTCACGTCTCAACACCAAAGGAAGAATGTGTTGAGGAAGCTTGCCTAGCAACACGTAGTGGTGTTTAGGAATTTGCACGTCTCAACACCAAGAGAGAATTTGTTGAGGAAGCATGCCTAGCAACACAGTAGTGGTGTGAGGAATTTGCACGTCTCAACACCAAGATGAAAATGTGTTGAGGAAGCTGCCTAGCAACACGTAGTTGGTGTGAGGAATTTGGACGTCTCAACACCAAGAGGAAGAATGTGTTGAGGAAGCATGCAGAATAACAAGTAGTGGTGTTGAGGAATTTGCACGTCTAACACCAAGAGGAAGAATGTGTTAGGAAGCATGCCTAGCAACACATAGTGGTGTTGAGGAATTTGCACGTTTCAACACCAAGAGGAAAATGTGTTGAGGAAGCTTGCCTGCCAACACAATAGTGGTGTTGAGGAATTTTCACGTCTCAACACCAAGAGGAAGAATATGTTGAGGAAGCTTGTCTAGAAACACAACAGTGGTGTAGAGGAATTTGCACGTCTCAACACCAAGAGGAAGAAGGTGTTGAGGAAGCATGCCTAGCAACAAGTAGTGGTGTTGAGGAATTTGCACGTCTCAACACCAAGAGGAAAATGTGTTTAGGAAGATTGCCTAGAACACAGTAGTGGTGTTGAGGAATTTGCACGTCTCAACACCAAGAGTAAGAATGTGTTGAGGAAGCATGCCTAGCAACACAGTAGTGGTGTTGAGGAATTTGCACGTCTCAATACCAAGAGGAAAATGTGTTGAGGAAGCATGCCTAGCAACACAATAGTGGTGTTGAGGAATTTGCACGTCTAAACACCAAGAGTAAGAATGTGTTGAGGGAGCATGCCTAGCAACACAGTAGTGGTGTTGAGGAATTTACACGTTTCAACACCAAGAGGAAAATGTGTTGAGGAAGCTTGCCTAGCAACACAGTAGTGGTGTTGAGGAATTTGCACGTCTCAACACCAAGAGAAAGAATGTGTGAGGAAGCATGCCTAGAAACACAATAGTGGTGTTGAGGAATTTGCACGTCTCAACACCAAGAGGAAAATGGATTGAGGAAGCTGCCTAGCAAAACAATAGTGGTGTTGAGGAATTTGCACGTCTAAACACCAAGAGTAAGAATGTGTTGAGGAAGCATGCCTAGCACACAGTAGTGGTGTTGAGGAATTTGCACGTTTCAACACCAAGAGGAAAATGTGTTGAGGAAGTTTGCTTAGCAACACAATAGTGGTGTTGAGGAATTTTCACGTCTCAACACCAAGAGGAAGAATATGTTGAGGAAGCCTGCCTAGCAACACAGTAGTGGTGTTGAGGAATTTGCACGTCTCAACACCAAGAAGAAGAATGTGTTGAGGAAGCATGTCTAGAAACATAGTAGTGGTGTTGAGGAATTTGCACGTCTCAACACCAAGTGGAAAATGTGTTGAGGAAGCTTTCCTAGCAACACGCTAGTGGTGTTGAGGAATTTGGACGTCTCAACACCAAGAGTAAGAATGTGTTGAGGAAGCATGCATAACAACACAGTAGTGGTGTTGAGGAATTTGCACGTCTCAACACCAAGAGAAGAGTGTGTTGAGGAAGCATGCCTAGCAACATTGTAGTGGTGTTGAGGAATTTGCACGTCTCAACACCAAGAGGAAAATGTGTTGAGGAAGCTTGCCTAGAAACACAGTAGTGGCATTGAGGAATTTACACGTCTCAACACCAAGAGGAAGAATATGTTGAGGAAGCTTGCCTAGCAACACAACAGTGGTATTGAGGAATTTTCACGTCTCAACACCAAGAGGAAGAAGGTGTTGAAGAAACATGCCTAGCAACACAATAGTGGTGTTGAGGAATTTGCACGTCTCAACACCAAGAGGAAAATGTGTTGAGGAAGCTTGCCTAGAAACACAGTAGTGGTGTTGAGGAATTTGCACGTCTCAACACCAAGAGAAAGAATGTGTTGAGGAAGCATGCCTAGAAACACAGTAGTGGTGTTGAGGAATTGCACGTCTCAACACCAAGAGGAAAATGGTTGAGGAAGCATGCCTAGCAAAACAATAGTGGTGTTGAGGAATTTGCACGTCTAAACACCAAGAGTAAGAATGTGTTGAGGAAGCATGCCAAGCAACACAGTAGTGGTGTTGAGGAATTTGCACGTCTCAACACCAAGAGAAAGAATGTGTGAGGAAGCATGCCTAGAAACACAGTAGTGGTGTGAGGAATTTGCACGTCTCAACACCAAGAGGAAAATGGATTGAGGAAGCATGCCTAGCAAACAATAGGGTGTTGAGGAATTTGCACGTCTAAACACCAAGAGTAAGAATGTGGAGGAAGCATGCCTAGCAACACAGTAGTGGTGTTGAGGAATTTGCACGTTTCAACACCAAGAGGAAAATGTGTTGAGGAAGTTTGCTTAGCAACACAATAGTGGTGTTGAGGAATTTTCACGTCTCAACACCAAGAGGAAGAATATGTTGAGGAAGATGCCTAGCAACACAGTAGTGGTGTTGAGGAATTTGCACGTCTCAACACCAGAAGAAGAATGTGTTGAGGAAGCATGCCTAGAAACATAGTAGTGGTGTGAGGGAATTTGCACGTCTCAACACCAAGAGGAAAATGTGTTGAGGAAGCTTGCCTAGCAACACGCTAGTGGTGTTGAGGAATTTGGACGTCTCAACACCAAGAGTAAGAAGTGTTGAGGAAGCATGCATAACAACACAGTAGTGGTGTTGAGGAATTTGCACGTCTAAACACCAAGAGTAAGAATGTGTTGAGGATGCATGCCTAGCAACACAGTAGTGGTGTGAGGAATTTGCACGTTTCAACACCAAGAGGAAAATGTGTTGAGGAAGCTTGCCTAGCAACACATAGTGGTGTTGAGGAATTTTTTCACGTCTCAACACCAAGAGGACAATATGTGAGGAAGCTTGCCTAGCAACCAACAGTGGTGTTTAGGAATTTGCACGTCTTAACACCAGACGAGAAGAGGTGTTGAGGAAGCATGCCTAGCAACACAGTAGTGGTGTTGAGGAATTTGCACGTCTTAACACCAAGAGGAAAATGTGTTGAGGAAGCTTGCCTAGAAACACAGTAGTGGTGTTCAGGAATTTGAACGTCTCAACACCAAGAGGAAGAATGTGTTGAGGAAGCATGCCTAGCAACACAGTAGTGGTGTTGAGGAATTTGCACGTCTCAACACCAAGAGGAAAATGTGTTGAGGAAGCATGCCTAGCAACACAGTAGTGGTGTTGAGGAATTGCACGTCTAAACACCAAGAGTAAGAATGTGTTGAGGAAGCATGCCTAGCAACACAGTAGTGGTGTTGAGGAATTTGCACGTTTCAACACCAAGAGAAAATGTGTTGAGGAAGCTTGCCTAGCAACACAGTAATGGTGTTGTGGAATTTTCACGTCTCAACACCAAGAGGAAGAATATGTTGAGGAAGCTTGCCTAGCAACACAGTAGTGGTGTTGAGGAATTTGCACGTCTCAACACCAAGAGGAAGAATGTGTTGAGGAAGCATGCCTAGCAACATAGTAGTGGTGTTGAGGAATTTGCACGTCTCAACACCAAGATGAAAATGTGTTGAGGAAGCTTTCCTAGCAACACGGTAGTTGTGTTGAGGAATTTGGACGTCTCAACACCAAGAGTAAGAATGTGTTAAGGAAGCATGCCTAGCAACACAGTAGTGGTGTTGAGGAATTTGCACGTTTCAACACCAAGAGGAAAATGTGTTGAGCAAGCTTGCCTGGCAACACAATAGTGGTGTTGAGGAATTTTCACGTCTCAACACCAAGAGGAAGAATATGTTGAGGAAGCTTGTCTAGAAACACAACAGTGGTGTTGAGGAATTTGCACGTCTCAACACCAAGAGGAAGAAGGTTTTGAGGAAGCATGCCTAGCAACACAGTAGTGGTGTTGAGGAATTTGCACGTCTCAACACCAAGGAAAATTGTTGAGGAAGATTGCCTAGAAACACAGTAGTGGTGTTGAGGAATTTGCACGTCTCAACACCAAGAGGAAGAATGTGTTGAGGAAGCATGCCTAGCAACACAGTAGTGGTGTTGAGGAATTTTCACGTCTCAATACTAAGAGGAAAATGTGTTGAGGAAGCATGCCTAGCAACACAATAGTGGTGTTGAGGAATTTGCACGTCTAAACACCAAGAGTAAGAATGTGTTGAGGGAGCATGCCTAGCAACACAGTAGTGGTGTTGAGGAATTTGCACGTTTCAACACCAAGAGGAAAATGTGTTGAGCAAGCTTGCCTGGCAACACAATAGTGGTGTTGAGGAATTTTCACGTCTCAACACCAAGAGGAAGAATATGTTGAGGAAGCTTGTCTAGAAACACAACAGTGGTGTTGAGGAATTTGCACGTCTCAACACCAAGAGGAAGAAGGTTTTGAGGAAGCATGCCTAGCAACACAGTAGTGGTGTTGAGGAATTTGCACGTCTCAACACCAAGAGGAAAATGTGTTGAGGAAGATTGCCTAGAAACACAGTAGTGGTGTTGAGGAATTTGCACGTCTCAACACCAAGAGGAAGAATGTGTTGAGGAAGCATGCCTAGCAACACAGTAGTGGTGTTGAGGAATTTTCACGTCTCAATACTAAGAGGAAAATGTGTTGAGGAAGCATGCCTAGCAACACAATAGTGGTGTTGAGGAATTTGCACGTCTAAACACCAAAGTAAGAGTGTTGAGGGAGCATGCCTAGCAACACAGTAGTGGTGTTGAGGAATTTGCACGTTTCAACACCAAGAGGAAAATGTGTTGAGGAAGCTTGCCTAACAACACAATAGTGGTGTTGAGGAATTTTCACGTCTCAACACCAAGAGGAAGAATATGTTGAGGAAGCTTGCCTAGCAACACAGTAGTGGTGTTGAGGAATTTGCACGTCTCAACACCAAGAGGAAGAATGTGTTGAGGAAGCATGCCTAGCAATACAGTAGTGGTATTGAGGAATTTGCACGTCTCAACACCAAGAGGAAAATGTGTTGAGGAAGCTTGCCTAGCAACACAATAGTGGTGTTGAGGAATTTTCACGTCTCAACACCAAGAGGAAGAATATGTTGAGGAAGCTTGCCTAGCAACACAGTAGTGGTGTTAGGAATTTGCACGTCTCAACACCAAGAGGAAGAATGTGTTGAGGAAGCATGCCTAGCAATACAGTAGTGGTATTGAGGAATTTGCACGTCTCAACACCAAGAGGAAAATGTGTTGAGGAAGCTTGCCTAGCAACACAGTAGTGGTGTTGTGGAATTCGCACGTCTCAACATTAAGAGGAAGAATGTGTTGAGGAAGCTTTCCTATCAACACAGTAGTGGCGTTGAGGAATTTACACGTCTCAACAAAAAGATGAAAAATGTGTTGAGCAAGCTTGCCTAGCAACACAGTAGTGGTGTTTAGGAATTTGCACGTCTCAACACCAAGAGGAAGAATGTGTTGAGGAAGCATGCCTAGCAACACAGTAGTGGTGTTGAGGAATTTGGACGTCTCAACACCAAGGGAAAATGTGTTGAGGAAGCTTGCCTAGCAACACAGTAGTGTGTTGAGGAATTTGGACGTCTCAACTACTGTGTTGACGTGCAAATTCCTAAACACCACTACTGTGTTGAGGAAGCTTGCCTAGCAACACAATACTGGTGTTGAGGAATTTACACGTCTCAACAACAAGATGAAAATGTGTTGAGCAAGCTTGCATAGCAACACAGTAGTGGTGTTTAGGAATTTGCACGTCTCAACACCAAGAGGAAGAATGTGTTGAGGAAGCTTGCCTAGCAACACAGTAGTGGTGTTTAGGAATTTGCACGTCTCAACACCAAGAGGAAGAATGTGTTGAGGAAGCATGCCTAGCAACACAGTAGTGGTGTTGAGGAATTTGGACGTCTCAACACCAAGGGAAAATGTGTTGAGGAAGCTTGCCTAGCAACACAATAGTGGTGTTTAGGAATTTGCACGTCTCAACACCAAGAGTAAGAATGTGTTGAGGAAGCATGCCTAGCAAACAGTAGTGGTGTTGAGGAATTTGCACGTTTCAACACCAAGAGGAAAATGTGTTGAGGAAGTTTGCTTAGCAACATAATAGTGGTGTTAAGGAATTTTCACGTCTCAACACCAAGAGGAAGAATATGTTGAGGAAGCCTGCCTAGCAACACAGTAGTGGTGTTGAGGAATTTGCACGTTTCAACACCAAGAGGAAGAATGTGTTGAGGAAGCTTGCCTAGCAACACAGTAGTGGTTGTTAGGAATTTGCACGTCTCAACACCAAGAGGAAGAATGTGTTGAGGAAGCATGCCTAGCAACACAGCAGTGGTGTTGGGGAATTTGCACGTCTCAACACCAAGAGAAAAATGTGTTGAGGAAGCTTGCCTAGCAACACAATACTGGTGTTGAGGAATTTGCACGTCTCAACACCAAGAGGAAAATGTGTTTAGGAAGCGTGCCTAGCAACACAGTAGTGGTTGTTAGGAATTTGCACGTCTCAACACCAAGAGGAAGAATGTGTTGAGGAAGCATGCCTAGCAACACAGCAGTGGTGTTGGGGAATTTGCACGTCTCAACACCAAGAGAAAAATGTGTTGAGGAAGCTTGCCTAGCAACACAATACTGGTGTTGAGGAATTTACACGTCTCAACAACAAGATGAAAAATGTGTTGAGCAAGCTTGCCTAGCAACACAGTAGTGGTGTTTAGGAATTTGCACGTCTCAACACCAAGAGGAAGAATGTGTTGAGGAAGCATGCCTAGCAACACAGTAGTGGTGTTGAGGAATTTGGACGTCTCAACACCAAGGGAAAATGTGTTGAGGAAGCTTGCCTAGCAACACGGTAGTGGTGTTGAGGAATTTGGACGTCTCAACACCAAGAGTAAGAATGTGTTGAGGAAGCATGCATAACAACACAGTAGTGGTGTTGAGGAATTTGCACGTCTCAACAGAAAGAGGAAAATGTGTTGAGGAAGCTTGCCTAGCAACACAGTAGCGGTGTTGAGGACTTTCACGTCTCAACACCAAGAGAAAAATGTGTTGAAGAAGCTTGCCTAGCAACACAATACTGGTGTTGAGGAATTTACACGTCTCAACAACAAGATGAAAAATGTGTTGAGCAAGCTTGCCTAGCAACACAGTAGTGGTGTTTAGGAATTTGCACGTCTCAACACCAAGAGGAAGAATGTGTTGAGGAAGCATGCCTAGCAACACAGTAGTGGTGTTGAGGAATTTGGACGTCTCAACACCAAGGGAAAATGTGTTGAGCAAGCTTGCCTAGCAACACAATAGTGGTGTTTAGGAATTTGCACGTCTCAACACCAAGAGTAAGAATGTGTTGAGGAAGCATGCCTAGCAACACAGTAGTGGTGTTGAGGAATTTGCACGTTTCAACACCAAGAGGAAAATGTGTTGAGGAAGTTTGCTTAGCAACACAATAGTGGTGTTGAGGAATTTGCACGTCTCAACACCAAGAGGAATAATGTGTTGAGGAAGCATGCCTAGCAACACAGCAGTGGTGTTGGGGAATTTGCACGTCTCAACACCAAGAGAAAATGTGTTGAGGAAGCTTGCCTAGCAACACAATACTGGTGTTGAGGAATTTTCACGTCTCAACACCAAGAGGAAAATGTGTTTAGGAAGCGTGCCTAGCAACACAGTAGTGGTTGTTAGGAATTTGCACGTCTCAACACCAAGAGGAAGAATGTGTTGAGGAAGCATGCCTAGCAACACAGCAGTGGTGTTGGGGAATTTGCACGTCTCAACACCAAGAGAAAAATGTGTTGAGGAAGCTTGCCTAGCAACACAATACTGGTGTTGAGGAATTTACACGTCTCAACAACAAGATGAAAAATGTGTTGAGCAAGCTTGCCTAGCAACACAGTAGTGGTGTTTAGGAATTTGCACGTCTCAACACCAAGAGGAAGAATGTGTTGAGGAAGCATGCCTAGCAACACAGTAGTGGTGTTGAGGAATTTGGACGTCTCAACACCAAGGGAAAATGTGTTGAGGAAGCTTGCCTAGCAACACAGTAGTGGTGTTGAGGAATTTGGACGTCTCAACACCAAGAGGAAGAATGTGTTGAGGAAGCTTGCCTAGCAACACGGTAGTGGTGTTGAGGAATTTGGACGTCTCAACACCAAGAGTAAGAATGTGTTGAGGAAGCATGCATAACAACACAGTAGTGGTGTTGAGGAATTTGCACGTCTCAACAGGAAGAGGAAAATGTGTTGAGGAAGCTTGCCTAGCAACACAGTAGCGGTGTTGAGGACTTTCACGTCTCAACACCAAGAGAAAAATGTGTTGAGGAAGCTTGCCTAGAAACACAATACTGGTGTTGAGGAATTTACACGTCTCAACAACAAGATGAAAAATGTGTTGAGCAAGCTTGCCTAGCAACACAGAAGTGGTGTTTAGGAATTTGCACGTCTCAACACCAAGAGGAAGAATGTGTTGAGGAAGCATGCCTAGCAACACAGTAGTGGTGTTGAGGAATTTGGACGTCTCAACACCAAGGGAAAATGTGTTGAGCAAGCTTGCCTAGCAACACAATAGTGGTTTTTAGGAATTTGCACGTCTCAACACCAAGAGTAAGAATGTGTTGAGGAAGCATGCCTAGCAACACAGTAGTGGTGTTGAGGAATTTGCACGTTTCAACACCAAGAGGAAAATGTGTTGAGGAAGTTTGCTTAGCAACACAATAGTGGTGTTGAGGAATTTTCACGTCTCAACACCAAGAGGAAGAATATGTTGAGGAAGCCTTCCTAGCAACACAGTAGTGGTGTTGAGGAATTTGCACGTCTCAACACCAAGAAGAAGAATGTGTTGAGGAAGCATGCCTAGCAACACAGTAGTGGTGTTGAGGAATTTGGACGTCTCAACACCAAGGGAAAATGTGTTGAGGAAGCTTGCCTAGCAACACAATAGTGGTGTTTAGGAATTTGCACGTCTCAACACCAAGAGTAAGAATGTGTTGAGGAAGCATGCCTAGCAACACAGTAGTGGTGTTGAGGAATTTGCACGTTTCAACACCAAGAGGAAAATGTGTTGAGGAAGTTTGCTTAGCAACACAATAGTGGTGTTGAGGAATTTTCACGTCTCAACACCAAGAGGAAGAATATGTTGAGGAAGCCTGCCTAGCAACACAGTAGTGGTGTTGAGGAATTTGCACGTTCAACACCAAGAGGAAGAATGTGTTGAGGAAGCTTGCCTAGCAACACAGTAGTGGTTGTTAGGAATTTGCACGTCTCAACACCAAGAGGAAGAATGTGTGTGAGGAAGCATGCCTAGCAACACAGCAGTGTGTGTTGGGGAATTTGCACGTCTCAACACCAAGAGAAAAATGTGTTGAGGAAGCTTGCCTAGCAACACAATACTGGTGTTGAGGAATTTTCACGTCTCAACACCAAGAGGAAAATGTGTTTAGGAAGCGTGCCTAGCAACACAGTAGTGGTTGTTAGGAATTTGCACGTCTCAACACCAAGAGGAAGAATGTGTTGAGGAAGCATGCCTAGCAACACAGCAGTGGTGTTGGGGAATTTGCACGTCTCAACACCAAGAGAAAAATGTGTTGAGGAAGCTTGCCTAGCAACACAATACTGGTGTTGAGGAATTTACACGTCTCAACAACAAGATGAAAAATGTGTTGAGCAAGCTTGCCTAGCAACACAGTAGTGGTGTTTAGGAATTTGCACGTCTCAACACCAAGAGGAAGAATGTGTTGAGGAAGCATGCCTAGCAACACAGTAGTGGTGTTGAGGAATTTGGACGTCTCAACACCAAGGGAAAATGTGTTGAGGAAGCTTGCCTAGCAACACAGTAGTGGTGTTGAGGAATTTGGACGTCTCAACACCAAGAGGAAGAATGTGTTGAGGAAGCTTGCCTAGCAACACGGTAGTGGTGTTGAGGAATTTGGACGTCTCACACCAAGAGTAAGAATGTGTTGAGGAGCATGCATAACAACCAGTAGTGGTGTTGAGGAATTTGCACGTCTCAAAAAAGAGAAAATGTGTTGAGGAAGCTTGCCTAGCAACAGTAGCTGTTGAGGACTGTCCAACACAAGAAAAACATGTGTTGAGGAAGCTTGCCTAGAAACACAATACGGTGTTGAGGAATTTACACGTCTCAACAAAGAAAAAATTGTTAGCGCTTGCCTAGCAACACAGAGTGGTGTTTTGGAATTGCACGTCTCAACCCAAGAGGAAGAATGTGTTGAGGAAACATGCCTAGCAACACAGTAGTGGTGTTGGGTTTGGACGTCTCAACACCAAGGGAAAATGTGTTGAGGAGCTTGCCTAGCAACACAATAGTTGTGTTAGGAATTTGCACGTCTCAACACCAAGAAGAATGTGTTGAGGAAGCTGCCTAGCAACACAGTAGTGGTGTTGAGGAATTTGCCGTTTCCACCAAGAGGAAAATGTGTTGAGGAAGTTTGCTAGCACACATAGTGGTGTTGAGGAATTTGCACGTCTCAACACCAAAGGAAGAATATGTTGAGGAAGCTGCCTAGCAACACAGTAGTGGTTTGAGGAATTTGCACGTTCAACACCAAGAGGAAGAATGTGTTGAGGAAGCTTGCCTAGCAACACAGTAGTGTAGTTTGCACGTCTCAACACCAAGAGGAAGAATGTGTTGAGGAAGCTGCCTAGCAACACAGTAGTGGTGTTGGGGAATTTGCACGTCTCAACACCAAGAGAAAATGTGTTGAGGAAGCTTGCCTAGCAACACATAGTGGTGTTGAGGAATTCGACTTCAACACCAAGAGGAAATGTGTTTAGGAAGCTGCCTAGCAACACAGTAGTGTGTTTAGGAATTTGCACGTCTCAACACCAGAGGAAAATGTGTTGAGGAAGCATGCCTAGCAACACAGCAGTGGTGTTGGGAATTTGCACGTCTCAACACCAAGAGGAAAAATGTGTTGAGGAAGCTTCCTAGCAACACAGTATGGTGTTGAGGAATTTGCACGTCTCAACACCAAGAGAAAATGTGTTGAGGAAGCTGCCTAGCAACACAGTAGTGGTTGTTAGGAATTTAAACGTCTCAACACCAAGAGGAAGAATGTGTTGAGGAAGCATGCCTAGCAACACAGTAGTGGTTTGGGAATTTGGTCTCAACACCAAGAGAAAAATGTGTTGAGGAAGCTTGCCTAGCAACACAGTACTGGTGTTGAGGAATTACACGTCTCAACACAAGAGAAAATGTGTTGAGGAAGCTTGCCTAGCAACACAGTAGTGGTGTTTAAATTTGCATCTCACACCAAGAGGAAGAATGTGTTGAGGAAGCATGCCTAGCAACACAGTAGTGGTGTTGAGGAATTTGCACGTCTCAACACCAAGGGAAAATGTGTTGAGGAAGCTTGCCTAGCACACATGTGGTTGAGGAATTTGGACGTCTCAACACCAAGAGGAAGAATGTGTTGAGGAAGCTTTCCTAGCAACACGTAGTGGTGTTGAGGAATTTGGACGTCTCAACACCAAGAGGAAGAATGTGTTGAGGACATGCCTACAACACAGTAGTGGTGTTGAGGAATTTGCACGTCTCAACAGAAAGAGGAAAATGTGTTGAGGAAGCTTGCCTAACACACAGTAGGGTGTTGAGGATTTCACGTCTCAACACCAAGAGAAAAATGTGTTGAGGAAGCTTGCCTAGAACACAATACGGTGTTGAGGAATTTACACGTCTCAACACAAGAGAAAAATGTGTTGAGGAAGCTTGCCTAGCAACACAGATGGTGTTTAGGAATTTGCACGTCTCAACACCAAGAGGAAGAATGTGTTGAGGAAGCATGCCTAGCAACCAGTAGTGGTGTTGAGGAATTTGGACGTCTCAACACCAAGAAAATGTGTTGAGGAAGCTTGCCTAGCACACAATAGTGGTGTTAGGAATTTGCACGTCTCAACACCAAGAGGAAAATGTGTTGAGGAAGCATGCCTAGCAACACAGTAGTGGTGTTGAGGAATTTGCACTTCAACACCAAGAGGAAAATGTGTTGAGGAAGCTGCTAGCAACACATAGTGGTGTTGAGGAATTTTCACGTCTCAACACCAAGAGGAAGAATGTGTTGAGGAAGCATGCCTAGCAACACAGTAGTGGTGTTGAGGAATTTGCACGTTCAACACCAAGAGGAAGAATGTGTTGAGGAAGCTTGCCTAGCACACAGTAGTGGTTGTTAGGAATTTGCACGTCTCAACACCAAGAGGAAAATGTGTTGAGGAAGCTGCCTAGCAACACACAGTGGTGTTGGGAATTTGCACGTCTCAACACCAAGAGAAAATGTGTTGAGGAGCTGCCTAGCAACACAATAGTGGTGTTGAGGAATTTGCACGTCTCAACACCAAGAGGAAAATTGTTGAGGAAGCTGCCTAGCAACACAGTAGTGGTTGTTAGGAATTTGCACGTCTCAACACCAAGAGGAAGAATATGTTGAGGAAGCTGCCTAGCAACACAGTAGTGGTGTTGAGGAATTTGCACGTCTCAACACCAAGAGGAAGAATGTGTTGAGGAAGCTTGCCTAGCAACACAGTAGTGGTGTTGGGATTTGCACGTCTCAACACCAAGAGGAAGATGTTGAGGAAGCATGCCTAGCAACACAGTAGTGGTGTTGGGAATTTGCACGTCTCAACACCAAGAGGAAAAATGTGTTGAGGAAGCTTGCCTAGCAACACAATACTGGTGTTGAGGAATTTGCACGTCTCAACACCAGAGGAAAATGTGTTTAGGAAGCTGCCTAGCAACACAGTAGTGGTTGTTAGGAATTTGCACGTCTCAACACCAAGAGGAAGAATGTGTTGAGGAAGCATGCCTAGCAACACAGCAGTGGTGTTGGGAATTTGCACGTCTCAACACCAAGAGAAAATGTGTTGAGGAAGCTTGCCTAGCAACACAGTAGTGGTGTTGAGGAATTTCACGTCTCAACAACCAAGAGAAAAATGTGTTGAGGAAGCTTGCCTAGCACACAGTAGTGGTGTTGAGGAATTTGCACGTCTCAACACCAAGAGGAAAATGTGTTGAGGAAGCTTGCCTAGCAACACAGTAGTGGTTTGAGGAATTTGGACGTCTCAACACCAAGGGAAAATGTGTTGAGGAAGCTTGCCTAGCAACACAGTAGTGGTGTTGAGGAATTTGGACGTCTCAACACCAAGAGGAAGAATGTGTTGAGGAAGCTTGCCTAGCAACACGTAGTGGTGTTGAGGAATTTGGACGTCTCAACACCAGAGAAAATGTGTTGAGGAAGCATGCATAACAACAGTAGTGGTGTTGAGGAATTTGCACGTCTCAACAAAGAGAAAATGTGTTGAGGAAGCTTGCCTAGCAACACAGTAGTGGTGTTGAGGAATTTCACGTCTCAACACAAGAGAAAAGTGTTGAGGAAGCTGCCTAGAAACACAATACTGGTGTTGAGGAATTTGCACGTCTCAACACAAGATGAAAAATGTGTTGAGGCAAGCTTCCTAGCAACACAGAGTGGTGTTAGGAATTTGCACGTCTCAACACCAAGAGAATGTGTTGAGGAACTGCCTAGCAACACAGTAGTGGTGTTGAGGAATTTGGACGTCTCAACACCAAGGGAAAATGTGTTGAGCAAGCTTGCCTAGCAACACAATAGTGGTGTTTAGGAATTTGCACGTCTCAACACCAAGAGTAAGAATGTGTTGAGGAAGCATGCCTAGCAACACAGTAGTGGTGTTGAGGAATTTGCACGTTTCAACACCAAGAGGAAAATGTGTTGAGGAAGTTTGCTTAGCAACACAATAGTGGTGTTGAGGAATTTTCACGTCTCAACACCAAGAGGAAGAATATGTTGAGGAAGCCTGCCTAGCAACACAGTAGTGGTGTTGAGGAATTTGCACGTTTCAACACCAAGAGGAAGAATGTGTTGAGGAAGCTTGCCTAGCAACACAGTAGTGGTTGTTAGGAATTTGCACGTCTCAACACCAAGAGGAAGAATGTGTTGAGGAAGCATGCCTAGCAACACAGCAGTGGTGTTGGGGAATTTGCACGTCTCAACACCAAGAGAAAAATGTGTTGAGGAAGCTTGCCTAGCAACACAATACTGGTGTTGAGGAATTCGCACTTCTCAACACCAAGAGAAAAATGTGTTTAGGAAGCGTGCCTAGCAACACAGTAGTGGTTGTTAGGAATTTGCACGTCTCAACACCAAGAGGAAGAATGTGTTGAGGAAGCATGCCTAGCAACACAGCAGTGGTGTTGGGGAATTTGCACGTCTCAACACCAAGAGAAAAATGTGTTGAGGAAGCTTGCCTAGCAACACAATACTGGTGTTGAGGAATTTTCACGTCTCAACACCAAGAGGAAAATGTGTTTAGGAAGCGTGCCTAGCAACACAGTAGTGGTTGTTAGGAATTTAAACGTCTCAACACCAAGAGGAAGAATGTGTTGAGGAAGCATGCCTAGCAACACAGCAGTGGTGTTGGGGAATTTGCACGTCTCAACACCAAGAGAAAAATGTGTTGAGGAAGCTTGCCTAGCAACACAATACTGGTGTTGAGGAATTTACACGTCTCAACAACAAGATGAAAAATGTGTTGAGCAAGCTTGCCTAGCAACACAGTAGTGGTGTTTAAGAATTTGCACGTCTCAACACCAAGAGGAAGAATGTGTTGAGGAAGCATGCCTAGCAACACAGTAGTGGTGTTGAGGAATTTGGACGTCTCAACACCAAGGGAAAATGTGTTGAGGAAGCTTGCCTAGCAACACAGTAGTGGTGTTGAGGAATTTGGACGTCTCAACACCAAGAGGAAGAATGTGTTGAGGAAGCTTTCCTAGCAACACGGTAGTGGTGTTGAGGAATTTGGACGTCTCAACACCAAGAGTAAGAATGTGTTGAGGAAGCATGCATAACAACACAGTAGTGGTGTTGAGGAATTTGCACGTCTCAACAGAAAGAGGAAAATGTGTTGAGGAAGCTTGCCTAACAACACAGTAGCGGTGTTGAGGACTTTCACGTCTCAACACCAAGAGAAAAATGTGTTGAGGAAGCTTGCCTAGAAACACAATACTGGTGTTGAGGAATTTACACGTCTCAACAACAAGATGAAAAATGTGTTGAGCAAGCTTGCCTAGCAACACAGAAGTGGTGTTTAGGAATTTGCACGTCTCAACACCAAGAGGAAGAATGTGTTGAGGAAGCATGCCTAGCAACACAGTAGTGGTGTTGAGGAATTTGGACGTCTCAACACCAAGGGAAAATGTGTTGAGCAAGCTTGCCTAGCAACACAATAGTGGTGTTTAGGAATTTGCACGTCTCAACACCAAGAGTAAGAATGTGTTGAGGAAGCATGCCTAGCAACACAGTAGTGGTGTTGAGGAATTTGCACGTTTCAACACCAAGAGGAAAATGTGTTGAGGAAGTTTGCTTAGCAACACAATAGTGGTGTTGAGGAATTTTCACGTCTCAACACCAAGAGGAAGAATATGTTGAGGAAGCCTGCCTAGCAACACAGTAGTGGTGTTGAGGAATTTGCACGTTTCAACACCAAGAGGAAGAATGTGTTGAGGAAGCTTGCCTAGCAACACAGTAGTGGTTGTTAGGAATTTGCACGTCTCAACACCAAGAGGAAGAATGTGTTGAGGAAGCTTTCCTAGCAACACGCTAGTGGTGTTGAGGAATTTGGACGTCTCAACACCAAGAGTAAGAATGTGTTGAGGAAGCATGCATAACAACACAGTAGTGGTGTTGAGGAATTTGCACGTCTCAACACCAAGAGAAGAGTGTGTTGAGGAAGCATGCCTAGCAACATTGTAGTGGTGTTGAGGAATTTGCACGTCTCAACACCAAGAGGAAAATGTGTTGAGGAAGCTTGCCTAGAAACACAGTAGTGGCATTGAGGAATTTACACGTCTCAACACCAAGAGGAAGAATATGTTGAGGAAGCTTTCCTAGAAACACAGTAGTGGTGTTGAGGAATTTGCACGTCTCAACACCAAGAGAAAGAATGTGTTGAGGAAGCATGCCTAGAAACACAATAGTGGTGTTGAGGAATTTGCACGTCTCAACAACAAGAGGAAAATGGATTGAGGAAGCTTGCCTAGCAACACAACAGTGGTGTTTAGGAATTTGCACGTCTTAACACCAAGACGAAGAAGGTGTTGAGGAAGCATGCCTAGCAACACAGTAGTGGTGTTGAGGAATTTGCACGTCTTAACACCAAGAGGAAAATGTGTTGAGGAAGCTTGCCTAGAAACACAGTAGTGGTGTTCAGGAATTTGAACGTCTCAACACCAAGAGGAAGAATGTGTTGAGGAAGCATGCCTAGCAACACAGTAGTGGTGTTGAGGAATTTGCACGTCTCAACACCAAGAGGAAAATGTGTTGAGGAAGCATGCCTAGCAACACAGTAGTGGTGTTGAGGAATTTGCACGTCTCAACACCAAGAGGAAGAATGTGTTGGGGAAGCATGCCTAGCAACACAGTAGTTGTGTTGAGTAATTTGCACGTCTCAACACCAATAGGAAAATATGTTGAGGAAGCATGCCTAGCAACACAGTGGTGGTGTTGAGGAATTTGCACGTCTCAGCACCAAGAAGAAAGTGTGTTGAGGAAGCTTTCCTAGCAACACAATAGTGATTTTGTGGAATTTGCACGTATCAACACCAAGAGGAAGAATGTGTTGAGGAAGCATGCCTAGCAACACAGTAATGAGTGTTGAGGAATTTAGACCTCTCAACACTAAGAGGAAGGATGTGTTTAGGAAGCATGCCTAGCAACACAGTAGTGGTGTTGAGGAATTTGAACGTCTCAACACCAAGAGGAAAATGTGTTGAGGAAGCTTGCCTAGCAACACAGTAGTGGTGTTGAGGAATTTGCACGTCTCAACACCAAGAGGAAGAATGTGTTGAGGAAGCATGCCTAGCAACACATTAGTGGTGTTGAGGAATTTGCACGTCTCAACACCAATTGAAAAATGTGTTGAGGAAGCTTGCCTAGCAACACAGTAGTGGCGTTGAGGAATTTACACGTCTCAACACAAAGAGGAAGAATATGTTGAGGAAGCTTGCCTAGCAACACAGTAGTGGTGTTTAGGAATTTGCACGTCTCAACACCAAGAGAAAAATGTGTTGAGGAAGCATGCCTAGCAACACAGTAGTGGTGTTTGGGAATTTGCACGTCTCAACACCAAGAGGAAAATGTGTTGAGGAAGCTTGCCTAGCAACACAGTAGTATTATTGAGGAATTTGCACGTCTCAACACCAAGAGTAAGAATGTGTTGAGGAAGCATGCATAACAACACAGTAGTGGTATTGAGGAATTTGCACGTCTCAACAAAAAGAGGAAAATGTGTTGAGGAAGCTTGCCTAGCAACACAGTAGTGGTGTCTAGGAATTTTCATGTCTCAACACCAAGAGGAAGAATGTTTTGAGGAAGCTTGCCTAGCAACACAGTAGTGGTGTTGAGGAATTTGCACGTCTCAACACCAAGAGGAAGAATGTGTTGAGGAAGCATGCCTAGCAACACAGTAGTGGTGTTGGGGAATTTGCACGTTTCAACACCAAGAGAAAAATGTGTTGAGGAAGCTTGCCTAGCAACACAGTAGTGGTGTTGAAGAATTTGCACGTCTCAACACCAAGAGGAAAATGTGTTGAGGAACCTTGCCTAGCAACACAGTAGTGGTGTCTAGGAATTTTCATGTTTCAACACCAAGAGGAAGAATGTGTTAAGGAAGCTTGCTTAGCAACACAGTAGTGGTGTGGAGAAATTTGCACGTCTCAACACAAAGAGGAAGAATGTGTTGAGGAAGCATGCCTAGCAACACAGTAGCGGTGTTGGGGAATTTGCACGTTTCAACACGAAAAGAAAAATGTGTTGAGGAAGCTTGCCTAGCAACACAGTAGTGGTGTTGAAGAATTTGCACGTCTCAACACCAAGAGGAAAATGTGTTGAGGAAGCTTGCCTAGCAACACAGTAGTGGCTTTGAGGAATTTACACGTCTCAACACCAAGAGGAAAAATGTGTTGAGGAAGCTTTCCTAGCAACACAGTAGTGGTTTTTAGGAATTTGCACGTATCAACACCAAGAGGAAGAATGTGTTGAGGAAGCATGCCTAGCAACACAACAGTGGTGTTGAGGAATTTGGACGTCTCAACACCAAGGGAAAATGTGTTGAGAAAGCTTGCCTAGCAACACACTAGTGGTGTTGAGGAATTTGAACGTCTCAACACCAAGAGGAAAATGTGTTGAGGAAGCTTTCCTAGCAACACAGTAGTGGCGTTGAGGAATTTGCACGTATCAACACCAAGAGGAAGAATGTGTTGAGGAAGCATGCCTAGCAACACAGCAGTGGTGTTGAGGAATTTGGGCGTCTCAACACCAAGGGAAAATGTGTTGAGAAAGCTTTCCTAGCAACACAGTAGTGGTGTTGAGGAATTTGAACGTCTCAACACCAAGAGGAAAATGTGTTGAGGAAGCTCTCCTAGCAACACAGTAGTGGCGTTGAGGAATTTACACGTCTCAACACAAAGAGGAAGAATATGTTGAGGAAGCTTGCCTAGCAACACAGTAGTGGTGTTTAGGAATTTGCACGTCTCAACACCAAGAGAAAAATGTGTTGAGGAAGCTTTCCTAGCAACACAGTAGTGGTGTTTGGGAATTTGCACGTCTCAACACCAAGAGGAAAATGTGTTGAGGAAGCTTGCCTAGCAACACAGTAGTATTATTGAGGAATTTGCACGTCTCAACACCAAGAGTAAGAATGTGTTGAGGAAGCATGCCTAGCAACACAGTAGTGGTGTTGAGGAATTTGCACATCTCAACACCAAGAGGAAAATGTGTTGAGGAAGCTTGCCTAGCAACACAGTAGTGGCGTTGAGGAATTTACACGTCTCAACAACAAGAGGAAAAATTTGTTGAGGAATCTTGCCTAGCAAATTAGTAGTGGTGTTTAGGAATTTGCACGTCTCAACACCAAGAGGAAGAATGTGTTGAGGAAGCATGCCTAGCAACACAGTAGTGGTGTTGAGGAATTTGGACGTCTCAACACCAAGGGAAAATGTGTTGAGGATGCTTGCCTAGCAAAACAGTAGTGTCGTTGAGGAATTTACACGTCTCAACACCAAGAGGAAGAATATGTTGAGGAAGCTTGCCTAGAAACACAGTAGTGGTGTTTAGGAATTTGCACGTCTCAACACCAAGAGGAAGAATGTGTTGAGGAAGCATGCCTAGCAACACAGTAGTGGTGTTGAGGAATTTGCACGTCTCAACACCAAGAGGAAAATGTGTTGAGGAAGCTTGCCTAGCAACACAGTAGTGGTGTTGAGGAATTTTCACGTATCAACACCAAGAGGAAGAATGTGTTGAGGAAGCATGCCTATCAAGAAAGTAGTGGTGTTGAGCAATTTGCACGTCTCAACACCAAGAGTAAAATGTGTTGAGGAAGCTTGCCTAGCAACATAGTAGTGGTGTTGAGGAATTTGCACGTCTAAACACCAAGAGTAAGAATGTGTTGAGGAACCATGCCTAGCAACACAGTAGTGGTGTTGAGGAATTTGCACGTCTCAACACCAAGAGGAAAATGTGTTGAAGAAGCTTACCTAGCAACACAGTAGTGGTGTTGAGGAATTTGCACGTCTCAACACCAAGAGGAAGAATGTGTTGAGGAAGAATGCCGAGCAACACAATAGTGGTGTTGAGGAATTTGCACGTCTCAACACCAAGAGGAAAATGTCTTGAGGAAGCTTTCCTAGCAACACAGTAGTGGTGTTGAAGAATTTCCACGTCTCAACACTAAGAGGAAGGATGTGTTGAGGAAGTATGCCTAGCAATACAATAGTGGTGTTGAGGAATTTGCACGTCTCAACACCAAGAGGAAGAATGTGTTGAGGAAGCATGCCTAGCAACACAGTAGCGGTGTTGGGGAATTTGCACGTTTCAACACCAAGAATAAAATGTGTTGAGGAAGCTTACCTAGCAACACAGTAGTGGTTTTGAGTTATTTGCACGTCTCAACACCAAGAGGAATATGTGTTTAGGAAGCTTGCCTAGCAACACAGTAGTGGCGTTGAGGAATTTACACTTCTCAACAACAAGAGGAAAAATGTGTTGAGGAATCTTGCCTAGCAAATTAGTAGTGGTGTTTAGGAATTTGCACGTCTCAACACCAAGAGGAAGAATGTGTTGAGGAAGCATGCCTAGCAACACAGTAGTGGTGTTGAGGAATTTGGACGTCTCAACACCAAGGGAAAATGTGTTGAGGAAGCTTGCCTAGCAAAACAGTAGTGTCGTTGAGGAATTTACACGTCTCAACACCAAGAGGAAGAATATGTTGAGGAAGCTTGCCTAGAAACACAGTAGTGGTGTTTAGGAATTTGCACGTCTCAATACCAAGAGGAAGAATGTGTTGAGGAAGCATGCCTAGCAACACAGTAGTGGTGTTGAGGAATTTGCATGTCTCAACACCAAGAGGAAAATGTGTTGAGGAAGCTTGCCTAGCAACACAGTAGTGGCTTTGAGGAATTTACACGTCTCAACACCAAGAGGAAAAATGTGTTGAGGAAGCTTTCCTAGCAACACAGTAGTGGTTTTTAGGAATTTGCACGTATCAACACCAAGAGGAAGAATGTGTTGAGGAAGCATGCCTAGCAACACAGCAGTGGTGTTGAGGAATTTGGACGTCTCAACACCAAGGGAAAATGTGTTGAGAAAGCTTTCCTAGCAACACATTAGTGGTGTTGAGGAATTTGAACGTCTCAACACCAAGAGTAAAATGTGTTGAGGAAGCTCTCCTAGCAACACAGTAGTGGCGTTGAGGAATTTACACGTCTCAACACGAAGAGGAAGAATATGTTGAGGAAGCTTGCCTAGAAACACAGTAGTGGTGTTTAGGAATTTGCACGTCTCAACACCAAGAGGTAGAATGTGTTGGGGAAGCATGCCTAGCAACACAGTAGTGGTGTTGAGGAATTTGCACGTCTCAACACCAAGAGGAAAATGTGTTGAGGAAGCTTGCCTAGCAACACAGTAGTGGTGTTGAGGAATTTGCACGTCTCAACACCAAGAGGAAGAATGTTTTGAGGAAGCATGCCTAGCAACACAGTAGTGGTGTTGAGGAATTTGCACGTCTCAACACCAATAGGAAAATGTGTTGAGGAAGCTTGCCTAGCAACACAGTAGTGGCGTTGAGGAATTTACACGTCTCAACACAAAGAGGAAGAATATGTTGAGAAAGCTTGCCTAGCAACACAGTAGTGGTGTTTAGGAATTTGCACGTCTCAACACCAAGAGAAAAATGTGTTGAGGAAGCTTGCCTAGCAACACAGTAGTGGTGTTTGGGAATTTGCACGTCTCAACACCAAGAGGAAAATGTGTTGAGGAAGCTTGCCTAGCAACACAGTAGTATTATTGAGGAATTTGCACGTCTCAACACCAAGAGTAAGAATGTGTTGAGGAAGCATGCATAAAAACACAGTAGTGGTATTGAGGAATTTGCACGTCTCAACAAAAAGAGGAAAATGTGTTGAGGAAGCTTGCCTAGCAACACAGTAGTGGTGTCTAGGAATTTTCATGTTTCAACACCAAGAGGAAGAATGTTTTGAGGAAGCTTTCCTAGCAACACAGTAGTGGTGTTGAGGAATTTGCACGTCTCAACACCAAGAGGAAGAATGTGTTGAGGAAGCATGTCTAGCAACACAGTAGTGGTGTTGGGGAATTTGCACGTCTCAACACCAAGAGGAAAATGTGTTGAGGAAGCTTGCCTAGAAACACAGTAGTGGTGTTGAGGAATTTCCACGTCTCAACACCAAGAGAAAGAATTTGTTGAGGAAGAATGCCTAGCAACACAGTAGTGGTTTTGAGGAATTTGCACGTCTCAACACCAAGAGGAAAATGTGTTAAGGAAGCTTGCCTAGCAACACAGTAGTGGCGTTGAGGAATTTAAACGTCTCAACAACAAGAGGAAAAATGTGTTGAGGAATCTTGCCTAGCAAATTAGTAGTGGTGTTTAGGAATTTGCACGTCTCAACACCAAGAGGAAGAATGTGTTGAGGAAGCATGCCTAGCAACACAGTAGTGGTGTTGAGGAATTTGGACGTCTCAACACCAAGGGAAAATGTGTTGAGGAAGCTTGCCTAGCAAAACAGTAGTGTCGTTGAGGAATTTACACGTCTCAACACCAAGAGGAAGAATATGTTGAGGAAGCTTGCCTAGAAACACAGTAGTGGTGTTTAGGAATTTGCACGTCTCAACACCAAGAGGAAGAATGTGTTGAGGAAGCATGCCTAGCAACACAGTAGTGGTGTTGAGGAATTTGCACGTCTCAACACCAAGAGGAAAATGTGTTGAGGAAGCTTGCCTAGCAACACAGTAGTGGCTTTGAGGAATTTACACGTCTCAACACCAAGAGGAAAAATGTGTTGAGGAAGCTTTCCTAGCAACACAGTAGTGGTTTTTAGGAATTTGCACGTATCAACACCAAGAGGAAGAATGTGTTGAGGAAGCATGCCTAGAAACACAGCAGTGGTGTTGAGGAATTTGGACGTCTCAACACCAAGGGAAAATGTGTTGAGAAAGCTTGCCTAGCAACACAGTAGTGGTGTTGAGGAATTTGAACGTCTCAACACCAAGAGGAAAATGTGTTGAGGAAGCTTTCCTAGCAACACAGTAGTGGCGTTGAGGAATTTACACGTCTCAACACCAAGAGGAAGAATATGTTGAGGAAGCTTGCCTAGCAACACAGTAGTGGTGTTTAGGAATTTGCACGTCTCAACACCAAGAGGTAGAATGTGTTGGGGAAGCATGCCTAGCAACACAGTAGTGGTGTTGAGGAATTTGCACGTCTCAACACCAAGAGGAAAATGTGTTGAGGAAGCTTGCCTAGCAAAACAGTAGTGGTGTTGAGGAATTTGCACGTCTCAACACCAAGAGGAAGAATGTGTTGAGGAAGCATGCCTAGCAACACAGTAGTGGTGTTGAGGAATTTGCACGTCTCAACACCAATAGAAAAATGTGTTGAGGAAGCTTGCCTAGCAACACAGTAGTGGCGTTGAGGAATTTACACGTCTCAACACAAAGAGGAAGAATATGTTGAGGAAGCTTGCCTAGCAACACAGTAGTGGTGTTTAGGAATTTGCACGTCTCAACACCAAGAGAAAAATGTGTTGAGGAAGCTTTCCTAGCAACACAGTAGTGGTGTTTGGGAATTTGCACGTCTCAACACCAAGAGGAAAATGTGTTGAGGAAGCTTGCCTAGCAACACAGTAGTATTATTGAGGAATTTGCACGTCTCAACACCAAGAGTAAGAATGTGTTGAGGAAGCATGCCTAGCAACACAGTAGTGGTGTTGAGGAATTTGCACATCTCAACACCAAGAGGAAAATGTGTTGAGGAAGCTTGCCTAGCAACACAGTAGTGGCGTTGAGGAATTTACACGTCTCAACAACAAGAGGAAAAATTTGTTGAGGAATCTTGCCTAGCAAATTAGTAGTGGTGTTTAGGAATTTGCACGTCTCAACACCAAGAGGAAGAATGTGTTGAGGAAGCATGCCTAGCAACACAGTAGTGGTGTTGATGAATTTGGACGTCTCAACACCAAGGGAAAATGTGTTGAGGAAGCTTGCCTAGCAAAACAGTAGTGTCGTTGAGGAATTTACACGTCTCAACACCAAGAGGAAGAATGTGTTGAGGAAGCATGCCTAGAAATACAGTAGTGGTATTGAGGAATTTGCACGTCTCAACACCAAGAGGAAAATGTGTTGAGGAAGCTTGCCTAGCAACACAGTAGTGGTGTTGAGTAATTTGCACGTCTCAACATCAAGAGGAAGAATGTGTTTAGGAAGCATTCCTAGCAACATAGTAGTGGTGTTGAGGAATTTGCACGTCTCAACACCAAGAGGAAAATGTGTCAAAAGAAGGAAGCTTACCTAGCAACACAGTAGTGGTGTTGAGGAATTTGCACGTCTCAACACCAAGAGGAAGAATGTGTTGAGGAAGAATGCCTAGCAACACAATAGTGGTGTTGAGGAATTTGCACGTCTCAACACCAAGAGGAAGAATGTGTTGAGGAAGAATGCCTAGCAACACACTAGTGGTGTTGGGGAATTTGCAAGTCTCAACACCAAGAAGAAAATGTGTTGAGGAAGCTTGCCTAGCAACACAGTAGTGGTGTTGAGGAATTTGCACGTCTCAACACCAAGAGAAAGAATGTGTTGAGGAAGCATGCCTAGCAACACAGTAGTGGTTTTGAGGAATTTGCACGTCTCAACACCAAGAGAAAAATGTGTTTAGGAAGCTTGCCTAGCAACACAGTAGTGGCGTTGAGGAATTTACACTTCTCAACAACAAGAGGAAAAATGTGTTGAGGAATCTTGCCTAGCAAATTAGTAGTGGTGTTTAGGAATTTGCACGTCTCAACACCAAGAGGAAGAATGTGTTGAGGAAGCATGCCTAGCAACACAGTAGTGGTGTTGAGGAATTTGGACGTCTCAACACCAAGGGAAAATGTGTTGAGGAAGCTTGCCTAGCAAAACAGTAGTGTCGTTGAGGAATTTACACGTCTCAACACCAAGAGGAAGAATATGTTGAGGAAGCTTGCCTAGAAACACAGTAGTGGTGTTTAGGAATTTGCACGTCTCAATACCAAGAGGAAGAATGTGTTGAGGAAGCATGCCTAGCAACACAGTAGTGGTGTTGAGGAATTTGCATGTCTCAACACCAAGAGGAAAATGTGTTGAGGAAGCTTGCCTAGCAACACAGTAGTGGCTTTGAGGAATTTACACGTCTCAACACCAAGAGGAAAAATGTGTTGAGGAAGCTTTCCTAGCAACACAGTAGTGGTTTTTAGGAATTTGCACGTATCAACACCAAGAGGAAGAATGTGTTGAGGAAGCATGCCTAGCAACACAGCAGTGGTGTTGAGGAATTTGGACGTCTCAACACCAAGGGAAAATGTGTTGAGAAAGCTTTCCTAGCAACACATTAGTGGTGTTGAGGAATTTGAACGTCTCAACACCAAGAGTAAAATGTGTTGAGGAAGCTCTCCTAGCAACACAGTAGTGGCGTTGAGGAATTTACACGTCTCAACACGAAGAGGAAGAATATGTTGAGGAAGCTTGCCTAGAAACACAGTAGTGGTGTTTAGGAATTTGCACGTCTCAACACCAAGAGGTAGAATGTGTTGGGGAAGCATGCCTAGCAACACAGTAGTGGTGTTGAGGAATTTGCACGTCTCAACACCAAGAGGAAAATGTGTTGAGGAAGCTTGCCTAGCAACACAGTAGTGGTGTTGAGGAATTTGCACGTCTCAACACCAAGAGGAAGAATGTTTTGAGGAAGCATGCCTAGCAACACAGTAGTGGTGTTGAGGAATTTGCACGTCTCAACACCAATAGGAAAATGTGTTGAGGAAGCTTGCCTAGCAACACAGTAGTGGCGTTGAGGAATTTACACGTCTCAACACAAAGAGGAAGAATATGTTGAGAAAGCTTGCCTAGCAACACAGTAGTGGTGTTTAGGAATTTGCACGTCTCAACACCAAGAGAAAAATGTGTTGAGGAAGCTTGCCTAGCAACACAGTAGTGGTGTTTGGGAATTTGCACGTCTCAACACCAAGAGGAAAATGTGTTGAGGAAGCTT